>NC_051405.1:26516269-26516493 GCF_015228065.2 Penaeus monodon
GCGTCACTGCCAAAATATTGTTAATAGTAGCCATTGGCCAGAATGAATATGTGGTCCGATTTACTACAGCGCTGTGACCTGCCGGAAGGGATCATGCAGGCTGACTTATGACAAGGTAGAATAACTTGATAAATTAGAGTAGGCAGTGAGAATGAAGGAGATGGATTGCCTGCATATATAGAAATGAGGGGTTTGTATAAATTTTGTGTGGAAAAGAATGATAA
>NC_051405.1:26516698-26517357 GCF_015228065.2 Penaeus monodon
GCTTATGGAACTGTGGTAATAAGGCGAGGGGACGATGCACCTAGTTTAACAGATTAACAAATGAATAAATCATGACTGAATGTATAGCTATGTAAGAAATAAAAGATTACAAGGAATATAAAATTGAGTTAGACGGGTGGAGAATTCAAGCCAAATTAATATAAAAATGTCATAATTAAAAGAAAAAAAAAAAACATGTATTTCAGATTTTCTTTTTTCCCTCATACTTTTCTACTCTATTATTAAACCTGTTTTCTCTCTTTCAGGTAAGATCAGCAAAGTTCATGAAGCCTCATCAATAGTGTTTTTAGGTAAGTGCAGAACAATTAGGGCGGATAAGAGGAGAATAAAATCAATTAAGACGGGATATTAAGATAATTTTTTAAAGAATAAAAAAAACAGAATTACAAAGATAGATATAGGGCAAGGGGAATAGAAAGGAACAAAGAGATGAAAAAGCAAGAAGAAAATCGTCTTTAAGATTATTAAGATTACAAGATTATTGTACAGACGCATACAGTACATAAACACGTACATGCGCACGCATACACATTCTATGTTTCTCCCACACACACGCGCGCGCACAAACTCATACCCGAGAGTAGCAGCTATTTGCTTCCTCGGAAAAATATCGCCAATGATTGCTGTGATCACGAAAG
>NC_051405.1:26517389-26517464 GCF_015228065.2 Penaeus monodon
TCATCGCTCATCTAAGGTTTGTGTGAAGGTCAGAAGGTCATGGGAGCAAGGAAAACACGCAAGACTTTGCGGAGA
>NC_051405.1:26518395-26518776 GCF_015228065.2 Penaeus monodon
TTTTGAATGATAGGATTGGAAACAAAGGCTACATATCCTTGAAGGATTTAGGAATCGAAGGGACAAGGACTAAGGATTGGAAATATTAACTGGGAAGTGAAAAAGAAGAAGACAGAGAGAAGAAAGGAGAAGAAAAGAGGAGAGAGGAATTAGCAAGAAACGGAGAATGGAAAAAGAGGAAAAGGAGGAAACAAGTTGAGAGGAAGTGGTAGGAGGAGAAGCAAAAAGGAAATAATTAAGTAGGAGTAAAATAGAAAAGAAAGCTAAATGGCAGAGCAAAAAGAAGTAATAAGGAAAAGGTGAAGACACAGAGGAATTTAAAACGCACAAAAAATGACTTCTGATCAATAGTTCTTGCCTTTTCCTTATTTTATTAGCTTA
>NC_051405.1:26519054-26519347 GCF_015228065.2 Penaeus monodon
ATTTTCTCTCGATTAGTCATTAATTTGCATTCTTTCGCGGCCGTTCGATCAGCCTGGCCACGCCCCCCCCCCTCCCTTTGCCCTCCGATCAGCTGGGACCTCTTCAACGCTATTTTCGGGGGGGCGGGGGGTCGTGGGCTGTGCGTTGGCTCGGGTACTTTTTTTGTAATTATTTTTTCGGTTTTTATGTTTGTTTGCTTTATTGATTACGATGGTTGTTTTTGAAGGTAATGTTTTTTTAACCGCTTTTTTTTTCTCCATGTTTTTTCTCTAGTTTAATCCCCTTTCATAAT
>NC_051405.1:26519459-26519726 GCF_015228065.2 Penaeus monodon
AACATTTCCACCTCCTCTTTTCGCCTCGAAGTCAAACAAACACACTTAATCGCCATTTGAATTTTATTGGTCCTTTTCCCTCTCTTCCGCCCACGGCCGAGGTTCTCCAGTGTTCATCGGCGTCGCCAAGGAGAGCGGGCGGGGGTGTCTGCGCTGAGATTGCGAATGGGGGCGGGGGTTGGGGGTGGAGAGGGAGGGGTGTCATAGCGGTTGTCTTTGGAGGAGGAGGGAAGAATCCGGTTGATTTTTATGAGTTTTGGTGTATGC
>NC_051405.1:26519949-26520361 GCF_015228065.2 Penaeus monodon
ATTACGTACTTTAATTCTCGTTTTTTTATCCTTTTATATTAACGTATAATGCTCATGATATGCATGTTGTTATTAGAATTAATAGACATCATTAACAGTTTGAATTCCACCTATAAAGATATGCATTCGCCTACTTCTGGAACTATGTTTTTTTTTAATAACTTCAGTATAATCCACTGCTACAGCAATTAGTATTTGAAGCAAGTATTAATTAGGTCCGTTTTAATTATCTCTTACCTGTTATTTACAGGTTGTTGCTTTTTTAAACATAATTGCATTAATAACTTCTTCACGGCAGTAATTTCTTCGTTACTGAGTTAGCGTTTCTTTGATGTGTAATGAAGTCGTTACAGGGTGTTCCGTTGTTTTTATATGTGTGATAGAGACAGCGAAAGCAGAGGGGCCGGTTAGC
>NC_051405.1:26520399-26520553 GCF_015228065.2 Penaeus monodon
TATTAGGAGAGGGGGTTGTAGACGGGTCTGAATGTAGAGAACTAAAAAAAAAATTAAAGAAATGTGGGGAAAAAATCCTCTTTCATTCTGAACCTATTGGATTTTTTGACGTTATTTATGTCGTTGATTATTGTGGTTGTAATCATTAATAAAT
>NC_051405.1:26520680-26521000 GCF_015228065.2 Penaeus monodon
TTTACACACACGCAAACACGTGTGTGTGGGGGGGGGGGGGAGCGCGCGTGCGTGTGAGCGCGTCTCTCTTCTCCCCAATATCCTTCCGCCCCGTGCCCGCTCCCGCCGCCTCACAAATGTCTGGTCTCGTGCCATTCGGAGGATTAATTTACCTTCTACGACAAGCATTATCTGTCTCATCTACCGTTCAAGGGCTGTTTCGGCCGCTATTTACGTTGGTGGGTTCCTGCTCGTTCTTCCCCAGTCTTTACACGTACTTTATCGCTTTCTTATGCCTTGCTGTTGGTTTGATTTGATTATTTTGTACTTTATTCCCAAAA
>NC_051405.1:26521320-26521410 GCF_015228065.2 Penaeus monodon
CATGTCAGCGATTCTTGAAAACAGCCGTAGTAGTTTAGTCTTGAAGAAGGGAAGGCAGCCATGCATATATATCGGGGGGGCCTTCCAGAG
>NC_051405.1:26521806-26521916 GCF_015228065.2 Penaeus monodon
CCCGTAGCGGTCCTCCCTCTTTACCGCTGGTTCTTCCCGTCTCTCCTCCAGCTCTCTTCTTCTTCCTGGCCATTAAGTACACCGTCTGTAATTCACTCTCGGCGTCATAA
>NC_051405.1:26521960-26522044 GCF_015228065.2 Penaeus monodon
TTATCAGTCATATGTATTGCGCTTTTTCCCCCTTCGCCGAGCGGTGTTTTTTTCCTTCCCGAGATGACGTTCCATGTCTTGGAT
>NC_051405.1:26522173-26522830 GCF_015228065.2 Penaeus monodon
GTAAATGGATATATCGGTTGAGTATATCTCTTTCTTTGCTTCCATCTCCATTCTCTCTCCACCATCCTCTCCTCCTTCCGTCTCCGTCTTCCTCCCTCCTTCACCTCACCCTCCATCTCTTTCATCTCTCACCATCTTCCTCCCCCATCTTCCCCTCCACCTCACTCTGCATTACCTCCCACCTCATCTTCACCTTTATCATCCTTTCCATCTTCACCATCACACGTTCTATTCCCTTCTCCATCTCTTACCTCCACCAATCCCCCCTCCATTTCCTTCTCCACCACGCGCTCCCCATTCTCCTTCTCCCTCCCTCCCTCTCCATCTCTCACTTTCCCTCCTTCCCTCCCCGTCTCTCACCTTCCCTCCCTCACTCTCCATCTCTCACCTTCCCTCCCTCCCTCCCCGTCTCATTCCCGCCTTCCCTCCCTCCCTCCCTCCCTCCCCATCTCTCACCTCCGCTCTGAGCCCGATAGGTATACATATGTAGAATGCAATCAAGTACCAATCCTCGTGATGCCCTGGCCACTCGCCTCGCCTCCCGACCAATCAGAAAGTCCCAATCAGACCGGCCGGACCCACACCACGGACAGAGATGCAAAGGGCGGGGAAAATGTCACCTGGTTATGACAATAATGAGGTTATTAGGCAGAGCGA
>NC_051405.1:26523208-26523966 GCF_015228065.2 Penaeus monodon
CTTCATTCAAGGAAAGGGTTGACAGAGAGGTAAAAAGGTCAGGGAGAGAAGGGAGAAGTATAATGGGGAAATGGAGGAAGAGAAGGCAGGGAGGAGAGGGAAAAGGACTTGAAGGAGAGAGGAAGAGGAAGGGGAAAAGAAAGGGGGAGAGACACGAAGGGTGGGAAGGAGAAAGAGGCACGAGGAGGGTGGGGAAAGAAGGAAGAACACCGTGGATGAAGGGTGAGAATGGAAGATAGAAGGAGAAAGAGGAGGAGGATATAAGGAAGGGATAGGAAGAAAGAGAAGGATAAAGGGAGGGAAGGAAGGGATAGGAAGAAGAAGGAGTACGAAGGAAGGAACAGAAAGGAGGAGGGAGAAGGAGGAAGGGTGAGAATGCAGAGGGAGGAAGAGAGAGGAGGTGGCAAGGGAAAAAAGGAAGAGATAGGAAGGAGGAGGGGTGAGAAGGAAGCAAGGGAGAGGGAGGAAGAAGAAAGAGAAACGGGAGGGGTGAGAAGGAGTATAGAAAGGAGAAGAGAGGGAGAGGAAAGAGGAGAAGGAGGGCAAGGAGGAGAAGGGAGGGAGGGAGAAGGAGTGTGAGGAGGGAGGAGGAGGAGGAGGAGAAGGACCAGCAATTAAGACGAAGAATTATGAGAAGAGGTCGCGGATGGGCGTGGCTCCGTCACCTGGCTCGGGCTCACACGGTCAGCGCCACGGAATCAATACACCAATGCGGACTTACCCAAAGACTCTGGGTACTCTGGCTCTACGTACTTCGG
>NC_051405.1:26524551-26524679 GCF_015228065.2 Penaeus monodon
TTTATCTCCCTTATTTCGTATTCTCATTATTACATTTTTTCAATTTATCATTATCTTTAAGGGGAAAAGATTTATTATATTAATCTCCTTTTAAGCGATGGACTAAACATACTTATGGTTATCAATTC
>NC_051405.1:26524858-26525108 GCF_015228065.2 Penaeus monodon
GGGGGGGGATGGACGATAATATTCTTGTTCTTAAGTCTTATAGATTAATTTGCTTCTTATCTCTTATATGTTGTTGATAATCTTCCTATGTCTTTTTAATTCTTCATCTTTTTTGTTTACTTTTATATGGTCCTCTTAGTTGGGTGGCGTTGTTAGAGAAGAGTAATTGTTGTTTTTGTTTTACACGAGTGATCTCTGAAAAGCTTCTTGTTTACTTGTAGTTTATTGTGTGTACTGTGTTTTGTTCTGC
>NC_051405.1:26525150-26525382 GCF_015228065.2 Penaeus monodon
TTGTATTTGTTTAATAACTCTCTCCTTCCTCTCTCTTCTCCCTCCTCTCCCTCCTCTCCCGTCTCCTCTTCCCTTCCCTCCTCTCCCCCTCTCCCCTCTCCTTATTTTCCTCTCCCCCTCCCTCCTCTCCCCCCTTCCACCTCCCCCTTCCCCTCCTCCTATCCCTCCCCCTTCCACCACCAAGTGCCATTCGTCTCCCCGGATTCCCCGAGGGGATCCTCCGTGACCACAG
>NC_051405.1:26525426-26526505 GCF_015228065.2 Penaeus monodon
GTTTCTGGTTAGTTACGTGAGGAAGAATTATGACACTTGGATCAGGTGTTCCCTCTCTCCTTCTTCTCTTCTTTTGCTCTCTTCTTACTCTCTTCTTACTCTGATCTTTCTCCTTTCCACTTCCTCTTTTCTTTTCGCCTCCTTTCCTCTCCTTTTCCTCTTCCTCTTTTCTGCTTTTTTCTCTTCCTCTCCTCTTCCTCCTGTTTTCTACACCTCTTCTGTGCTTGTTCTCTGTCTCTTCTTAGATTGTCTTTTCCTCCTCTTCTTCCTCCCATATTCCTCTCCTCCTCTTTCTTTTCTCTCTCTCTTCTTTTACTATCCTCTTCCTCTACTGCTTCTCCTCTGGTCTTCCTCTCATCTCCCTCTTTTCTTCGTTTTTCCCCTATTTAAACTTATTTTATTCCTCAAATCTTTCCCCTTTGTATCTTTTCATAACATTCATCAACCACAAAAACCCATCTCCTCTCTCTATCCACCTATATACCCTTCCACTCATCCACCTATCCACCCATCCACCCACCTGAAGTCCACACCACCATTTTCCATCCACCCACCTGATGTCCGCACACCCGTCCTCCATCCACCCATTCACCCACCTGAGGCCCTCCACCCAGCCATCCACCCATTCACCCACCTGAGGCCCTCCACCCAGCCATCCATCCCTACTTGTCTCCTACAACACACCATTATCATTCGTCTTTAGGACATAACATCCCCTCTCCCGTCACCATCCTTCTCTCCTCTTGCTACTTCTCCCGCTTTCCCTTTTCCTTTCATATCTCCTTCCTTTTTTCTGTCTTTCCCTTCTTATCTCTCTCCTTTCTTATCTCTTTCCCTTTTTCTGTTTTCCCTTCTTATATCCTTCCTTCCTTTCACTTTCTCCCTATCTCCCTCTTCCCCTCTTTCCCTCTCTCCATCTTTCCGTCTTTTCCTTCTTTCCTCGTTCTCTCCTCCCCCTTCCCCTTTCTCCCACTCTCCCTCCTCGTCATTCACTTACCTCCTCCTCCTTTTTTATCACACACAGCATAAACAAATACATACGCACATACGAACAAACAAACATACGCCCACAAACATCA
>NC_051405.1:26527351-26528142 GCF_015228065.2 Penaeus monodon
ATTCCAAGGAAAGGGTTGACAGAGAGGGTCACAAAAGGTCAGGCGAAGAAGGGAGAAGTATAATGGGGAAATGGAGGAAGAGACAGGCAGGGAGGAGAGGGCCACATTACTTGAGGAGAGAGGCAGAGACGGGGGGAAAAGAAGGGGAGAGACACGAGGTGGGAAGGGAAAGAGGAGGCCCGAGGGAGGGTGGGGCACGACAACGGAAGAAACCCCGTGGATGAAGGGTGAGAAATGACGCTAGAAGGAGAAAGAAGGAGAGGATCTAAGGAAGGGATAGACGACAGAGAAGGATAAAGGGCGGGAAGGAAGGGATAGGACAAAAAGGAGTACGAAGGAAAGGAACAGGCAAGGAGGAGGGCGAGAGGAAGGGTGAGAATGCAGAGGGATGCAGAGCGAGGCGTGGCAAGGGACCAAGAAAGATAGGAAGCAGGAAGGGGTGAGAAGGAAGCACGGGCGAGGGGAGGAGAAGAAAGAGAAACCGGGAGGTGTGAGAAGGCGTACTAGAAAAGGAGGAAGAAGGGAGAGGAAAGAGGATGAAGGAGGGCACGGGAGGAGAAGGGAGGGTATGGAAGAAGGCGTGTGCGTAGGGAGGAGGATGAGGAAGAGAAGGACCAGCCCTTTCAGACGAGATTAATGAGAAGAGGTCGCGGATGGGGCGTTGTCTTTTGCTTTTCCGTCACCTGGCTTCGGGCTCACGACGGTCAGCGCCACGGAATCACTACACCAATATGTCATGCGGACTTACCCAAGACCTCTGGGTACTCTGGCCTCTACGTACTTCGGCGGTG
>NC_051405.1:26528572-26528800 GCF_015228065.2 Penaeus monodon
CTTTTCTTCGGGTTCTTTCATTTTTAGTTTTTTTGGGGGGAGTGGGAATATTACCTCTTCTTTTTTCGGTACGCTTTCTTTTTCTCTTTTCTTTTTGGTCATTTCTTTTCACTTTTTGTAGGGAGGTTGGGGGTGGTGCCAGTGTTATTAAGGTGTCTCGCTCCTCTCTTCGCGTTTCGGCTGTTTTCTCTTTTTCATTTCTATAAAAGGGGGGCAATCTAGTTTTAG
>NC_051405.1:26529248-26529423 GCF_015228065.2 Penaeus monodon
TTTATCTCCCGTTATTTCGTTTCTCATTATTAACATTTTATTCAATTTATCATTATCTTTAAGGGGAAAAGATTTATTATATTAATCTCCTTTGTAAGCGATGGACTAACATACTTTATGTTATCAATTTCTTCTCTGTTAGCGTCCTCTTTTCCCTCTTTCTCTTTTCTCTTTC
>NC_051405.1:26529603-26529894 GCF_015228065.2 Penaeus monodon
TTGGGGGGGGATGACGAATAATATTCTTGTTTTCCTTAAGTCTTATAGATTAATTTGGCTTCTTATCTCTTATATGTTGTGGATAATCTCCCTATTGTCTTTTTAATTCGTCATCATCTTTTTTTGTTTACTTTTATATAATAGTCCCTCCATTGTTTTTGGGTGGCGTTGTTTTAGAGAAGAGTAATTGTTGTTGTTGTTTTATACAACAAACAAACCGAAGTGATCTCTTGAAAGCTTCTTGTTACTTGTAGTTTTCTTCTGGTGTACTGTGTTTTTGGTTCTGCGGTG
>NC_051405.1:26530273-26530343 GCF_015228065.2 Penaeus monodon
CTTCCACCAACCAAGTGCCATTCGTCTCCCGTCTCCCCGGATTCCCCGAGGGGACCTCCGTGACCAACAT
>NC_051405.1:26530806-26530917 GCF_015228065.2 Penaeus monodon
TCGTTTTTTTTTTCCCCGATTTTAATTTATCACTTATTTTATATTTTTTTTATTCCTCAAATCTTTCCCCCTTTGTATCTTTCATAACTTCTCAACCACAAAAACGCCATC
>NC_051405.1:26530983-26531434 GCF_015228065.2 Penaeus monodon
TGAAGTCCCACCACCATTTTTCCATCCACCCACCTGATGTCCGCACAAAACCACCCGGCCTCCATCCACCCCCATTCATCACCCACCTGAGGGAGGGAGGGAGAAGGCCCTCACCCAGCCTCCACGCCAGTTCACACACCTGAGGGGCCCCTCCACCCCACCAATCCCCCATTCCTCCACCTGAGGTCAGGGGAGGCCCCTCACCCACATCAGCCATCCAATCCCTACTTTGCCCCCTCCTACAACACACCATTATATCAATTCGTCTTTGGACATAACATCCCCTCTGGTCCTCTCGCGTCCCCCATCCTTCTCTCCTCTTTCTTGCTCTTACTTCTTTCTCCCGCTTTTTTCCCCCTTTTCCCTTTCATATCTCCTTCCCTTTTTTCTGTCTTTCCCCCCCCTTCTTATCTCTCTCCTTTCTTTATCTCTTTCCTTCGAGGAGTTCGGT
>NC_051405.1:26531502-26531580 GCF_015228065.2 Penaeus monodon
ATCGGTCGCGGGGGGCGTCTTTTCCCCTCTTTCCCTCTCTCTCTCTCCACTTTCCGTCTTTTTTTTCCTTCTTTTTCA
>NC_051405.1:26533750-26534001 GCF_015228065.2 Penaeus monodon
TATATAAATAGGTTGTATTCGTAATAGATACGAATATAGATTAGCAGTAAGGCAGATAAAATCGAGTTCGCGAAACTATTCGAACTTCAATAATTCGAGATGCAAAAAATAAGGACGAATAAGAAACAGTCTAATCTCGTTTCGAAAACCCGATATTCCAGCCCAAGAATTCATACATTCTGAAGCAAATTTCTAAGTTGCAAATAAAAAATGCAAGCAGTGCGGGTTTGGGTAGAGAAAAAACTTTCCCA
>NC_051405.1:26534273-26534422 GCF_015228065.2 Penaeus monodon
CCTCCTTCCACAGACCACAGAAACGTCCCCTACTGAAGGCTACAAAGACGAAATAAAATTCAAAACTTCGAGAATGGTAAACATGTGTTATACATGTATGAAAATTCCCTCGGCTTTTGTATGTATGAAACGCCCAATCACATCCACAG
>NC_051405.1:26534589-26534668 GCF_015228065.2 Penaeus monodon
ACGAAATTGGAGGTAAAAAATATATTTATATCTAGCATTAATCTAATTCAGATTTTATTTCCGTCAGTAAATCAGATAC
>NC_051405.1:26535066-26535228 GCF_015228065.2 Penaeus monodon
GTGCCTACTTGTTCCTTTGGTGGGAAGGTGGCACTCAGCCTCTCAGTGCCAGGCAACGAGTTACTGAGAGATAAGTCACGCGTGCCAGGCCGTTCACGCAACCACGGCTTCTGTCTCTTCTCTCTTCATGTGTCTGTCTGTCTAGATGAATGTGGATGGAAG
>NC_051405.1:26535839-26536488 GCF_015228065.2 Penaeus monodon
TCGAGTCTCGTTAATAACAAAAGTGTTGAAAATATGAAGGCAGTAACTCGAGTGCAAAACGACCATTAACAGACCTCTTTTTTATCACTCCGACCGTTGCCAGAAATGATAAGTGTCTTCGGAGCGATCCCACTATAAAGAACACAAAAAAACAACAATAATAGGTAATTAGTATATGCCGCAGTGGTGAAAGAAAATGGGGAAAAAGGAGGGAGAGAAAAAAGAAACGATAGGTGAATATATAAGAACATAAAAATGGTGATGAGAACTTGCATCTCTCAAGGTCATCTTTCTAAACCCTAATCTTGCCGTTGGATTATTCTTATCGCTAAACTAGGGTGGTATTTGTGATGTGGCATTTGCTGGTTAATTCCTGGTGTCGCTACTTAAGACTGGGGGAAGCACTAACTCCTTCTTTATCTTTAATTTTGGCACTGCTTATTCGTAACGGTGATAAGTAAAGCGGTGAAAGAATTTTCGAAATTGAACAAAAGATTAGTCCGTGTACTGACTAAAGATTATTTTGAGTTGTTCACGGATTAGTGTACTGTCTAGTTCTAAAGTCAAAAGTTCTAGTGTAAAAAAAATAGGCCTCTTTTCGGTGAAATTGTCTCTTTGAACGATGGCTTCAATAAAATATTCGATGTGC
>NC_051405.1:26536587-26536856 GCF_015228065.2 Penaeus monodon
TGATTATTATGTGATTGCCTCGTTGCCCAGTCTAACATTGGATTCCCTTGACGTATTGGTAGTCTGAAGCCCCTTTGGGTCTAAACGCGTCAGATCGTCCATTAATAGTCTTATTCCAGTCATTAAACTCCTGCCAGACGCGCTCGTGTGAGCCCTGGCCGAGAGGATACAAAGCCTGTCCTCGGAAAAGGTTGTTTGGGAGCACCATGATTAGGTTTTGATAGTTGTGAAAATTGATAATACCATATTACGTTATTACTTTAGTAGAA
>NC_051405.1:26536899-26537335 GCF_015228065.2 Penaeus monodon
CATATGCTAGTGGCGTTTTCATTGTTGTCATCACCATTGCGGTATCATCAGTATCCTGATTGATAAGATGGGTTGATTTTGATTTGTGTTCCTTGGTGAGGGGTAAAATATCTATATCGTTGGTCTTTAAAAAAAATGTAGAACTTCGAAGAAATGCAGCGTGACCTTGTAAGGACCCCCCAGAAAAGCCCTTTCCGGGGCGCCCTTGCAGCCTTTCAAAACATAAACACATCCCGGCCTGTGGTTTAGTCTGCGTGGTAAGAACCTCGCGCATGCGCCTGCTTGCCTGCCCGCTGCCTTTGTACACATGTGTTTATTTACCGACCGCGGCCTCACCCCCCTCGACGCGTTTCACCTGCCTAATTTAACTCTCTCCGTATTTGTACAAATCCAGAGCGGTGACAGTCAAGTGCCACTTGAGTGCCAAGCGGAGATG
>NC_051405.1:26537614-26537960 GCF_015228065.2 Penaeus monodon
CTTGGCACCCTGAGGGAGTGGCTCTCGAGGTCGGGTTTGACTGGCACTCGCTAAAGACCTCCATTGCTATCAGCGCCGCGTGAGAGCTCCTTCAGACTGCCTCGGGGGCGCCGGCCAAAGGAACAACATCTGATATTTTCAACTTTGACGGAATTACGGCCCTTGAAGGCGCTTCACGGAGCTCCTGGGCGGCTGCTCGCTGTCCGTCCTCGGTCTCGGTTTTATTCATATTTAATTCTAAGCGCGGCCGGGATTTTCAGGGGTGTGTTTATTACGTTTTTTGTTTTTGTTTGCGTTTCTGTTGGTTTCGAGTCGCGTGACTGCAAAGACTTGCTAATTCTTTTGC
>NC_051405.1:26538055-26538162 GCF_015228065.2 Penaeus monodon
CGCGCGCGTGCGCGTGCGTTTACGCATTCTAGAGTATACGTTTAGGTATGTGTGTGATAATCTTTAATATTTAAAACCTAGACCATCTTCATTAAGAAACCCAATCT
>NC_051405.1:26539157-26539236 GCF_015228065.2 Penaeus monodon
CCACGAAAGAAATCCAGCACTAGACAGAGAAGTGGAGAAGGGGGATTCGAAGAATATGTGGGGGGGGGGGGTACGAACG
>NC_051405.1:26539315-26539404 GCF_015228065.2 Penaeus monodon
GAACAATGGGTGGGGGTATGGACGCTCTCTCTCTCCCCCTCCCCTCCAACCTCCTACCTACCCCCTATCCCAACTCCCTCCCTCTCCCT
>NC_051405.1:26539523-26539649 GCF_015228065.2 Penaeus monodon
CCTTGAGGCCTCGTCCATTTTCTTCCGGCGAAACGAACGTTGGTGAGCGGCGGCGCGTCCGATAAGGCACGGACAACGGAGCCGCTCGAAACGTTTCTGGGGGGGGGGATGTTCTTTTGTTGGTTT
>NC_051405.1:26539982-26540176 GCF_015228065.2 Penaeus monodon
ATCCCCCACCACACCTGTATAACCTATTCACCTTCAAAATAATCTCGCTAATGTACCTTTAATTACGCCAGGTCATCAATGTATCTGTATCGTGGGCCTTGTGTCAGGGTTTTATATCGTGTCTTGGCCTATTGTTCTGACCAATAGGATGAATAAAGAAAAAATTAAAGGATTTTTTTAATCTAAAAGTAATT
>NC_051405.1:26540303-26540808 GCF_015228065.2 Penaeus monodon
TTTCAAAGGGGGGTTTGATCTTTATAATGACATATAATTTTCTGTAAAAAGGGAGTATAATTATTGTAATCTTTGGTACCTATGGTTGGTGTAATTACTGTTGACTTTAATGATATGGTGGTTTGTTGTTGCTTTCTTCGGTTTTGTTTTTCATCATATTCTTTATCGGGGACATTTTCATTCTTCCCCTTTCTTCCACATTCCCTTTTCTCATAACCTCTCTTCTTCTTACATTCCTTCTCCTATTTTTTCTTGATTTGCTCCATCCTCATCTTTCTCCTCATCTTCTTTCCCTGATTTCCCTCTCTCTTCTTACCTTTTTCTTTCTCTTCTTCAGGATTTTCTTCCTCCTTCAGATTCCTACGACTCCTCCATAAATTTATTCCTACTAATTTTCCTCTTCTTTCTGTTCTCCTGGTCTTTCCCCTTTCTTTCTTTTTCCTTCCAATTTTTCTATTTCACATTTTCGCTAATCTCCCTATTCCCAATTTTCCTCCTAACATTT
>NC_051405.1:26541067-26541983 GCF_015228065.2 Penaeus monodon
CGGCCGGCCGTTATTGCGGATCACTCCCCCATTGTTCTCCAGAAGTGGAAAACAAGCTGTCTTGACACGTGTCGTCCTCGCTTACCTCTGGCCTTCTTCGTCCTCTTCCTCTTCCTCCGCTTCTTCATTGTTTTCCTCTTCGTCTTCCTTATGGTAGTTTTTCTTAAGTCTTTTTTTCTTCTTCTCCTCCTCCTCCTCCTTCTTCGTTTTCTTCTTCTTCTTTTCCTTCTTCTTTTTCTTCTTCGTTTCCTTCTCCGATTTCTTTCCCGTCTTCTTTTTTCGTTCTCTTCCGTTTTGGCTTCTCTTTTTCGTTCGCTCTCTTTTTTGTGAGTTTTTTCTTCGTCTTTTTCTTTCCCTTTGACTTTTCAGTATGTCTTCTTCTGTTTTCTTCGTCACCTTTTCTTTTGACTAATACTTCCGTCTTTTCCGTCTTTCTATTCTCCATTTTGTTTGTCGTCTTTAACGTTTTCTTCTTATTATCCTCCATTATTTTTTATTCATTTATTTCTTGCAGTTGTCCTCTTTCGTTCATTTATCCCACTTCCTTCACTTTCCTCCATTCCTCTTTTTTGTTAGCTCATGATAGGCTTAGCGTATTCTCCCACTTCCCTTTCTTCCTTTCTCGTCTTTTTTCTCACTCTTCTCCTATTCCCTCTCCTCTTTCTTTTCTTCATTCAATCTTTCTCTCTTATCCTAACATTTCTTTTCTTTTTTGGTCTCTCTCCTCTTCCTCCTCTTCCACATCTCATAATAAAGCATTTTATTGCGGGTTTATTATAGGCCTAGGCTATAACCCCGGCTTCCCTTCGTCATTCCTGTTATTGTGATGAAGAAGAAGACAAAAATAGTTGTGAATGTAGTAGAAGTCTCGTGTTTTCTCGCCGGTCTCTGAGTATCTCGCAGGGAGATTTGTTTG
>NC_051405.1:26542140-26542239 GCF_015228065.2 Penaeus monodon
GTTAAACTTCATTTTTCTTCACTTGCATTCAGTTTCATATAAGCTAGTATCATTTTACACATCACCAGTTCTCGTGTATATCCATGCCACTGTGTCTGA
>NC_051405.1:26542261-26542454 GCF_015228065.2 Penaeus monodon
CGATGTAGAAAAAATAGATCAACAAACAAAATCACCAACCAAAATACGGAAAGTATGCAAATTCATTGTTATAAGAAGAAGCAATTATGTCTTAATGCCTGTGATACCATCAGCGAAATTACACCGTTGAATTCTGTGGCCATGCAAAGTAGCAAAATTTGTTCCAAAATCATCCCCAACTCTCGTCTCAGGT
>NC_051405.1:26543125-26543707 GCF_015228065.2 Penaeus monodon
ATCTTCCATCCAGCACATGTACCCTAATAAAACACAAAGGTACAGACAGGAAAAAATGATAAAGGAAGAAACGCAGAAAAGGGCACATTCTAGAGACGAGATCATGGAAACAGACAGAGAGCAAAAATAACAGTAGATCAAATAAGCAGAAGACATTTAAGAAGATAGAACATCTTGGCGAGACGAGATGGTACGTGAGGCACCCCCCCCCATACCCCCACTTACTTGACTTCAGTACCCCCATTACCCCAAGACTCCCTCCTCTGTTATTCTCTTCCTCTCCTCCTTTCCCTCAGTGTTCGTCCTCCCCACTTCCTCTCCTCTTCCTCCACCCTTTCTCCCCTCTTCCTCCTCCCTCCCTCCCTCCTCCCATCTTCCTTCTCCTTCCCCCCTCTTCCTCTCTTCCTCCTCCCTCCCCCCTCTTCCTCCTCCCTCCCTCCCTCTTCCCTCCCCCTCTTCCTCCTCAATTTCTCCCCCCCTTCCCCCCAACGTTCCGGCGGCAGTCTGGTGTAATGTATGGGCCCTCGCTGCTCAAACTAGGCCAAGGGTTGCAACCGAATCAATATCTCATGGCAGTGTATT
>NC_051405.1:26543830-26543945 GCF_015228065.2 Penaeus monodon
CTTTTTTTAAAAAAAATTTTTTTGTCTTTGTGTGTAAGGGCGTTTTTTTTTTGTCTGTGTGTGTATTCATGCATGTCTGTGTGGGTTGGAAGTGCATTGTTGTGTCTGTGGTTTG
>NC_051405.1:26543979-26544110 GCF_015228065.2 Penaeus monodon
TTGCATGTGAAAGAGTCTGTGTTTCTTTGTTTTTAGTATGTGTGTGTGTGTTTTGCGTGTCATGATTTGCGTGCGCTGTTAAGTGTGATCGGATTTGCGTTTGTTTTTCTTTGTTCTGGAGATTGTGTATC
>NC_051405.1:26544846-26545241 GCF_015228065.2 Penaeus monodon
GATGTCTTTTGAAAACACAAAAAATACACAATTCCTGTCACATTTTCTCAATATTACGCCTCCTCTTGGCACTGGACGCAATCGCGGGCAACAAGGACATTTGCCGAAGCTGTTCGAAGTGTACACACGATATCCACAACGAGATAACGCCACGACCTCATGATCCTTTGGCCTCATGATTCTATGACCTCATGATCCTTTGGCCTCATGATTCTATGATCTCGTGATCCTTTGAACTCATGATCCTTTGGCCCCATGGTTCTAATACATGATCCCTTGGCTTCATGATTCTATGACCTCATGATCATATGACCTTATGACCTCATGACGTCAGAACCCCATGAGATTGCTGAATTGTTGCTTTCTTTGTTTGTTGGATTTGTTGTGGGTTTAGA
>NC_051405.1:26545278-26545581 GCF_015228065.2 Penaeus monodon
ATCTGGGTATTTGGTTAGTAATTTTTTATCCATTGTCTGTTTATTTGTTTTTCTTTGTGTTTTTGACGTTAATGCTTATTTTTATATATATTTTTTTTCCATTTATTCCCCTATTCCCTTTGTTTCTCCCTTTTCTGTTTAGCTTCTTGCCCCCCCCCCCATTCTTTCTGCCTCTCCTCCCTCCCACTTCCATCCATTCGCTCTCCTTCCCTAATAGACCGGGTGCCTCGGCTCCTTATAATACAGACCACTGTCTTTTAGTATCTGGGGTTGCCTTGTGATGCCGAGGGGAAGAATTTGCAA
>NC_051405.1:26545667-26545872 GCF_015228065.2 Penaeus monodon
TCATGCCCTCTGTCCCCCTTTTTTCCTTCGCTTTCCTTTCTCATCGTCGTTTTTTTCCAATCCTCATCCCATCTCTTCGTCGTCTTGCCTGCTATTTCCTGTCTTTTTCCTTTTTTTTCTTTTTTTATCTCTTACTTTTCCTGCCGTCTCTTCTGCCCTCTCTAACATTCCTCCTTCCTTTTTGTAATCCCTTCTTCCCTATTTT
>NC_051405.1:26546281-26546383 GCF_015228065.2 Penaeus monodon
GCGGCATCAACTCTACGCCTTTAACCTCCTCTTTTCATCTCCTATTTACCCGTTCCTAGCCACTTGCAGCCCATTCAGTGTGGCGGAGGCCCTGAAATGGAT
>NC_051405.1:26546479-26546726 GCF_015228065.2 Penaeus monodon
CAGTTTTCAGTTCCTTAGATCTCGGAGACTTTTCCCTTGCGTCGCCAAAGCTGTCATCGGCGAGAGGTTTCAGAGTGGTCAATTGCCCTAGATATTTTCATTTATTATTTTTTTGTGGTGGTTATACCTTTCTTTCGTCATTTTCTTTCTTTCTTTCTTTAAGGGGTGTCTTTTTTTCTTTTTCTTAGTTTACCGTTTTTAGTTTCGGTGTTTTTTCCCCCGCTTTTCTTTTTACTTCTTTTGGAAA
>NC_051405.1:26547769-26548119 GCF_015228065.2 Penaeus monodon
ATACATACATACACTGTACTAGTATCCTCTTGCATTCTCCCTCCAAACAGATAATGCCATCCCCCTTAAATAAAGCCGGGATACTGTCGTGTTAATTAAAACTTTGAGACATATAGCTAAACTACGGACACTTGTGGGTTGCATCTGTATAGACAAAAGAAACTATATACGCGTTCTGGCCATTAGAATTAACCAGAGGGCTCTAAGGTCGGAAATCCTGTACTGAGGGAACGGATCAACCGGCCTTAGAGCATTCTACCTGTGCACAGGTTTGATTTTCTCTCCCCCTCTTCCTTTATGTTTTTCTTTAATAACTATGCTCCTTGTTTTGGTCTATTTCTTTCTTTCAT
>NC_051405.1:26548200-26548638 GCF_015228065.2 Penaeus monodon
TCCTTTCTGTTCTTATACTCTTCCATTTATCATCTTCCATTTTTCCATCTCTTTTTTTTCATATTCGGTTCCATTACTACCTTCCTCTTGCCCTTTTTCTATGTCATCTGCTTCCGCTTTCTTTACTCCCTTTCTTCCTTCTCTTATACCTCCTTTATTTCCACTTTCCCTTATTTATAATCCTCCTCTTACTCTTTATCTTATTCTTCTACCCCCATATCTTCTATTCCCTTTCTTTTTTTCCTCCTCCTCCCCGTCTCCCTTTCATTCCTCTTCTCCTTCCTCTCAGTCTTCCTTTTCCTCTTCTTCCCCTTCTCCTTTCTTTTCTCTCCCCACCACCCACACACTGCCCATGGCGTGGGTTTTTAATATATGCTGATGTCAATCTGCATGCTTACCGCCGCTTTGCATTTGCAAGTGACCATCCTTTTTATATTC
>NC_051405.1:26548714-26549086 GCF_015228065.2 Penaeus monodon
ATATTTGGGGATGCTGATAGTGGGGAAAAGAAATAATAGGATAAAATGCTTGAGAGAGGGAGAGGAAGAAGGGGAGAAGAGGGAATAGGAGTTAGGAAGAGAGAGAAGGGAGTAGGAAGAGGCAGGGGACAGGACAAGGGATAGGGGGGGGGGTGAAAGAGGAAGAAGGCATAGGAGGGAAGGGGGAAGAAGAGTGGGGGGAGAGGAGGGGGGGAGAGGACATCCGACAGAGGACAGAGGGGGGGAGGTAGAGGGGGGGAGGGATGTTTCACCAACGAATTCTGACATTCATGAATTATTATTATTATTTTCGGCGTTGCTGCAAAATACGGCTGAAATTTCAAAACGATGATGGTAATGTTTGGCCATTTG
>NC_051405.1:26549319-26549458 GCF_015228065.2 Penaeus monodon
TTAATATATATAAAAAATAAATAATAACTTGTTTGGCACGTTATTATCCCCATCTTTCTTTCCATCTTCCATTCGCCTCTCAACATACAAACGCCCGTGATAGAAGAATGTGCTTTATCACTCTATCTCTCTTATCTGT
>NC_051405.1:26549534-26549646 GCF_015228065.2 Penaeus monodon
AACCCCTTTGTGGCAGAATACAGTTTAGTTTCTGCAATAGTAACTCCGTTTTGCCCACGTATGAAAGGAAAAGGGGAGGGAAAACAAAGAAAAAAAGGTGGGGCATAGGTGG
>NC_051405.1:26549704-26549811 GCF_015228065.2 Penaeus monodon
TATATGCGGGTTTGTCCTTGAATTTACAGAAGACTAATGCATCGTTTTCGTCACCTTTATTTGTACCAGGTAATTTTAATCCTCTCGCTAACAAGAACGAGAACAGC
>NC_051405.1:26549839-26549921 GCF_015228065.2 Penaeus monodon
AACGACAAAGCTGTTACAGAGAGACGGATAAGATGAGAAGAGGGGAGAAGAAAGGAAATTTTATTTGCCTTGTCCCTTACGC
>NC_051405.1:26551365-26551518 GCF_015228065.2 Penaeus monodon
CCATCCCGCCACCCCATTAGCCCCCTCCGTCCCTCCCCATCCCATCCCGCCTCTCCACCGGCCACCCCTCTCCCTTCCCCCACCCCGTCTCTGTGTTGGCCCGCTTGTGATCAATACTACTAGCCTGCGGACCTTCCGAATCTCAGGTTAGGT
>NC_051405.1:26551609-26551695 GCF_015228065.2 Penaeus monodon
CTTTGAAGGTGTTGTGATATTTTTTTATCAGGCGTTTCTTCGCAGATTTTTTTTTTAAATCCATCATGCATTTACTTTTCCCAGTT
>NC_051405.1:26551767-26552032 GCF_015228065.2 Penaeus monodon
CTACATCGGTTTTATCGCTGTTCGTCTAGGCCTCCAGAGCATCTCAAAAGACAATAAGCAAATCATAAAAAAAAATTATAAAGCAACCTTTTATCTCGCGTTCAAACAGCATCTTCTCCGCAGACAACCACGAGAGACAGCTGCCTGATCTCCGTTACAGAGGATGCAGCTTCTCACCACCACATTCCGAGTCATGGAGCATTATGCTTCTCACCACAATTAGCACCATGCTCTCTTTGTCATTTTTTCTGTCTGTCGCTCCCTG
>NC_051405.1:26552123-26552352 GCF_015228065.2 Penaeus monodon
CCCCCCTCCCTCCCCCCCTCCCCCCTCTCCCCTCTTTCCCTCCCTCCCTCTCCCTCCCTCCCTCTCTCTTTTTCTTTCTTTCTCTTTCTCTCTCATCCGTACGTATGGCATTTTCCTCCTCTTCGTCCTTTCTGTCCTCATCCTTGTCCTCAGTCTTCTTCCTTGGAGTGATTTGTCTCTTTTATCCTTGTCCTCCTTCTAGTTTTTTCTCCCTCCGCTTTCCTCTGCA
>NC_051405.1:26552694-26552810 GCF_015228065.2 Penaeus monodon
TCTCCTCTTGTCGGAAACAGGTCGTATGACACATCAAAAGCGGTTGTCTCGAGATAGCGAAGCTTCCACATAGCCTCTGCCTCCCCTCCCCCTCCACTTCCGAATCGCCCCCTCCT
>NC_051405.1:26553135-26553257 GCF_015228065.2 Penaeus monodon
TTTTGCTACGAGTCTTTATCATTCCTCTTCCCCCATCCCTATTCTCTTATTTCTCTTCCCCAACCCGCTACACCTGCCCTTCTTCATCTCTCCTTTTTCAACACTTATGCGTTTGTTTTGGA
>NC_051405.1:26553469-26553683 GCF_015228065.2 Penaeus monodon
ACTCATCTTTCTAACCTTCCCACTCTTCTCCATTTCCTCTCTTCGTCCTTTATTGTTCAACCCTTCCTCCTCCTCTTCATATTTCCTCTCCCCCCATCCTCGTACATACACGCTTCAGTTCTATTTTCTCTCTCCATTACTCTTCCCATGCAACTTTATCCGTTCTTTGCCTCTTATCTTTCCTTTCTTCCTTCCATCATTCGTTATTTCTCTC
>NC_051405.1:26553797-26554586 GCF_015228065.2 Penaeus monodon
CTTTCCAAAACTCGAAGATCATTCACCAGTGTTACCAACCCTTTGCACCATTATCTACGTCCCCATTAACACTCATTACCCCATTGTTTTTTTTACCTTACGCATTGCGCACTGAATCCCCCCTCCCCCCATTACCCCTTGTATTTATTCCCTACAGCGCCCATTCTTCCGGTATACTTCCAAGGAATTTGCCCCATACCCATTAATCAATCCCCATTAATTGCCAGTATCCAATTTCCCTCATTACGTTCCTACTACCTCTCTGCTCCCGTTTCCCTATCGTCGCCGGACTACCTCATCACCCATGAACACCCATTATCACCCATTACCCTGATTACCGCCATACAGTCCTACTACCAAACCCATAAACCAATCCTCCTTCCTGTTACCCCATTATTTCCTAATTAGCCTTTACTCTCACCACCCATTGCAACCATTAACTCTCTTCTTCAATATCCCCATTTACCCCCAGTCACCTATTACTCACCATGACCCCAGTACATGCATAACCCCCCATCAACCATTACCCCATTGATCCAGTTACCTATCATCACCTATTACCCCCATTATCTCCACCACCCATTACCCCCACTGACCACCATTAACCCCTTACCCCCATTAACCCCATCGCCCACCCTGAGAGCCCCCCGAGGCATCCCAGGTGAGGCGGAGCGGCCAAGCTGTCAATATTGGATGAAAACGCGAATCAAATTTCCGAATTTAAGAGACCATCACACAAGCGGCTTTTCCTTGAGGGAATCTGGGGCTGTGGGGGAAGTTAGAGGGGGG
>NC_051405.1:26554695-26554951 GCF_015228065.2 Penaeus monodon
TTGAAGTGAGGGGGAAAGAGTTGATAGCTTGGTGTTTTCTTCTTCTTCGTCTTCATTGTTCTTTTGTACTTTTTCTCTTTTCTTCTTTTATTTTTGCTTTTACTTCTTAATTTTCTTATTTTTCTTCCTTTTCCCCTTTTTCTTCTTTCTTATCTTCTCTTTCTTCTTAATTTTCTTCTCCTTCTCCGTCTTCCTTTTCTTTTTTTCCTTCTTTTTCTTCTTCTTCTTCTTCCTGATAGTGGGGTGGGAAATGTCG
>NC_051405.1:26555527-26555655 GCF_015228065.2 Penaeus monodon
GGCCTTGCTTTCAATCCTCGGGAAAATTTACCCCCCCCCCCTTCCCGACCCAACTCGGCGCCGTCCAGCGTGAGTGTCGCACGTAAATTCCTCGCGAGCTGCTTTATTTTCGTTATTTTGGAGAACAT
>NC_051405.1:26555682-26555781 GCF_015228065.2 Penaeus monodon
GTCTCCAATTTTAATTTTTGAAAGTGTTCTTAGATGGGCTTTTAGATAACTTTACATGCATATATGCATACACTCTCGGGGGTGAAGTTTGTAAGACGC
>NC_051405.1:26556332-26556669 GCF_015228065.2 Penaeus monodon
TTCCTTGGCGTCGTGCGACCAATTTAAGGTAAATAAAACGAGAACATCCCGGCGCGCTTCCCAAGCCAGCTTCCAAGGTTCCGGACATGTCCTCCTTGGTTAATTCCGGAACGAGTCGGGTGCAGGTGTGGCTCCCGCCTCGCCGTGTCCGAATGGCTGGATGCCTCATCAACCAAACCCTTAACGTTCTTCGAATGCTTTACAAGAGGGTCGCATCGGCCGCATTGTCTCACAGCTTACAAGATGCCTACTTATAGAAAAATAAAATAAAATAAGATAAGAAATGTTTTTCTATCGATTACTATGCGGATTCCAGACATCCCGAAGTAGAGCATAG
>NC_051405.1:26556710-26556911 GCF_015228065.2 Penaeus monodon
GGCAGGTGAAGCCGCGGCCACCGATCCGAACGGAGTGGAGGTTTTTACATCTAATGGATTTTGTCCATCTGAGACCCTAATACTAACAGTAGCTTCATAATTATCCCCTTCCTTTGTTGGTTAGAGGGAAGCTCACTTGGTGCAGCGGCGCTTTTTAGTCAACTTTCACCTCGCGGATAAGATAAAAAAAAAAAAGCGATT
>NC_051405.1:26557165-26557423 GCF_015228065.2 Penaeus monodon
CTCGCGCATTAAAAAGGCTTCGTCGTTATTGAATTCGCTTTGCCCGCCGACGGCCTTGTGGAGACGCCGTTTTGATCACGGACTTGGTTTCTGTTCGGGCGGGCGGCGGCGCTCCCCTTTGAGTGCCGCTCCGACTGGCACCGTGGCAGAGTCCTTGATGGAAAATGGCGCAACACTGCATATCTGGCCGACAATATGGCCGATTTTATAGGTGGTGGTGAGAGCAACGTTGCCGGCATCTGGAGGCTGTTTCGCCCA
>NC_051405.1:26557443-26558501 GCF_015228065.2 Penaeus monodon
GGGGAAACGTTGCAGATCTGGCCGGCGATGTTGCGGTCGTTAACACTACTACGGATCTTGTTTCGTCCCTTGCAACGTTGCAGGCTCCTCGGTTGCCGCCGCTCCTGACAGTGTTGCAACTCAAATTGGCAACGTTGTAGATTTTGCAGGTGATGCTGCAGATCGAGACGAGATAGACATTCAGGGAAGAAAATAATTAAGATCGGTTATTTTTTTTCCGAAAAATGACCTTTAACAGAAAAAAAATAAAACTTAGGGCATTAAGGTCGGACGTATGGCTGGTTAATTTTGAGTTAATGAATAAATGCAAATCTAATTCACCGCTGCAGGTGCAACCGACTGCCCTCCCCCCCCCTCCCGCTCTCTGGCCAGATCCAGCCTCCGCTCTCTCATCTCCCAGACTCCAAGACCCGTAGCATCATCTCGGACCATTTGCTCAGTCCTTTATTCCTTTTTGTCTGTGCGTCCTTTCTTTCACTTTATTCATCTATGCTTGAGTATTTGTTTATTATTGTATTTACTCCATTTGTCTGATTATTTATCTCTTTTGGAGGGTGAGTGTTCTTATTTTCCTTTTTTTTTTTTATCACATCTTTGTCTTTCATTGCCAAAATTTCGCTGGTTCTCTTTCGTTGATTCTCTGGTTCACCGTTTCGGAAATTCATCTCCGAAGCACAAGTTGCCTCGACGGTTCTGTTTCGCTGGTTCGTTGGTTCTCCCTTTCATCGTCTCAGTTGCCGGTTCTATCCCGCTGGTTCTCATGTTCGCTGGTTCTCCGCTGGTTCGCTGGGCCTCCACTTCGTCGTCTCAGGGATTCATCTCCGTTGCTTCGCCATTCCTATTCCGCCGGTTCTCTCGTTCGCTGGATCGATCATTCGTTGCATTCTCCTGTTCACCGGTTCGCTGGGACCTGTAACCCTCATTTGAACCGCAGCTCCGGTTCGCTTCGCCCTACGCTCTTCCGCCGGTGGTTTTCCTGAGAAGGTCAGCCTGCAGTCTTTAAAGAAGATAATGCATTCACTTCTCACCTTTATTAAGCAAATAGATAAGTTGTCTCT
>NC_051405.1:26558694-26558822 GCF_015228065.2 Penaeus monodon
AGCTGAACTCAACCCCCGAGTGCCGCAGTCATAACAGTATCTCGAGCAAAGATACTGTAAGCTTTCTTTCGATGGTCGCGCAGTGTGGATGTCTTACCCCCACTTACCCCCCCTCCCCTCGTACCCCA
>NC_051405.1:26558851-26558976 GCF_015228065.2 Penaeus monodon
ACCCTTCCCCGATTTACCCCCAAATCTCCCTGGCGACTTCTTTCTTCTCATCTCCCAGTCATCTTGCTTCTCCTCTCCTGTCTTACCGACTTGGGATTTCATGCTGTAAGACGTTCAGTAGCAGC
>NC_051405.1:26559013-26559079 GCF_015228065.2 Penaeus monodon
TGCTTGCTGGTTGCAGTATCCTCTTAACCTAATCCTCCATTCTCCCCATCTCGCTTCCTCTCCTCA
>NC_051405.1:26559162-26559361 GCF_015228065.2 Penaeus monodon
ATGCTCGCTCTCTCTTCTCTCACGGTTTCCTGTCTTCTGTTGCTACATTTTTTATTGTTCTCTTCTGCTTCACCCTTCGTTCTCATGTTTCTTATCTCATCTTTTCTTATGGTCGTTCTCTTCTCTATCTTTTGTATATTTATTTATCTATAAATCTTGTGGTGTGTTTATATCGAGCTACGGTTTATAAGCTTAAGTT
>NC_051405.1:26559423-26559545 GCF_015228065.2 Penaeus monodon
TTCATATTTGTTCAGGGTAAACTTATAGTACAAACAACATATTTAGGTGTTATATGATAGAGCAAAATGAAATAAAAAATTAAAATGAAAACTCAGACGATTAATTTGAATAAATACTTGAG
>NC_051405.1:26559673-26559740 GCF_015228065.2 Penaeus monodon
GGATGAAAATTATCTTAGACTAAAAACGGAAAGTAGAAAACCAAAATTGTTGTTGTTGCTGTTTGTG
>NC_051405.1:26559763-26559904 GCF_015228065.2 Penaeus monodon
TTCATAAAATAAGGGGCAGTGAAATGAATATGGCAGAGAAGAGAAGGAAAGTCATAATGGGGGGGGGGGGGGGTAAAGGCAAGCATAATGGGTTGTGAATTAAGTAGGTACCTGTGTTAGAGAAATAAAATAAAATACAAT
>NC_051405.1:26560113-26560390 GCF_015228065.2 Penaeus monodon
AGGTTCCAGATGAAAGAAATATAATAAAACAGGCTAAGCTCATTCAGATACACATAAAAAAATGAATAAACAGAAAGAATATTAATTAAAAGAGACGGAAATCATTATTGCAACATATGTTCCGCCATCACGAAACCGCACGTGACGTAAGACCATACCCCTCTGACGTAGGGTCGTGACGTCACTCTTTCACGAGATTATGAAATTGGGAAAAAGTTTTCGGCCCACACAGAACGTATGTATATATTTCTAGCTAACCGGGTATCACTCTATTTTG
>NC_051405.1:26560422-26560672 GCF_015228065.2 Penaeus monodon
CCATTGATTAGGTGAGGAGTATTTCGGTATCGTTATGTACAAGAATAATATATTTTAAAAAATCGTGATCCCGTTTGGTTTTAGGTCTGTGTATACTGTTCATGTACGAAGAAGCAAGCAAACAAGAACAAAAATTCATCATACACATCAATGTTCATGTGCATGAACACACATGCGCACATGAACTTTTACACGAATCGCTTTGTATGTTTTGAACCGTTTAACTTATCTATTTTTAGCTCATCCTTGT
>NC_051405.1:26560802-26560946 GCF_015228065.2 Penaeus monodon
AGGGTTGCATAAAATAAACAAGACACTGACTTTGATGTCCAGTGCAATATTGTTGGGTTGCAAATGCCACACGGCCACACCTGAAAGGGAGAAAACCCTTCATCTATATCCCTGTCTATCTGATATATTTGGCAGTGTATCTAT
>NC_051405.1:26561015-26561122 GCF_015228065.2 Penaeus monodon
GAATGGCTGTTGCAATTCTTGGCTTTATTGCACTTTATCTAATTCCTATTTTCTTTTTCTCTCTACAGGTAAGATCTATCACACGTTAGAGAGGTTCATTCTGAGAC
>NC_051405.1:26561438-26561651 GCF_015228065.2 Penaeus monodon
GGGGTGAAGCAGGAACGATGGGTGGGGGGGGAAGGTGAACAAGCAGCTTCAAGCGACACCACCAGGTCTCCATTCGCCTTGTACCAGGTAATGTAGAAGGAACCTTTTAAGCCAATGAAGCAATTTCGTTTCTTTATACACCTATTTATTTGCCCGTCTACTAATTTTCGCTACATTGTGTAGGCATTAGTTTGTCATTTCATTCTACTGCTG
>NC_051405.1:26561733-26562115 GCF_015228065.2 Penaeus monodon
ATCAATAACTTTGGTTTATTTGACAACCATTTTTCTCGTGTTCGTATCTATTTATTCCCATAGTTTATTCCTTCGCTTATTTTGAGCGGGCATTTGTTTAAGTAAAAATTCTACAGTATATTCCCCACTCACTGAGTAATGCACTTTCCTCTTCTACATGCAATTATCAATACTGATACTGATATTTGATTTCTTGATCTCAAGTTCTATCAAGATTATTCACGATCAGTATGGAACAGTTTTGTGTTGTGATTCTATTTAGATAATTGATTTTTTTATCAATATTACCAATTAGGGTAATGGGATTGTTCGAGACACTGATTCTGTTTTGGTATTGAGAACTTTATCAAGATTTCTAATTAACTTTCTGTGCTACAGTCTC
>NC_051405.1:26562266-26562438 GCF_015228065.2 Penaeus monodon
CTGTATTTTTGTCTCCGAAACGTCTTCAAGGAGGGTGAGACCGCAGAGTCATTTCCTTGGCCTGATTACCTTCCTTGGGAGACTGGACGCTTTCCGCTGTGTGTAGGCAAATAGGAGATATTTTGTTTTTTAGATTTAAAAAATCATTATCACCATTATTATTTTTTTTTAC
>NC_051405.1:26562680-26563138 GCF_015228065.2 Penaeus monodon
GGAAAAAAGCAAGAGAAAAAACGTAATCTCAGAAAACCCAATTCAACCTACAGGCACGTAAGTCCCACGTAAAACAATATATATACAAAGATAACCCGAACCTCCGTAGCGTCTGCGCATTGGATCCAATTTGTACCATGGTCGGAGTAAATGAAACTTGGGTGGAATGGACCGTAGACTTTCTCAACACACACACAGGCGATAGGCGGGAGCAGTAGCCTACCGGCCTGGGGGGTCACTCTGGGTTATTACCTCATCAGTACCAAGATCAAAGAGCGGTTTCCTGTCTGGCTTGTGCTGCCAACAGTGGTCAGGGGACAGCAGTGGGAGGAAAGGCGAGGTGTTGGAAAGAGGGTAGGAGCTGAAAATGAGTGGTGTAATCTCTCGATTTATTTTTTGAATTATATAGTTTTCCTCTCTTCGGTTGCGAGATTTTCATTTCTTTTATCTTCTTTTTA
>NC_051405.1:26563283-26563410 GCF_015228065.2 Penaeus monodon
TATCCCCTACTTGAATCTCCCTCACGTACATTCCTTAATCACAAGGTCACGACCAAGGCTAAAGCGAGGTCAAGCAGGTCATTATCGGCTCGACAAAACACTCCAAACTTTCCCAAAGTCAATGGAG
>NC_051405.1:26563498-26563595 GCF_015228065.2 Penaeus monodon
CATACACGTATACATAAACACTCATATAAAAGGAGAAAAAATGTAGATATGCACATGAAGAATGAAACACACTAAACGAATGACATTTTCATCTGTA
>NC_051405.1:26563931-26564809 GCF_015228065.2 Penaeus monodon
CGCCCCTTTGAATTATTTTTTCGGCAATTCGACTCACGCACCAGACTTACCCAGTACCCGATAAGACCCTGTGAAAGACGTAGAAAATAAAAGCGGCCAGAGACGTCTCTGGGAATTTGGAAAAACACGTTTGAAACAGGTAAAAGAGTTTTCCCTGGTGTTACTTTACAACACTTCGGGCAGCGCAGGATTGGCACTTCGCCGGCAAAATATCTTGGTTGCCTGCTGAATATTTTGGTTGCCAAATGAATATCTCGGTTGCTGACTGAATACCATGGTTGCCGGCTGAATATCTTAGTTGTTGGCTGAATATCTCTGTTGTCTTCTAGATATTTAAATATCTCTGTTGCCGACTGAATATCTTCGTTGTTGGCTGGATATCTTGGTTGCCTTCTAAATATTTAAATATCTCGGTTGCGGCTGAATATCTTTAGCTGCCAGCAAAATATTTTGGTTGCCAACTAAATATATTGGCTGCCAACTGAATATCTTGGCTGCTCCGCTGAATATCTGGCTTGCCGGTTGAACATCTTGCTTGCCGGTTGAATATCTTGCTTTCCGGTTGAATATCTTGCTTGCCAACTAGATATCTTGGTTGCCAGCTATTTAAATGGTTGCCGGCTGAATGTTTCACTTGGCTTTTTTGGAAAAGCCAGGTCGCTGAGAGGAAGTGCCTGGCTTGTTTGACTTTTTTCTTTCCACCTCCTTCCCTCGCCGGTCGTGTGTTCCTTAAACGCCCAATAGCTTTACGACGCCCACTACAGGCTGCCGAAAGGGTGGTCTCGCGGGTATTCTGAAACGCCGCTATGACTTCTGTATTCAGTATCTCTCCTAAAGTGGCGTACAGGGGGCAACTTGCTATCTTTTTTTTTTTTTTG
>NC_051405.1:26565220-26565360 GCF_015228065.2 Penaeus monodon
GCTTCCTCCTTCGCAGTGTTTTCAATCATTCCTTCTCATTTAGATCCTTCCAGAATGTTCAACGAGGCATGTAACTGGAGAGATGCACACATAAATAAAACCTACTATTCTGGACTTACCTTTTCTTTAGAGTACAGCTG
>NC_051405.1:26565572-26565841 GCF_015228065.2 Penaeus monodon
AAATCACGAAGAGTATTGATAGCAATACGAACAGCTCCAGTAAAACGAAAAAAAGTGTAAAATACGAATACGAGCACGACCATGGAAATACTTACGGCGATCAAAAAAGACAGTAAAGACAAATGATAAAAGGGAGATGGAAGATAAAACGAATAAAGAAGGAGACTCCTGGCTGTACGTGTCCCTGCTCCTTCTCAGCCTCTCGGGAGGGCACACGTCTGCGCCCCAAATGAGGATATGTTGCTTGTGTGGGGGCGGGGTGGGGTATG
>NC_051405.1:26566008-26566207 GCF_015228065.2 Penaeus monodon
GGTGGTGCGTTTGTGTAGGTGTGTATGGATGACTGGGGTTCAGATTTGCGGATGGATGTGTGAGGTGTGGATAGGTGGATGGATGTGTAAGGTCCACACCTTACACATCCATCCACCTATGTGGATGGATGTGTTGGAGTGGTGGGTTATGAGGTGTGTGGGCGTTGGATATGTGGATGCGTCCGGTTTAATGAAAGAG
>NC_051405.1:26566268-26566347 GCF_015228065.2 Penaeus monodon
GCTCCTAGTATGTGTGGTAGATAAAGTTATTAATGTAGCGCATTGGCTATAGATCGTGACATTATGAGTACTGGAAAGA
>NC_051405.1:26566402-26567184 GCF_015228065.2 Penaeus monodon
ATAATGATTTGATGAGGAGGAAATCATAGATAAGGAAGGGGAAATGTGAGGCAGGGGAAGGCATGAAGAGGAGATAGAAGAGGGATGGAAAGGATGGTCAAATAGAGGAGAATGTGAGGTAGAACATGGAGTCATTATCGTCTTCGTTGTTATCATCACCAGAAATAAATCACTAAGTGAGAATTTTCAGCGAGAGGCATAAGGATCTGCCACTCTTGGGCCTCCCTGCCTTCGCCTCCCTTCCGTACACTTTCCCTTCCTCCTTTCTCTTCCCCCTCTCTTTCTCCTCTCGTCTGAAGCCTCCCCTAACCTTCTCTCGCTTTCCCCCTCCCTTCTCCTTCCTCCCCCCACACACAACACCTTCCCTATCTTTCCTCCTCCCTCCTCCCATACCCTTCCCCCCCCACACCCAACACCTTCCCCCTTCTCCCTCTTTCTCCCCCTCAACCCCCTACTACCTCTCTCTCTGACCCCCTCTTTCCTCCCCCAACCACTCAGCCCCGTCCTTCCTACTCCCATCCCTCAATCCCCTCCTTCCTCCTCCCCACCCACCCCACCCCTCAGCTCCCTCTTCCTCCTCCCACCCCTCAACCCCCCTCCTTCCTTTCCCCACATCCCCCCACCCCTCGACCCCCTCCTTCCTCACCCCAGCCCCATTCCTCCTGTATACGAAGGCAATTAGGAGCAGAATCCTCTGAACTGAGCCGCTTCTGACGCTGGCCGTTGCCTGTCGTGCGTGTTCCAGGTAGCATCTTGACGGGGGACTTCTGTTGTGCTCTTCG
>NC_051405.1:26567593-26567812 GCF_015228065.2 Penaeus monodon
TTCTGTACATATTCATACATCATCATTTATTTCTCGGCTTACTCCTCTCCCATTCGTCACGAAATAGTATCGAGCCGTGACTTCTTGGACAGGAGAGAGATTCTAAGAAACCGACTGAGAAATGGCCAGCCCTTGACATCTACAGCAGCGTATATGTCTTCGTCGGAAAGCGAAATTCTGGGAAGTCCTGAAGGCGGGAGGCGAGTAGGGTGCGATGCC
>NC_051405.1:26568297-26568493 GCF_015228065.2 Penaeus monodon
CTGTAAGAACAAAAGTGGACAGAGTTATGAAAATTGATTCAATCACTGCCGGCTGCGTGTTGAGACTCTGAAGCCGAGAGGCGAAGGAGCCGAGACGAACGGCGCTGCGACAAAGCCCAAATCACATCAGGAGACATATATGGCAGGGAAGCGAACTGGAAAAAGAAGTACGGGAGAAACTGGGCGGAGAATGCCC
>NC_051405.1:26568565-26568968 GCF_015228065.2 Penaeus monodon
GTGATCTTAATGGTTTCCTTTCCTGATTTCTTAATCTCCATCTCTCCCTCCCTATCTCCCTATCTCCTTTCCTCCTTCCCTCCGTCCTTCCCTCTCTTCCTCTCTCTCTCATTCTCTCATCAAGTAAACTCACCTACTCAAATACCAAACTTCAGACCCGAGTTGGGGGGAAATATCATACTGCGATGCCTTGCGATCTTCGGCCCTGCACCCCCCTCCTCTGCCCCCCTCCTCTGCCCCCCTCCTCTGCCCCCCTCCTCTGCCCCCCCTCCTCTGCCCCCCCTCCTCTGCCCCCCCTCCCCTCGCTCATCTCACTATGTAAGGCAAGATTAGGAGGGAAGGTGAAGAAATAGAGGATGATAGATGATAAGCCAGTGAGTGATAAAAAAATGATATGGGAGTG
>NC_051405.1:26569029-26569116 GCF_015228065.2 Penaeus monodon
TCCCTTCTCATGTAATTAAGTAAATTTGTTAGATTGTTTATATATTTCATTTATATAATCTTTAATGAATCTATAGTTATAATTTTC
>NC_051405.1:26569253-26569554 GCF_015228065.2 Penaeus monodon
TTACCTTTTTATATTACTTTTCTCTTTCTTTCTCTTTGTATCCATTTTTTCTTCATTCTCTTCTTATTCTACACTTAACCTACCCTTTATTAACTTCGCCTCTTCCCCTTTTCTCTTCTCCTTTACGTCCCTCGCACTTCCCCCCTTCGCTTTCCCTCACCCTCTTCATCTTTATCCCTTCAACCCACTTTATCTTCTCCCTTAGCTATTCCCCCCATTATCCCCCCCCCCATTATTTCCCTCTTGCGCCTCCCCTCCTTCCTCTCATCACTTCCCTTCCACCTTGTTCTCGCAAGATCGT
>NC_051405.1:26569697-26570103 GCF_015228065.2 Penaeus monodon
TTCCCCATTATCTCTCCCCCTATCGCCCTCTTACTCTCCCTTGCCTTTCCCCCTTACCCCCATTAACCCCCCTTCTCCCTGCCATTAACCCCCCCCTTCCACCACCCATTAACAACACCTTCCCCACCCATTAACACCCCTTCCCCCATCCATTAAAAAAAAACTTCCCCACCCATTATCACCCTCTACCCCCACCCATTAACACCCCCTTCCACCACCCATTAACACCCCCCTTCCTCCACCCATTAACACACCCCCTTCCCCATTAACACCCCCCTTCCCCCCATTAACCCCCCCTTCCCCCACCCATTAACCCCCCCCCCCCCCCAGACGGTCACCAGCATCGACGACGAACTCGAGTCATCTTGGGTCGAGCAATTCCCATTAGCATAACTAGGAAATATGA
>NC_051405.1:26570380-26570868 GCF_015228065.2 Penaeus monodon
TTTATACTGAAAGCAAAAACCGAAGTAAAGAAAAGAGAATAAGAAGAAGAAAGGAAAAACTCGTTGTAGAAAAGAAATGGAACGGAAGGAAAAGCAAGAGAAAAAAAGATGAAACAGTAAAAAGAAAATACGAAATAAAAGACAAAAATTAAAAAGGGGAAAAAAATAATTAAGAAAAATAAGACGAAGAAAAAAACGAGGAAATATAGGAAAAGGGGGAGAACGCGGGAAAAAAAGAAAAAAGAGAAAAGAAATAAAAAAAAAAGATTCGAAAAAAAACTATTTAAAAGGCGAGTCATAAAAATGATAATAATAAAAAAAGACATAGATAAAGAAAAAAATAAACGAAGGAAAACCTGGAAAAGGAAAAACAGCCTGATAGCAAAAAGGACGCCAAGCGTTTAACAGACTGCGGGCGCTTGTCCTCCGCCCACTGAGACCTCCTTTGGCGACGCCCATAAAGCGTGGTAATTGGGTCGGCCGGGCAC
>NC_051405.1:26571319-26571499 GCF_015228065.2 Penaeus monodon
AAGGGGAGGTGATGGTTGCTGCACCGTAAGGCCCATTTCGAAAATTTGATCATGGGGTAGTTAGACACTGCAGGGTCTTCGAGGTGCGGCCAGAAGGGAGGGAGGGGGGGGTATGTACGTATGGGGGAATTGGGGGCGGGGATAATTTGTACGTTAGAGAGAGACTGGTAAGGGTGAATA
>NC_051405.1:26571653-26571783 GCF_015228065.2 Penaeus monodon
ATATACTATATATGCATCTAGATGTTATCCTTTCCCTACATGGGATTTTCTTTTCGCGCCCGTGCGTAGCTTAATCCGCGGATGCATCTGTAAAAACAAACATGGATACGCCCAGCACAGATCTTCGATG
>NC_051405.1:26571872-26572008 GCF_015228065.2 Penaeus monodon
GGCGTCATCCTGCAGCATCCTGGTCTGTGCCTGCAGTACTTGGGGGAGAGGAAAGGGGGGGGGGGAGCGACGAGATGAGTGGGTGAGGAAGTTACCGCAGCATCTTAGATGTTACAGTACTAGTAGTGTTGTAGCA
>NC_051405.1:26572401-26572711 GCF_015228065.2 Penaeus monodon
GAGAAGACCATCAGACAATACAGAACGCGAAATCAGATAACCATATTGCAAAGAGATCGCTCACTTGCATATAACATCGTTCACCTTATATTCACTTAGCGTCTTACTCGATAAGAATACGAAATGAGGGAAAAATAATCATCTTTGCATGATCTCTAATACTGAATCAGCTCTCGAAAATTTGCATAAATGTTGGAATATCTTAAGAAGAGAGAGAGAAAAAAATCCTCCGTATCGTTGGTGATTCTCTTTCTCTTTAAATCAAATATCTTCTAAGAAAGTATGTTTTTTCTTGGGTTTGTTTATGGAA
>NC_051405.1:26572803-26573103 GCF_015228065.2 Penaeus monodon
ATTTGCATACATTTATAAATGTTGTAGTACACATTCCACATTTCAAAACATCCCACCACTAAACTCTTGTCCCTCCATTTCGGAATCAGATGACCTTCAGGAGCAGAACAAACACTCTTGATAAATGAAATGGAACCCATTACCGCATGTCAACTTCGATATTGGGAGACTGGAGACCGAAACCCCATACTCACGCATGTTCCAGCCCCGTAAACTATTGTGTGCTGTTAACTTGCTTAAGACCCTTGATTAAGCTGTTATCAAACAGAGTGGCTTGAGAGACGGAAGGGCTGGGGGGTT
>NC_051405.1:26573465-26574027 GCF_015228065.2 Penaeus monodon
CCTCTATTCTCCATGGCCCGGACGCCTCCTGTGTTAATATTGGGCGTGATTGTGTTGCTTCTGTGTTGTTAATCTCTCCCTTCGTGGGCGGGGAGTGTGTGACTAACCGACCGCCCATGTTGACACGGGATCTGTTGACGACCTTTAGATGGGTGAGGGAGAGTGGGAGGGAGGGCGTCAGTGGGGGTTCAAGGAGGAGGGGGGGAAGGGCTGTGAAGATGGAAAGTGGTGGTGGTGGGAGGGGGCGCAGAAGTTGGCCGGGGAGAGGTTGGCAGGGCAGGAGGGTAGGAGTGAAGGAGGAGGGGAGGGGGAAGGGGCAGGTCGGGGGGGTTAAGGAGGGGAGCAGGTCAAGGGAGGGGGGGGAGGATCGTGAGGGGAGGGATGAAGCAAAGGAATGAGGAGAGCGATGGAAGTAGAGGAGGGAGACAGTAGAAGAGGGGTGGGAAGGGGAGGAAAAGAAGGAAGGGAGGGAAGGAGAATAGGGATGAAAGGAGGAAGAAGAGGGAAGGAAGAAAGGGAGAATAAGAGAACAGGGATGGTGGGAGGACGAAAGGGAAGGAGC
>NC_051405.1:26574057-26574546 GCF_015228065.2 Penaeus monodon
TGTAAAGATTAAAATAAAGAATAAGAGAAAGGAGAGAGGAAAGGCAGGATGAAATAGACTGATAAAAAATAGAAAATTGAACAAAATGTGAATTGAAGATAAAAGGAAATGGAGGTAAGAGAATAAAGAGTATTAAGTATAATGATGATAATGATAATAAAAAAACAAGCATGAAGTTTTTATATTTTTAAAAAGAAAATTACTGGGATTTTTAAGAAAGAAAATTAATGCCATTACGAATTATCATCAAAAAGGAATATAACAAATAAAATTATTTTGATAACATGTTATATAACTTCCTTCTTCCCCATATTAATCTCCCCCCCCCCTGCCTATTTAAATGGAAGTGGGAAGAGCCGAGAAGCGTGTCGGATACGCCCCCCTGACCGCACCAAGCCCCGCCCCCTACTCGTGACTCCGCCCCCTCGGTCAAGCTACAGGAATCTATGTCATCACGTGATATAATACCCCTAGATAGCACGGTGTTGG
>NC_051405.1:26574591-26574782 GCF_015228065.2 Penaeus monodon
TACACCAATGGGAAGTTACGGTCGGCTACCTATCTTTCTCTTTTCCTCTCCCTTTCTTCACCCTCTTTCTTTTGACCTTTTGACCTAGTAATGGCTGACCCAAAGACATGGCTCGCGTGATGGAAGGGAGAGGGAGCGACAGGGGAGGTCAGAGGTCACGGAATGGGTAATGGGAAAGGAAAATGAAATGC
>NC_051405.1:26574909-26576142 GCF_015228065.2 Penaeus monodon
TTAGCCAAATAGTATTTTGGTTTTGACGAAGAGGAGAATGTAAGAAACTAAGATTTTGTATTTGTATTAAAAAAAAAAATCAGATTACCGCCAACGCACACATCCAGGCTTTACTTTCTTTCCTTCTCTCTCAGCCAATCTATCTATCTATCAACACATCATTTCCCCTAATTCCCGTTTTTTCTTACATCTGAGGGAGGGAAAAACTAGAAAAAAACTTCCTAAATATAGAATTTAAAAAAGGGTAAATGATAAAGCGCGAGGAGAAGGGTAGACTCAAGCATTTCGACAGAGCTGTTAAAACCCGTCACAGTTTATAGCTTCCATCTGAGCTGAATTAAAACAGTTTTCGCTCCGATTCGCACCTCATGACCTGTAATGATGTGAGAGAAATGGCCATGATTTTAGCCTGCATGACCTTCCCTACTAACTTCTTTTTCTTTTCTTTGGTTTTAGAAAGTGGTGTTTTTTTCATCTATTTCCAAATGTTTATTTTTGGCTACTTGTGTTGTTTTTGTTGTTTTTTGTGCTTATCTCTTCGTTTATTTATATAATTGTTGGCTTGTATATATCTTACAACTGTTTTCATCATTTTTCGTGGACACAATTTTCAGAGGAATCGGTAATGTCTTTAAACATACTTTTTGATATTGTTGTGTTTGCTAGTGTTACTATTATTTTAGTAGCTTTATTGTAAATGCTGATTACATTGTCATCTTCATCCCATTTTTAACATCGTCCAGTGTTTAACTATTGAATAGCTTTTTTTTACGTAAGTTGCCATATACCATAAACTATTTGCCAATTAGTATCCCCGTTTACCGCCTACACTTCCGTTGCCTGTTCTTAGCTTCCCGCCGTTATAAAAGTCGATAATATATATTAGTAATAAAAAAAAAGTGTACCGAACGACAGTCAAAAAATAGAAATAAAAGAAAAAATTATCCGTGTCAAAGAAATAATCGTTACCCCTTGCATAGTTTATTGCAAAGTTCAGGAAGGACATTGCTATTGCAGATGCAATGGTTATCGCACCCTGGTTGAAGTGGCTGTTTAAATATAGCAGTTGTTAAAGTTTATGTTGCAATTATAAGGTTGTCTTTACAGCGTTGAAATATGCCATTGCGTGGGGTTGTCACATATGGAGCGGGGGCAAGTTTTAGCATGGCGTGTGCGGTCGTGACTGTACGCAGTAACTCTTTATGTGTGGCTGTGTGATTTGATCTTTTTATG
>NC_051405.1:26576194-26576279 GCF_015228065.2 Penaeus monodon
GAAGTATATAAATATATCGTATTTTGCCACTTCTTCACGCGTGCGGTTTGCATTCTTTCTCCGTTTTCTGTTGATATTTGCGATC
>NC_051405.1:26576601-26576713 GCF_015228065.2 Penaeus monodon
TAATTTGACCACCTTTTCCTTCCCCTTCAAGTGAAAGGAGACGACGAAGGATATAGTGAACAGGCTGATACACCATCCGGGATAAGGGAAAAGGGAGGAAATAAGAAGCAAA
>NC_051405.1:26576738-26576893 GCF_015228065.2 Penaeus monodon
GTGCAGAAGAGAGTGAAGAAGAGGTGTTCCAACCGCACTTGAGGGGAGACTCGTTTAAACTTTGCTCCGAGTTTGTTGGCTTGATGGATTGTGCTGCTGAAGATGAAAACGACCGACTCTTAGGCGCGCTGATGAGTTTGAGAAAGCGCCGACCC
>NC_051405.1:26577824-26578447 GCF_015228065.2 Penaeus monodon
ACCCCGAGCCCAGAGGGTGGCCGACGCATACATTTAAGAGGGGAAACCAACACGGTAACTGAGGGGAGAGAGTAAACAGTGACCGGAAATCTAGCTGGGAGGAGGGGAGAATAGGGGGAGGGGGGAGAGACCCTACCCCTCATTCGCCAGGTAAAATTACCGTGGTCTCGTTAAGTGGGGTGGGTAGGGGGTTGAAGGGAAGGGGGAGGGAGGGAAGGTGGAGAGAGCGGGGAAGGCAAGGGGGAGGGAAAGGTTTATAGAGGAGGGGAAAGAGGGGGGAGTTGGGGAGGACGGAAAGGTGGAGGGGGAGAGGGAGCGGAAGGTTTATGGAGGAAAGGATAAGGGGGGGAGCTGGGGGAGAAGGGGGAGGGGAAGAGGATGAAGGAACCGATGTTTTTGCTTTTCTTTCCTCGCCCACTTTCTTTTTTTTCTTTATTCTAATAGCTCTGGATTTAGCACTGTCTTAGTTTTCTCTCTCTGTCTTCTCGTCCGGTTTATTTACTCAAGATCCGACATTCTCGATTCATTTATGTATCTTTACGTTTTCTTTTCAAAGTCTGTGAGTTGTGTATGAATACATACCATGAAAAAGAAAAAAAAAATTATACTTACTAATTTATAAA
>NC_051405.1:26579381-26579714 GCF_015228065.2 Penaeus monodon
GATTATCCGCTTTTCCCTTTTCGCGTAATTGTTTTTTCTCGCATTATCCTTGCGTTCGCCTCCCCCTCGCATGCGTCGCGTGACACGCAGCAGCCGCGAGCGAGACTGCATGACGCCCGGGCTTAGGACGCAGTGCCTGCGCGACCTCAGGGTCATGCAAAGAGAGGGGGGGAGGGGAGGGGAGTTTCTTCCACTCTCTGCTTTGCTCGCCTTCGGATGTGCATGTTTTTCCTTCTTTGTTTGTCTCTCCCTCTTCCCTTTTTTTTTACTTCCATTTACTTCCCTTCACCAGTCCCCCTGCCGCGCCCATGAGCCTCCCCACCCCCCTCCCTA
>NC_051405.1:26580170-26580411 GCF_015228065.2 Penaeus monodon
TCGCTACCATATGCACCATCCCAGTGTTAATGAAGCGGAGAAAATAAAAGGGGATTTAATGGAAGAGACGCCCATGACATCTGAGACGTTTACCAAGGAAAGGAAACGCGCCCACGTGTCTCGAATGGGCGGGGTGGGCGGGGATGGATGCCGCGAGTCAATGAGAATGAGAGCAGTTTTGGCCCCGCTGAATATCGCATTTGTGACTTGATGAGGTGATTACGTATTAATTAGCGTGGCT
>NC_051405.1:26580606-26580994 GCF_015228065.2 Penaeus monodon
AGCGACGCATTCGGTTTGTGTCATGCACGAGTGGGGTGGGGTGGGGGGATGGAAAATGAGATGCGCGTTTTGCTAACAGCCTGTATCATGCACAACGGAAATTCGAGCAACTTCCTGCAGTTCGCGAGAGTAATCTGCGCGAGTTCGGTGTGTCATGCAGAATCATGAACCAATTAACGGCAGGATATCGTTGCCAATCATTGCAAAGACGAGAGCAAGGGAAGCAGGTTGCATGATTCTCTCGTAACTTTCTCTCTCTTTTCCCCTTTCTATGTATATTCATTTATTTATTTACGTATTCATCTGTCTATCTATCTATCTATTTACTTAACACACGTAAATTATTGTAGCATATATATTTTTTCCTCCTTTTTTAGAATCTTCTAAG
>NC_051405.1:26581011-26581319 GCF_015228065.2 Penaeus monodon
TTTTTTTTTTATCTTCTTTTGTATCTATTTTACCTTCATATTTTCTTATGCTATATTATTCCCTTTTATTGTCCAACCCTTCTAGCTCTCGTTTTATCTTCTATTTTATAACTTCTCGATCTTTGCTTTATTTGTCCTTCCTTCTCCCTTCTTTTTCTTCCTCCTCCTCCTTCCAATTATCATTTTGTTTCTGACCTTCCTCAACATTCCTTAACGTGACCCCGAGTTTGCGATCCTAAAATATTGCGTGTGAAAAGCATATGGCATATATACGTAGAAGAAAAAGGGCGAAAGAGGGAGGGAGAGAT
>NC_051405.1:26581492-26581612 GCF_015228065.2 Penaeus monodon
ACAAGAAATCTTGAGGAGTTTCCAGTTTTCTCTTTTTGTGGGTTTAATCCTGGCGCGGCCTTCACGGTTCCAGGCTGTCTCTCCTGATCCCCTTCAGACATGATCATCCGCAGATATAAC
>NC_051405.1:26581848-26582101 GCF_015228065.2 Penaeus monodon
GCGCATTTCGATACATATAGTTGGATTTCTTTGATGATAATAATTGTTTCTTTTTATAAAGTAATCAGCAGTTTCTCTCTTTCTTCTGCAGGTATGTTTCGGAAAGAATAGAAATCGAAATCTTAAGGTATAGTATTTTGCTACGTTTTGTGTCTCATACTTCCTTTTACTCAATTATGTCGATTCTTGTTGGTTTGTCTTTCTATATATTTAGTATGGTCATTCGTGAGTGCTTCCTTCAGCGGATATTCGT
>NC_051405.1:26582305-26582740 GCF_015228065.2 Penaeus monodon
GAGAGAGCGGGAGAGAAAAGGAAGAAATAGGGGAAAGACCGAAGGCAAAAGAATGGAAAGGAAGTACGAAAGGAGGTCGAAAGGGGTCGTTGTATGTCCCCCGAGTATCTCCTGAGACCATCGTCTTATCATGGGAGATAACAACGCCTTGCCTCGTATATACTCTGTTATCGCCGCCGGGCTTCTGCCTCCATTTTCCGCACCCCCTCCCTTCTCCCCTCTCCACTCCCTTCTTTCAAACCCTCTCCCTCTCCCTCTCCCCTCTCTCCTCCCCCTCTCTCTCCCCTCTCTCTCTCCCCTCTCTCCCACCATCCCCTCTCTCCTCTCTCCCCTCCCTTCTCTCCTCTCTCCCCTCACCTCTCTCCCCTTCCTCCTCTAATAACTAACTGTGTCCTGCTTTATTATCTAGTGTCCTAATACCTCGTCATCTGAGGA
>NC_051405.1:26583605-26583704 GCF_015228065.2 Penaeus monodon
TACAGTGAAATGAATTCCAATAAACTTTATCCTAATCAGTATCGATAATTGACTTAAAAAAATAACCTCACTCTCAATATAAAACCAAAACACAAATTT
>NC_051405.1:26583920-26584118 GCF_015228065.2 Penaeus monodon
ATCTGACTTTAATAGACAATTTATGTTGGCGTGTGGATTTTTTTTCCACGATCGATTTTTTACTATTTGAATAATTCCCAATATTCGCGGCGGAATATTTCTTTACGCTGTTTATATTAGATTACTTATCGTGGTCTCTCCAGTTTTTTCTTTCGCTGTGCTTTGTCAAATTCTTCTGTTTATTTTCTTTGCTTTGGT
>NC_051405.1:26585145-26585236 GCF_015228065.2 Penaeus monodon
ACATTACTTGTCTCCTTTCACAGTGTTCCCTTATTCTCTCTTTCTCAAATTTCCACCTGCCTCATTTAACCAGGACTACTAATCCTTTAAA
>NC_051405.1:26585385-26585465 GCF_015228065.2 Penaeus monodon
GGAGCTCCTCTAAATTAATTGGCCGCTGAACTTGCGAAGGGAGCCGTCCTTGCTAATATAATTACCTTTGCCTTGTACAA
>NC_051405.1:26585920-26586333 GCF_015228065.2 Penaeus monodon
AACCCTTGCTAATTCGTGCTGATTTAATTAGACTCTCGTAAACCTTTGTGCAACGTTTGTAGTGTGATAAAGGTAGTGGTGTTCGTTGTGGTGCAAAATGACAGTTCAACTTTTCTTCTTTCTCTTCTGCTGTCTCTTCTTCTTTCTCTTCTTCTTTCACTTCTCCTGTCTCTTCTTCTTCTTCTGTCGCTTCTTTGTTCTTTATCCGATCTTTTGTGTATTGTATTGTGTATTGCGTGTAGGTCTGTGGTTAAATTGGATTGGTTTCATTTTCTAAGACCTTTTTTCTACTTTCTTCTTCTTTGTCTACTTTTTTTGGAGAGGCCTGGTTATGGTCAACGATTTTCATCACAATGGACGACAAGGATCCAAGAAAGAGAGAAAAAATGAGAGACGGTATGAAACACTGTCAT
>NC_051405.1:26586539-26586917 GCF_015228065.2 Penaeus monodon
CAATAAGGAGAGGGAAAATCTATTGGAACCAATCCGAAAACACGATTCTCCAATCACACACCTGCATCGTATCGAACAGCAGCCCGGACATACAAGCTCTCAGAGGCGAGGCCCTTTTGATATTGCCATACCTGACGTCGGGTCTGATTAAGCGAGAAATGCCCTTTACATTTCGCCTTTGTTAGTGTGTCTGGTCGAGGATCTTGTCGGGGGATTAGCGGGAATGGAACCGAGCAGAGGTTGGCGAGCTGAGGGCCATCTTCGGGAGCGGGGGCGACGCTTGCTTTGCCGTCAAACTTGGGTTGTGACTGCTATTTCCTTTAGGGGTAATGTGTGTGTTTGTGTGTGGGGGAAGGGGGAGGGAGGGGATGGTTCGTA
>NC_051405.1:26586992-26588052 GCF_015228065.2 Penaeus monodon
TTTTATATGCTGTTTTCCCTACTTTTCTTCCTTCCTCTCTCTCATCTAGCTCCCACCTCAACCTTCCTTTAGGTAAGGCATTCCACCTTGTAAAAACAAATCATAGCCTCAGCGTGTTTCTTCGCCTGTTTTGCCGTGGTTAGTACTGTACGGCATACTGTAATGGTAACATATAGTGCGTCCATGGCGTTGAAACATTGTTATAGTGTACCGTAACGTTTTGTTACAAGGCCATAACACTAAGGGTACAGTAGCTCCACTGTATGTGTGTTGCAGTGATTTCTTATGCTATCATCGTAATAAATTTTGTCAACAGTGTAATAATATCTTGAGCCCGATGATAAAGCGTTGCAAGCAATCTATTTTTCACACGCTGTTTTACAACAATGCCTCTTTCTTTTCTGTCGCTTAATCACAACACTGCATCAGTTCTTCCCTTATTCGCGCGATACTGCAAGACGCTGCAAGACACTGCGAGACACTGCGAGATGAGCGTAAAAGAGGAACGTAATGTCTCAAGATATCTCACACTCCTCGGCGTGTCACTGGTTCCGTGTCTCCCAACAACTCGCGAGTGAAGGAGATGAGGTACTTTCCCCTCAAAGGAGCTCTAGTCTTTTACGAGCTGATGGCTGTTAAGAGTTGAAGCTTAAGTGTTGCTAATCCGCTCGCTCGAATCAAAATAGCAAAGCCCACTATCCGCAGCGTTTATGACGTCATTACAACGCAGGCCTAGATCATGTGGGTGGATTGGGGAGTGGATGTGAAAGCTCGATGCGATGATCCCATGCTCGTCGTCGTGTGGATATCTGGGTGGATACATTTTTTTTCTCTTTACCGATTTAATCCACATTTTTTTTTTACATTAATGGAAATGCTCTGCGGTGATAGAATGTTTTAGCGGTTTATCGTCGATGTTACGTGAATGTGAACAAACGCGGGTTCAGCACCTGACAAGTATTGAGTGCCGCGTTCAATTGCAGGTGGATACAGATTCGGCAGTCGTGCGTTGGACAGGGAAGTAATGTAATGGTTTATATGGCCCGGAATTGGCGTGCGT
>NC_051405.1:26588519-26588713 GCF_015228065.2 Penaeus monodon
CCTCGAACGTGTCAATCAAACACTTTAATGGGATAAGACAGTATATATTAAAAGATTAGCCGAGGAGGACGACGGGCACATAACCAGGTTAATAAGCTTACACTTTGATCATCGTTAATATAAGGATCAATAATCAATGTCTTGCACAACTGTGTGCATGGAAGGGAGGGGGGTAGGGGTGGAGAGGAGGGGGA
>NC_051405.1:26589007-26589191 GCF_015228065.2 Penaeus monodon
GGTGCACATGAAATAATACACGTTTAAAATACACGTGAGGAGATAAGTCAGATGCCTAATTATTTATGGTAATTTATTCATAGTGAAATGCTGCATCAACTCCGATTTCTGAAAATAGAAAAATCCTGCTGTATCGTCAATACGTCAAGGCGATCAAGGAAATATTTTATCCCAATGCTGTGCA
>NC_051405.1:26589952-26590224 GCF_015228065.2 Penaeus monodon
TCAGGAACCCGAAAATTCGTATTACATTCTAATCTGACAGCCGTACGACCTGAACCCTCGGACGACGCCTTGTAAGATTTTCACCGACGAGGGAACCGTCTTAGAAACCCGCCTTTGTGTCGAGTTGAAGGGACACGTTGAGACAGCGGCGTCGTTTCTCCGACCTTGTTAACCTTTATTTTTCCCTCTGGCTTTTCGTATGTTTTTTTTTCGTTTCCATCTATCTGTTTTCCTCTTTGTTTATAACGCGTGTTCTGTTGTTATTCCGATAT
>NC_051405.1:26590829-26590935 GCF_015228065.2 Penaeus monodon
CTGTATTGTAATTCGCGTCACAGGACTACACCGGCCACAAGAAACCGAGTAGAGGAAGTGGTTTCCATGATCAAAAGACATTATACAAAATTGTTATTGCTGACTG
>NC_051405.1:26590975-26591921 GCF_015228065.2 Penaeus monodon
TTTAGCCTTCTCGTTTCCTGTGTATTTATTTATTCTTTTGACTTCCTGTATGTCAGTATTTTTCTGGTATCGGCTTCTTCTTGTTCGTTCTTTATTTATTTCAGGTTCTCAGTCTTCGTTTTAAATGCATGTTTTTCTTTCAGCTTGTTGATGACTATCTTTCCTCTTTTTCGTTCTTTAGGCTTCCTGTTTAGTTATCAGTTGATCTATCTACCGATCTACTTTTTTCTTGTATCTATTTCCTCTTTTATCTGCATTTCTGTCTTCCAAACTCTCCAATCTCATCTCTTCATCTCTCCTCCTTTTCCCCCCGTCACCATCACTCGCATCTTCTTTAGAGAGGCAAGGAGGACTAAAAAAAAAAAAAAGTCTACCAGCAAAGGCAGCGAGGCGTGTGAATGACAGAACGAACGTCACAAATCGGAGTAGAAGTCGTTTTGTTTCACCCGTTGATTTAACAATCATTCCGGAGGTTCTGTTTGTCAACGAGATGGAGATGGAGGGAGGGGAGAGAAAGATGGGGAAGAGGGGAAACAGGGATGAGGAGGGGAGAAAGATGGGAAGAGGGGAGACGAAAAGAAAGGGAGAATAGGTTAAACAGGGAGAGAGAGGGAAAAGGAGTTGGAGAGAAGAGGCAGAAACAGAATTTAGTGAGCAGGAAGGAGAAGAATGAAGAGGATGATAAGGGTAAGACTGAGAGATGAAGGAGACAGGGAAAAAATGAAAATGGGGAGAGAGAGAGGGTGAGAATGAAGAAAGGGAGTTGAAAGGGAAGTTAAGGGAAAGTGATGAAAGAAGGAGAACAAGAAGAAGAATTAGATGAAGAAAACGAAGTGGAAGAGGAAGAAGGTGGCGGGGGAGGAGACAATGAACACAAGAAAAAGGGCGTGTCTCAATGACCTAGTTTCGGTCGTAGTCCAGCTAGTCATTGACATAAGTGGCTAGA
>NC_051405.1:26592090-26592353 GCF_015228065.2 Penaeus monodon
CGGAAGACGGGGTTGGTAGGCCTTACTATGACCCCCCCCTCCCCCCATTGGTCTTGTTAAAATATTCATGGGGAAACATCTTCTGGTTTTATCTCGAACTGGTAGCGCCTTCCCCCCCCCCCCCTCTCCCCCTCGGAAACCGCCGAGGGGATGATTCTCAAGTATATTTGTTCTTTTTATTTGTCGCCTTTCATTTGTCGTTGTGGTTATTAAGGTGAATGTAAGAGAATATTTCTTATAAGGGATTGTTTATGCACAAAACG
>NC_051405.1:26592426-26593068 GCF_015228065.2 Penaeus monodon
GGTCAGTGAAAAGAGATTACAAGGCTGTCTTTACCCTTATCTAAAGCCTGAATCCGGAAATCAGTCCCAAGGTATTTTCAAACGAGATACCCAGCGAAGCTATATACCCTTTTATGTGAAATTGAAGAATATCCATCGTTACTTACCTCATCTACCTCCTTTTTCACGCCCTTTTCATCTTCTTCATTTCTCTTGACCGATTCTTTCATGAACTTTTCTGATTATCTATTTGCTTGGTTAGTTACTTTTATTTAATTAATTTATATATTTTTTGTTCACATTTACTCTTCGTTGCTCTCGGTCGCAACCTACATAAGTCTAGGGGATTGTGTAGCCGTGTTTCATTTACTGAATCCCGCAGTGTTGCGCTTCCCTCCATGTGGGAGGGGGTGGAAGGAGGGGGGAGATTTCATTTGCATACGAATTGCATGCCAGAGTTATTAGGCAATTAAAATCCATAGCAAGATTGTATTCATGCATCGCAAGACTATACCTTTTTTTGTTTAACAAGATATCATTATGATTCATAAATAGATTGTGTTGATTTCTCGCTCGTTCACCTTGCGAATATGTCGTGAATTGTGTTTTTGATAAGTGAATGTGTGTGAGTATATGTTAATGACAGTATCAGTTTATTTCATT
>NC_051405.1:26593121-26593376 GCF_015228065.2 Penaeus monodon
ATCAGTATTCCATTTTTGTTTTATGTGTTGGTAATACTCTACTAGTAATTATAACAACTCACGTGCAAGCTTTTTTTTCCACTTAAAAGATACCTAAAAAGAAATGTGTCAACAAAGCATTATGCTTTTTTTCAAAATTTCAGTTGTAATTTTAAAAATAACGTTCTTTCGGCGTGTAAAAGGCGTATGTTCCTGTGTTTTTATTGACACTTCAAGCATGTTCAGTATTAGAAGAGCATACAACGGGTTCATTAA
>NC_051405.1:26594343-26594536 GCF_015228065.2 Penaeus monodon
ACGAGAAAGTCGAGATAACGTACAAGAAAGACGAAGGGGTATAATGAATGTGACAATAAGCGAATGTTAGACAAAAACAAGCGCCCAAGAAGAGGGGAGATGTAGGAGAGACAGAGACAGACAAAGCAATAACCAAAATATAACAGGTAAGAGAAGCGACCTCATATTTTACAATCACATACGTATTGAAAAC
>NC_051405.1:26595125-26595192 GCF_015228065.2 Penaeus monodon
TACGATTCATCAGCTGCTAGATTTTAGTGTTCGTTTTTTCTAAGTGGCATCATAAGTATTTGTCAAA
>NC_051405.1:26595238-26595779 GCF_015228065.2 Penaeus monodon
AGCTGAGATGTGTTTAAAAGGACACGTTACGGGAGAAAATGCGCGTGTTAAGTGTGTGTGTGTCAAGCATTTGCTTATAAGTGTGTTGTAAATGACTTAATCAAATTATTATCGTTGAAAAAGAAATGTGTAAGCGTTGATAAATGTGCTTTAAATATGAAATAATAGATGCTTGTCAAATGACTTAAGTGTATATCACGGATGTGTTAGTAAGTTCATGTCAAATGTGTAAATATATTTGAGTTAAGAGTGTAAAAGTGTAACGAAGAATAAAAAACAAGTGATACCAAAATTAAAGGAAAAAATAGGAAAAAAATAAATAGAGAAAAGGGAGAGAACAAAGATACAAAATAGGGAATGACGATGTATAGGAATTGGAGCGGACTGAAAAAAGATATGAGAGCGAAAAAAGGGAAAAAGAAATGGGCGACGAGAACAGGAGTAGAGGGGGGAAATGCGAATAGATAGAGGGAAGGCGAAAAATAGGAGAGAGAAATGGGCGGTGAAGAAATTAGAGAAAATCTGAGTTTCCCTCTTTCTT
>NC_051405.1:26595875-26596142 GCF_015228065.2 Penaeus monodon
AGTATATATGTATATATTTGGGTTAAGACATGTTTATCCCCCCACTCGCAGTTCTTAATCATTTCATGTTAAGGTAAGTTACGCTGCAATACCTTGAATCACGAACCATGTTGCAAAACCTCATCTGCATCGCATTGCAACGCTTGTAGTTGAACCACATGGAGTTTGCAGTGAAAGCTGTGCTGGAACATCGCTTTGTCTTCCTGTTGTGTCACTCGTTCTGGCTGACACTCCGTCGTTGCGGCTGTGCGAGTTCGTTCTGTGGTG
>NC_051405.1:26596358-26597280 GCF_015228065.2 Penaeus monodon
CAGTGTATGTTCATAAGTGAGTCTTAATGTATGTGTGTATTGAATATGTCTAAATAAGTGTGTCAGGTATATGTTAATTTGTGTGCGTGTTGTGTGTGTTGATTAGTATAACTATACATTGATAAATATGATAGATGTATATTAATAAGTGTTAAGTGTGCGTTGATAAGTGTAATAAGTAATGTTCGTTGTAATGATAACGACATTAAATTGTTTTATGCGCGTGTGCCATCTGCACATTATATCATCCGGGTACACCGAATGATGCTGCCCCGGCCGGTTCCATTTATACATCCCATCTAAATCTACTATTCACACACTCCCATCTGACAAATGTATATATAGAACACAGAATGGCTGTATGCATCAGTCTGCCTCTCGTACCCCTCCCCCCTCCCCTCCACACAAACACACCTCGAGCATTTTTCGTACGAACATGATTTTCTACGGAGGATATATGCAACCATTTCGTACGCGACACCTGAGTACATCATGTTACGCGGACCTGGTGAACTCTGTCTGTGAACTATCTCCTCAGTTTGTATTTTGGTTGTGTAGCGTTGCCTTACCCCCGGGTGTAATGCGGGAGAGGCCATCTATATAATGCGTGGCTGTGTGGCCCTTGTGCCAAATGTCAGCCGTGTCATAAAGTGCCAGGTGACACATTTTGTTGGCTGCCCCGGTCGGTTCAGTGAGAGTACCATGTATTTTTTTTCTTTATTTTGTGTGCGCTTTTTTGTAACCATCGTTTTTAAGAGAATTTCTATGTCACGTCAGCATTTCCATGCGAGTCGTTGCGTCCCCTTTTTAAATAGCGAAATGGTAAAAATATACATATATAGGGCTAGTATCAAATATAACTGAAAGAAAATCTAACGACAATTCGAATAAATTGCTAAATATCACATCACATCACTGCCCT
>NC_051405.1:26597358-26597629 GCF_015228065.2 Penaeus monodon
TCTGATCAGAAAGAATCTCAAAAAAACTAAATAACATGAAAAATATCCATAAAAAAGTTAAAAGTTAAAACTCCACACAAACACGCCAAATGCCATTTTGAAACGAAGCATTTGTATGACAATGGATTTGGCAAGAGCATCATTTCGTGCAGCAAATGTATCGAGAACAGATACTATTGGCGAGGGGGGAGGGGTAGGGGGCAGGTGGGGGGTTACTCATTGATCAGTGACTATAGGATCGTGTATGTGTGGGGGGGGGGGGGGAGTCCGA
>NC_051405.1:26597773-26597961 GCF_015228065.2 Penaeus monodon
TTTTTTATGAATGGGAAGAAGGAAAACGAAAATTATGAGGTAGTTACATTTGGAAAAATCAGATCCGTCGATGAATTATTTATCTTCTGCTGATTTTGATATTAATATGATTTTTTTATATATTACGTCTCAGATATTAACTTAAGCAATTCCACAAATTCATAGGTACTTGAATGCAAAATAAAAAA
>NC_051405.1:26598199-26598427 GCF_015228065.2 Penaeus monodon
TAGACTCCGACTCTCAAAACACTCGAAAGTTTTCCCCTTTTCTTCAATATGAGTACAGAAATATGTCATTTACTCGTACTCCTGAAAAAAAGGGAAAATTGGGGGAGGGGAGGAGATGGGTACAAGGACCTCGATTCATTAGTTATTTAATTGCTCATTTGCATAGGGTAGAAATAAAAAGGAGATACGGGAGTAGAGAACATTTCGCCAACTTGAATTTCCGTTCGA
>NC_051405.1:26598539-26598843 GCF_015228065.2 Penaeus monodon
AGAGAGAGTGAACGTGAGTGTGAGTATTTGTGTGGTTTGCATGGGCGTGCATGCGTGCCTCTCTGTGGTTTGGATCTATAAGCAAACGTTGGTACTGCACTGCGAATGTTCTCATAGTGCAGAGTACAATACAATTAGAAAAAATACATAAAAAGTTGGATTTTTTTTCTTATGATATTTATTTACAAAATCAATTTATAATTAATCGTAAGGGAAGTGCATTTTTTTTAACCCTTTCTGTTGTTCATGCAAATTTTAGCCAGTCCAGAATGAAGTAGGTTGAACTTTAGCCTTGACATTTATA
>NC_051405.1:26599476-26599621 GCF_015228065.2 Penaeus monodon
TGACAAAGATGGAGGTAATGGTTACGTGAGAAAGAGATAAGGGTGGAAGTTATGAGTTTAAAAGTGATGAAAATAGTGTTGGCGGGAAATGCGATAGTTTGTGAGGAAAAATGAGAGCCGGGATAGGAGGACAAGATGGCGACGC
>NC_051405.1:26600142-26600350 GCF_015228065.2 Penaeus monodon
GTTGGCCTCAGCGGAGATTGTTCTCGAAAATTACTTTATCAAGTGGAAGAGAATCATGGGTCGACTTCCGTACATACATTACGTAAATCGTCTATTTGCCGATCGACGAAAAAAAGAAAAGAAAAAAAGAAAGAAAACGGGAAATTAAAAAAAAAGTCTTTCAAATTTTCGATTTCCTCGTTTGCTTTCATTCCATTCTGTGGTTTAT
>NC_051405.1:26600885-26600977 GCF_015228065.2 Penaeus monodon
TTCATCCTCTCTCTGTATCTCAACATCGCCGCAGCCTCCCTTCTCTGCCCCGTCCGGCCACCTTCCATCTCCGGTCTTTTGATTAGGGTCAT
>NC_051405.1:26601138-26601331 GCF_015228065.2 Penaeus monodon
TTTCTCTCCTTTTCTCTCCTCCTTTCTCCCCCACATTACTCACACGGAGATAACCAGAGGATCGGATCGTATTGACGCACGATATTAAAGACGAGGATTAAAAATGAGTGACGCTCGCTGTCCATTATTCTTTTCAAGATTGTAAATCCGTAAGAATCTTTAGAAATAAAAATACGTACGTGTCCGTGGAACA
>NC_051405.1:26601567-26601904 GCF_015228065.2 Penaeus monodon
TGCACGTTTTATGACTGAAAAAAAAAAAATTATATATATATACACCCCCAGACTATCGCAAATGTTCACCGGCGCTTTTCCCCGCGTAGCATTCGCATTTCTCACCTATTTTCTCATTAACGAAGAATTCAAGCTTCCATAATTCACATAAACGAGATCGTACCCTCCACCGCACCGTTTCTCATTCGTTTTTTTGTTGTTTTTAACCTCGTTTTTCTCTGCTTCCTTGATTACAGGTACGTGTTGGTGACCAGGTGTGGTTGTGCGTGGCTTCGCTGGGGGTACTAATGAGGGTAAGTTTTGATTGTGTTTTTGGCAAAGAAAAAAATGTTATTCA
>NC_051405.1:26601957-26602084 GCF_015228065.2 Penaeus monodon
CCAATTTCGGTATCGTATTCTGATGGATGGCAGTTTACCAGTTGCGTCACGGGTTCGATCCACGCGAATTGATACGTAGATGAATTTGGTGTTTTTTATGGATGGTTAAGTGTAAATAAGTACAGTT
>NC_051405.1:26602211-26602307 GCF_015228065.2 Penaeus monodon
TGTAAATATAGACATAGCTACCTATAGCATGTACCGAAGAACGTAATACACAGAATGAGATTTTAAAATAAATCAACTCCTTTCTGAACCTCATTT
>NC_051405.1:26602344-26602454 GCF_015228065.2 Penaeus monodon
CACTAAAGAATATATTTTCGAGTAATGAGTTATGAAGATTTTTCTCTGAGAGTAGATTTGCTATTACTGATTTTTTTTCGTTCGCTCTGTACATATATTTCTTTGTCTTC
>NC_051405.1:26602900-26603019 GCF_015228065.2 Penaeus monodon
AAGTTCCCTTTTCCTTCTTTATCTTTGTTTCCCTCCAATTACGCCTTTCGCTTCGCCATTGACACGTAATCCAGAATAGAGTTCAATGTACACGGCATTACAGCTTCCCTCATTCCACG
>NC_051405.1:26603235-26603939 GCF_015228065.2 Penaeus monodon
GTTTAGTTAAAATCCTCTCTTATCCTCTCTCTCTTTTCCATATCTCTCTCCTTTCCTCTCCCTCCCCCTTTTCTTCCTCTTGTTTATTCTGATTCCACGCCCTTCTAACCCTTTTCCTTCTCTCCTTTGCTCTCTTCCTGTTTCTTGCGACCCTTTGTCTCTTCTTTTTCTTCTATCTCTTTTATTTTTTTCTCTGTTTATTTCCCCTCTCTCCTCTCTTCTCACATTTCCCTCTCCTCTTCTTTATTTTTTTCACTCTTTTCTATCCCCTTACCCTGTTTCCGTTTCCCTTTTCTTTTCCTTCGTACATTTATTTCTCCCTTTGTCTCCCACCCCCCTCTTTTCACTCTTTCTGGAATCGGAGAAGCGGAAAAGGGAGAAGAGGGGAGGTTGCAGGAGGAGGGGATATTAGGAAGGAGAAGAGAGGAGGAAGGAGGAAGTAAGGAGGGGAATAGAGAAGGACGGAGACGGAACGAGACAGAAGTAAGAAAAGGATGAAAGAAGAGGAGGGGCGAGAAGTGGAAGGGGAAAGAAAGGACGGAAGAAGTGGAGCGAGAAGGGGAAGGGAAGAGAAAGGACGGGTGAAAAGGAAAGGTGGAGGAGAAAGAAGGAGAAGGAACAGAAAAGGAGGAGGAAGGAGGGGCAAAGGAACAGAACTAAATAGAGGGTTTGATCCTTTGCGTCGTTTACTGCATCTTGTCAAC
>NC_051405.1:26604628-26605174 GCF_015228065.2 Penaeus monodon
ACCTGAACAAAAGGCGAATGATCCATCTTCAATTCCTTAGGCCTAGGGAGAGAATGACCTAAGCTACTTCACGCAACTGACGGGGGGGGGGGGGGAATTAGGGAGGGGAAGAGAGGGAGGAGAGAGGGAGGGCAAGGATGAAGAGGGAGGAGGGAGATGGGGAATAAGGGAGGGGAAGAGTGGGAGGAGAGAGGTAGGGTAAGGAAGAAGAGGGAGGAGGGAGATGGGGAATAAGGGAGGGGAAGAGAGGGAGGAGAGAGATACGGTAAGGAAGAAGAGGGAGGAGGGAGATGGGGAATAAGGGAGGGGAAGAGAGGGAGGAGAGAGATAGGGTAAGGAAGAAGAGGGAGGAGGGAGATGGGGAATAAGGGAGGGGAAGAGAGGGAGGAGGGAATGAGGGAGAGGAAGAGAATGAGAGAGAGATTAGGTAAGAAGGGGAAAGAGATGGAGATGGGAATGAGAGAAAAAGAGGAGAGGGATGGAGAAGGATAACAGAAAGATGAAGATGGGGATAGGAGAAGGAATAGGTGCAGGACACACACGCAG
>NC_051405.1:26605264-26605536 GCF_015228065.2 Penaeus monodon
GGCAGAGAAGAATAGGGGAAAGGACGAGAGAGGGATAGTGGGGAGGTCAACAACCCCCAGTGACTGTTTGAGGTAGATAACCCAAATCGGGCTTAGGCGATTTTGAAAGTCGGGATTTCTGTAATGGATAGAGAGGAAGAGAGAAAAGGGGAGATGATGATAAGAGGAAAAATAAAGAAAAAGGGAGAAGAAATCGAAGGCTGAGATGATAAAAGGAAAAATAAAGAAAAAGGGAGAAGAAATCAAAGGCTGAGAAGATGGAAATAGAGAGG
>NC_051405.1:26605604-26605869 GCF_015228065.2 Penaeus monodon
GAATAAAAGAAGCAGAAGCAAAGGAGAGAAAAAAAGTAATATTTACTGTATATTGCATAACGATAAGAATAAACAGGTTAATTGGATTAGATTTATATCAAATGTTTTTATATATGTTTTATAGCTGGATATAATGGACAATGCACAATAACCTCATTATGTATGAAAGATAGTCTGACAAGATAGTATTGCATAATGTACGTAATTTCGCTTGATCTTTAAATTAGATTGTTTCTTTTGACGGGGAGAACAGGTGATATATTCC
>NC_051405.1:26606060-26606214 GCF_015228065.2 Penaeus monodon
ATGGAAAAACAAAAAAATGCGAGTCTCTAAAGAGTCCATCATCAATAGTCATTACTCTTGATTTTCAACGAGAAATAAGTATGGGAAAGGCAGGGGGGTAGGGGGGATGGTACGACACTCCGGAAAATAAACGCTTCACTAGGTAGGCTAGCTA
>NC_051405.1:26606404-26606490 GCF_015228065.2 Penaeus monodon
TAGGTAGCTGATCGCCTCCCCCGTAGTCAACACAAGTGTAAACCCAAGCACGCAAGAGACGGCCAACTGGACCCCTCCCTCCACCA
>NC_051405.1:26606635-26606962 GCF_015228065.2 Penaeus monodon
ACCCTCACCTTCACCTCCTCCCTAATCAAAACTACCCCCCCCCCCCTCCTTTTTCGAACGCGGTCACGAGCCCCCTCTGTTTAATGAAACGCGACCGCTCGATTGCCTGGGTCGCTATTCTTTAGCAGCTCTACCTTACGTGGCGCTAGACTATAGTATGAGCAAGTCCTTCTGGATGCATTCACTGGTCTTGTTTAGAAAGGCGAGAGGGTTGGAGGAGGGGATTGGGGAGTTATAAGGTCATAGAGTTCATACGGAATGGGGGATGAAAGGAGGCAGAGTAACAAAGAAGGGCAGAGAAGTAAAAAAAAGGAGAAAATATGTAGA
>NC_051405.1:26606990-26607076 GCF_015228065.2 Penaeus monodon
CAGACTATTGGAAAAAAAATAAAAACAACCATATAAAGAAAAAAGCAAGCACTTAAAAAAATACACACGCATTTTTAAAATCCCCA
>NC_051405.1:26607129-26607477 GCF_015228065.2 Penaeus monodon
GCTCGTTACCTCCATCGGCGATATCAGAAGCGGCGGCGAGAGGGGAAGCAGGGCGAACACCTTAAGAAAATTGCGTAGTGAATATTTAAACAAGATGGAGGCGCTGTGGATGCCAGCTGATCTCCATCATTTAACGTAAGTGTGAGGCGATGTGTTTACAGTCGAGATGATTGATGCGTTCCTCTCGTTACGTCATTATGTCGTGGATGTTAGTGATGGTGTGTTCTTTTTTCTATAGATGTATATATTCATTCTGTTTGTTATTCGCTATCTTTTTTTTATGTTGGATTTTTTTTATTGTTTCTTTAGATGGATGGTTAGTTTGCTTAAGGTCTTTTACGGTTGCAT
>NC_051405.1:26608461-26608620 GCF_015228065.2 Penaeus monodon
CCCACCGTCGCCGCAGAGAAATAAAAAGATATATATATCGAATACAATAAGACAGAGCGGGATGCTGGTTACCCCCCCCCCCTCCGTCTTCCCGGATCCTCGAAGAAACCCCTAAAAAATCTGCAAATACAGCGTTTGCGGGACCAGCATGTACCCTCG
>NC_051405.1:26608676-26608853 GCF_015228065.2 Penaeus monodon
TTATGTATTTATGTTTGTGTGTGTGCAGGGGTGTTTGTGGGGGAAGGTGGTGTTTTTGTATTCATGCTTACGATGATTATATAAAGATAGACATAGATACATGCAGATAGATAGACATACAGAGAAAGGTTGACAAACGAACTCTGAAATCTACACTTCTCCTTTTATTTTCCACTA
>NC_051405.1:26608891-26609139 GCF_015228065.2 Penaeus monodon
TTCTGAATCTCTCTAACAAAAACCACGAACTCAGCTGTGCCGTGTTGAAGTGGCAAGGTAGGGGAGACTGTTTTAATTTCCGTAAACACCTCAGATGTTGGCGACACCCCATGGCGCACTGTTCATGAGTGTGAAATACAATACCGGGCCAGGTATTCATACGAGTGTCGCGTGGGGAGGGAATGGGGAGAGGCGTAATGGGAATGGAAGAGGGAGGCGATAGAAAGGTGGGGAAGAGAATGAGCGGA
>NC_051405.1:26609181-26609783 GCF_015228065.2 Penaeus monodon
ATAGAAAATAAGGGAGGGAAAAGAAAAATGGGGGGAAAATAGGGGAGGGAATCGAAGTTAGGGGAAAACGGTGGAGGGGTGAAGATGGGGAATGGGATAAATAAAAATCTTGGGATCTAGGGGAAGGAATCTAAGATAGGAGAAAACGAAGAGAGGGGAGGGGGGCGGGATTATGTAGTGGAATAGGGTAAAAGGGGAAAGCGAAGAGAAATGCGAGAATAGCTACAACTACAGGAATAGAAGATAAGGGGAAAACGAGAAAAAATTGATAATTAGAAAGAATAATAGACTGAAGACAAAAAAATACAACTAATCAGAGAATTTGAGAAAATAAAAGGAGAGAACACAACGACGACGAGGGGAGAAAACGGGGTATGGAGGGGGAGACTAAAAGAGTCTAAGGAGGTAAAGGAGAGGAGAAGAAGCCTCGAAGTTTCCTTTTATGGTTTTCTGGTGAGGGAAGAGGAAGTTTCAGGTTTACGCTACTTTTGCAACTTCTTTTTTTCTCAGCGACTTACTCTCCGTGATTTTGTCTGTCTGACTGGTCTTCACGCTCACTTTGTCTCCTGTTTCGCTGTGTTGAAGAATAGTGGAATTCGCGT
>NC_051405.1:26609901-26610550 GCF_015228065.2 Penaeus monodon
CACTCCCTGCAGCCACTTTCTCCCTCTGAGCTAATATTTGTCATGTCCTCCTTCGCTCTCATTCTGATTCGCAATTTTGGACGATATCTCCCCAGGGCAAGGAAATATTTTCTTGATAAAACAACAAATGCATTTTGTATAAGTTTGTTTTTTCTTTCTTTCTTTCTCACTCTTTACGTATGTTTTTTTTTTTTCTATTGGTATTAATGTTGTTTTTGTATGTTTAAAGATATTTTTATTTTGGTATTGTCTTTCTTAATTGCCATATTTATTTGTGCGTCTCTGTGTCATTGTTTATTCATTCGTCTCTTGATTTCTTTATTCCATCCATATTCGGCCATGTAATTCGCTCTCCTATTCTCTTTCATCTTTATTCCCCTCACTCTTTCGCTCGCCTCACTCCCTTACTTCGTTTAGTCCTTTAATCCCTTCTTCTCCGTACCCTTTCTCCCTCACTCTTCTCTGTCTCTCATTTCATCACTCCAATACTCTCGCACTCCCTCACTCCCTTACTCTCATACTTCCCTCACTCCCTTACTCCCGTCTCTCCCTTACTCCCCTCTCACCCTTACTTTCGTCTCTCTCTTACTCCCCTCTGTCCCTTGCTCCCCCCCCCCTCCCTTGCTCCCGTCTCTCCCCTCACCGCATT
>NC_051405.1:26610592-26612172 GCF_015228065.2 Penaeus monodon
TGCTGACACGCTGATTTTCCCCTCTTTCACTCCTCCCCCCTTTTCCTCCCTTTCCTTTCCCCTTTCCCCTTTTTCCTTCCCCCATGTAAATAGTACTCCGATGGATGAAGTTAGCGACTCGCCTGTAATGGCTGTGACTCCTTAATGGGTTTGGCCAAAGTTAATGGGGACAGCTAAGCCACTCTCACGGTAGATGATAATGGTCACGACTTATCCTCGGCAAAGCAAATAACGAATATCTATTTTTAAAAATGTTTCAGTAAGAAAAACAAAGCCAGTCAATTGTTATGCTTTTAACAACAAAAGCAAAGCAAAAAAAAACGCTTCAGTAACAAAAAATGTGAAACTAAAATAAACTAATATAAAAATCATGATAGCTTTAGCATCAATGAAACAAAAAAAGGGTATTTTATTATCTTCTTAACCGTAAGTAATAGTTCTCATTAATCATCTGCACTAACATACATTATTTCTATGCGTGGCAAAGACAACCAATGTCATGGTTCATTGTTTTCATCGTTTTCTTGCGGGAATGTCCATGTTTTCTTAAGACTGTTTTATTAAGCTTCCTCCTCTTGGAAGGAAGCCTGTCGATACGAAAAGTTTTATTGCGATGTACGAAAAAGGTGAGAAAGTATATCACGATGTATGAAAATTTCTATTATGTACCAGAAAAAATATGATGTACCAAATTATATGATAATGTAATAAGATTTGTAAATATAAGATACGGAATTTTATCATAATGTACAAAATTATATTACGTACGATATTAGATTACACTGTACGAAAACTATGTAACATATCAAATTATATTATTGTGGACAATGACTTCTGTTATGATGCAAGAAATTACATCACAATCCACGAAATTATACCATAAAGTATGAGATTATATCAAAATGTATGAGAATGTATGCTAATATACGAAATCATATCATGACATCCGGAATCATATCGTAAGGTGCGAAATGATCTCATAATGCAAGGAATTACATTACAAAGTACGAGGTTATATTATGTATGAAAACTTAAATCATAATCTTCTTTTCTCTTTGCATTTACCCCCTTTTTTTACATAAGGTATAATAATACCTTGGGCGGAAGTTTGTGTCTCGAGCGCGCTGTCATATTGTCTTGGGTCTAACGCCCGCTTTCCAAAACGGATAACGTCATTGTCTTGAGCGGATAATGCTAATGCCCTGCTGGCAATACCACAGCTCGCAAGCGGGTTCGGGAGCGGGTAACATGATTGCCGCGCTGACAATACCACGGACACAAGCGGGTATTACGGCTCTGACGCGGGTAATACCACCTTCTTGGGCGGATATAAACGCTGTCTTAGGCGGATATTATTTCAAGAAAAGCTCTCCAAGCGGCCAGGAGCTCAGCGTCTCGGTTTTAATTACGTCCATAATTGCTGTGCTAAATTTAGAAGCGCCGACATCACAATGGAGGTATGTGAGGTGTGCATCTGAGGCCGCGCGGAGAGGGAGAGGGAGGGAGAAAGAGAGGGGAGAGAGATAAGGGGGGAGAGATAGAGGGAGAAAGAATACGACCATCTCACTCTTAAGCCTTCA
>NC_051405.1:26612792-26612893 GCF_015228065.2 Penaeus monodon
CTTTCTTGAGTCAGTGTATATTTTCGAGGCGATGGCTGACGTCACAAACCTATTGTCTTGCGCGATGCCAGAATAGCTTGTCATGCAACGCGATGCGACAT
>NC_051405.1:26613237-26613932 GCF_015228065.2 Penaeus monodon
AGTCCCACATCGTTTTCATTTTTTATTTCTTTGGGTCATTCATCTGCCTGTGTTTACATTGGAAAGAGTCCACAGCTGAATTAACACATGTGTACATAATCCTCGGAAAGATAACCAGATACGCCCATTCATTCTTGCCGTAAAATCGTCTTCAGTGTAACTATTTGTCTGCAGTGTTTACGCACATGAATCAGCCTTTTTCACTTGCGCTGTATCGAAAAATTTCCGGGACCAAACACAAGTTCGGTTGATGTGAACGGTATCTTTTATAAGTATTGGTAATGGTGAAGACTAATAGAGTTTCTTTGAGAGGCCTTGAGGGTTTCGAACCAAATCTTTCTAAAACAATATTTAGGTTTAGGATGCGATAATGCAATTGCCTCTTTAAACACTGAAAGACATTATTAAGACAAGCATACCATGGATAAAAGAGCATAGTCAAAGGCATAACTCTTCCTGAACATGTTTCGAATTCCGCCTCGAACATCCAAGTAATGCGACTCTTATTGGGAGGGTTTCGAAGTCTCATTCATGGATTCGAATGATGTCCGCGACTGTGCAAGTTATCGTCGTGTAAACAAAGATTGATAGGAAAAAGATACCGTGTTAGGTAGATAGGCAGCTTGTGAGACTATTTTTAGATTTTTGTTTTGCATTGTTAGTTGTGGAGTAGTGAAGAAACTCTGTTAGAGTAT
>NC_051405.1:26614286-26614861 GCF_015228065.2 Penaeus monodon
GGAAAATACAACAACGCCTCAATGAACGCTCCCAAAAGGCCACAAACCGAGATCAATTGAGCATTGTTTACTTGCAAACCTCGACCTCCGTTTAGACTCTCGCTTGACACCACTCCCGTATTGCCAGAGGAACAACGATCGCTACTCTCTGTTGACCTAAGGCGCTCTGAAGTGACCTCTGCTGACCACTTGACTCTGGTTCACTCCGGGTCAAGTTGGTGCTTGTTTTTATTTTCATTTTGTGATTTTTTTATGTGTTCTTTGGTATATACGATTTTTTTTTCGCCGTCTCTTTTTTATATTTTTTCTTTTATTTTTTCTGCTTTTCCTTCTCTTTCTCCTTTTCTCTTTCTTCTTCTGCCTTTTATTTTTATTTATGTACTTCATCATCATCTACCCCTCCTATTCCTTATCTTCATCTTCCTCCTCCTCCCTCTCCCCCATCTCATTTTTTCTTCTCCATTTTCTACTCTTATTACTACCATCAGCATTATCCCTTTCTGTCCTCTTCCCTCATCCTCCCATTTTATCACTCCTCGCTCATTCCTCGTCCTCCTTTCCTTTCTCTTCCAACC
>NC_051405.1:26614888-26615084 GCF_015228065.2 Penaeus monodon
ACTCCTACCCCCCACCCCAACCAAGAGTCCCTACCATACCCCACCCCCCCTTACCATGCCGCCACCCCCTGCACCATCGTAATTAAGAAATTTACGCCAAAAAATATTACTAATTAGTTTGCTTATTCGTGATCACTTGAGGTTCAGTGGCGGCGCCGCGTCCGGATCGAGAGGAGACACGGCTTAGGCTTAAGGG
>NC_051405.1:26615462-26615643 GCF_015228065.2 Penaeus monodon
ACACCGCCTGCGATCTATCCTTCCGAATATCTTTACGGCTTTTCCCGTTTATCCGGATATTGTATTGCCGTTTTATAGAGTTCCCTTGAGGAGGCTGAGGTGGAGAGTCCGGCACTTAAGAACAGGCAGGGAAGAATCTGAAGAATTGCTCCGCTGAAGGAGAAAATTTCTAAGAATTTGG
>NC_051405.1:26615927-26616280 GCF_015228065.2 Penaeus monodon
TGTAAGGGTAATTGAATCAGTGATATTCTAGACGCTAATGGCCATGTAAACATGAAAGCAAACTAAATTTTACATTGCCGAAATTCATATAATAATGAAGAATGGTATACAAAAGAAGAAAGCGAGGCATATATGGGCCAAGCGGATTTTTTCCCCAACTTTTTAACCTTTTCGCATATCGTCTACATTCGAACATAAAAAAAATGAATAAATGTATTGCTGTATTCCCCCTCCCCCTCCCCCTCCCTCCTCAAACTCCATTCCTATGTTCCCCTCCTTCCCCCATCCTTTATCCTCTCCCTGACTCCTCGAAACCCTCACCCCCTTTTTCCTACCGTTTCACCCCCATCTTT
>NC_051405.1:26616360-26616546 GCF_015228065.2 Penaeus monodon
ACCCGCTGGGATATTGGCTCGCGCGCGCGTGTGTTTGCGATATTTCCCCCGAAACACAATATATCACCAATTAAGGGACATAAATCATGGTTACACGCGTTGGAGGAGAGGGCGTAAATATTACTCCTAATCAATCAATCGATTATGCTAATCTACAAGTAGCTAGATGATGCGGGGAATGGGGTA
>NC_051405.1:26616688-26616770 GCF_015228065.2 Penaeus monodon
CATCCTAGCGCATGAGCCTATTTTCCCTCCTCTCCTCGCCTCCTCCCCTTTCATCATCATCATCGCATAATTGTGTCTCTCT
>NC_051405.1:26616847-26616983 GCF_015228065.2 Penaeus monodon
TACGCTATGGCTGGCTGGCTGTTTCTGCCATTAATTTTCTTCGCCAAATCTCTCCCGTAATCCCTCTCTCTTACTCTCGGGACCGCTCGCTCGATCCCCGACCCGGTCTACGTGTATTAGGATGTTAGGCATGCAA
>NC_051405.1:26617516-26617606 GCF_015228065.2 Penaeus monodon
TAAGGAATGAGACGAGAGAAATTAGTCTACATGTGTTGTTTAGTGATTATCAATTCTCCTTTTCCTCCTCATAATTATTTTTGTGTCCAT
>NC_051405.1:26617775-26617991 GCF_015228065.2 Penaeus monodon
AGTCCATCAGTACTCTTATTGGCCAATCACAGCACGTGTTGTCTGGGTAAGCACAGACAACGAAGGTTATTGGCTAGAGTTAGTTCAAGGGAAGGGGGGGGGGCAGGTAAGGGATTAGAGGGGGTCAGAGATCAAGCGTTAAGGGGGGGGGGGGGGATGGCGTGTAATGCTAAACTGAGATGAGTGTAAAGGGGTGGAGGATAGGGTGTTTCTCTT
>NC_051405.1:26618228-26618726 GCF_015228065.2 Penaeus monodon
GTGCAAGTTTATTACCATAAATAGAGCCTTAGTGTATGAGTGTAGGTGTACACAAGCATGTTTAAGTTAGCACGCGCCCGTATGTGTGTTTATGTATGAGTGCGCGCGCCTGTTTGTATGTGTGGACAAGCTCTTGATTTTCACTAATTTATCCGGCCTTCCCCCAAGTCTCCCTTTCCCCTGGCTAAAAAAAAAACAATTTAATTCAGCCCCTTTCCCCCCCTCGCACCTCCCCCCCCCCCTGAGGTTTGGTCCTTTCAATAACGTTTGCTTGTTTTTCCCCCTCTGTGTCTCCCCTTTACTCTTTGTTTTTATTTACATTTTTTTATCTTCTTTTTCATAAATCTTGTTCTCTTATTTTCATCTCTTTCTCTTATCTTATTTAATTATTCTTATGTCAGTTCGTTTACTTATATAAATGTCAACTTGCGGACGCCCCCTCATCTCCCCTTGTTGACATCACGTGATAGCTACTATCCTGGTGTTCTTATTCCCGTT
>NC_051405.1:26618947-26619217 GCF_015228065.2 Penaeus monodon
AAATTAATGTTGTTTTAGACAGATAGGTTACTTGATTAATTAACTGACAGATTGATAGTAACGTTACTCAATAAATAGCGCCAATACACATCGTGGAGTGCAGTCACTATATCTACAACTCACAATGTCACCATAAAACGTCACTATAGGATATGGCGTCATCACAACGATCTCTATCAATTTACCACTAATGAGCTAATATTATTAATTAGGTTTGTGTTTATGCTTTTATTAGATATGAGAGGCAAGGGGGAGCGGGTGGTGGATGCT
>NC_051405.1:26619639-26619783 GCF_015228065.2 Penaeus monodon
GTGACAACCAAGTTTTCATTAAAAAAACAGTAGCTGTTCAGTTACATAACATCTACTTACATCAGAAACAGCAATAACAAAGGTAATACTTGCATACATTACCACCGCCACCACCATCAACAACAGCTGTATTCAAAGCTAGTG
>NC_051405.1:26619864-26619954 GCF_015228065.2 Penaeus monodon
GCTAATAACACTCCCCATAGCAACGCGATGCAACTTGCAACACGGGGCAATCTGACCATTAGGTTCCACCGGTGTTCTCTCCCCCTTTGA
>NC_051405.1:26620487-26621039 GCF_015228065.2 Penaeus monodon
CAGCAATCATTCCATCTTCCTCACACCCATTTAGCGAAACGCTTATATCTTAATTCAGCACGCAAAACGGAAGACATATAGGGAGACATATAGAAGATGAGGAATTACCAGGCACGTGCTTTACCATTATCACTTCGCATTAGCAAGATTTATGTCCATCTCGTGCAAACCTTCAATAAAAAGCTGAGACCATTTTAAAGATGAAAAAAGAATGTTATTTTTGGTGATGAAGGCCCCCAGTCGTTAATAAAAATCGTAATAATAGTTTGCGTAAATATAAGTTTGAGTAATGTCACCGTTTTAACCCAGCGATCTCTATACGAAAGGTCAATGCCATTTATGCCTGCAATCCCTTAAGGAATGGGAGGTCGCAAATACAGCTATGATATATCACACGAACATTAATCTGCATTTGCATGTTAAATTACGAGGAGCAATTGCTCAAAAGACTTTTTTTAAAGAAATAGTTTAACTTTGCTAACGCTAAACGGAAGAAAATGACGAGCGCTTACAAAGCCCGCCATTGTTTTAGCGACTACGGGCGTATGCATT
>NC_051405.1:26621294-26621558 GCF_015228065.2 Penaeus monodon
CTAATATGCCTTTATATAGCTCTCACTTCCATTAGATTTAAATAGAGCGAATATAAAGAGGTAAACTGGGCATGGGAAAAATATATCAGGGGCATTTGACTCGACCATGAACGTCAGAAAAGAAAAACGCTTTTGTATAAATCTAGATCAGTGTTTCGTGCGTTTCGACCACACAGCACACATGTCTACTGTTAATGGTGTTTATCATCTATTATTCCTTTTCATCCCACGGCATTGTCATATCTAGTAACGGGAGAACAGAGA
>NC_051405.1:26621590-26621951 GCF_015228065.2 Penaeus monodon
AATAACGAAGGGACATCCATCCGACTTCAGCATTACGCCGAGACTAAAATATATCCCATACGGCACATTCAGTCCAGATCGCTGACATCATTCTTCGCTCGCAGTTGACAATAGCACAAGTTAAAGAGAAGTGTCCAGGAAAGATTTAGAGCAGGAAAAAAGAGAGAATAAAATGGAGGCAGAGACTGTATTGTAAGAGCCAAGAGGGCGTAGCAGTTTCCCCTCGGGGTTGTACATGGCTGTATATCACGTGATCCCATAGGAGAGAGGTCCCAGCTGCGTGGATCCGACCAAGTTCGTTGAGATCCGGCCTGGTTTCGGAACCCGATGTGATTTTGTTATGGCTTAAGGCGTCAGAGTC
>NC_051405.1:26622747-26622913 GCF_015228065.2 Penaeus monodon
GCACCATAGATGAGCTTCGAGAAATCTGGAACAAACTCTCGAATTTGGATTTTTCGCTGCCATCTTTCCCAGCGCAATCTCCCGCTCCCAATCCAGAGTAATGTGCATAAGATTGCAAGTAATTCATCATACTCAGAGTTTCCCTTAAGCCTTCGTGTCCCCTCTC
>NC_051405.1:26622973-26623626 GCF_015228065.2 Penaeus monodon
GCCACTCTCCTTTCCCTCCTCCCTATATCTCCTTCTGGTCCCTCCTTTTCTACCTCCCTGCTTCCTCTCCTCCCTTCCCCTTCCCCTTCTTACCTCTATGTCTTTCTTGCTCCTTGCTTTCCTTCCTCTCTGTCCTCTTTCCCTCCCTTCTCTCTGTTTCCTCATTTCCTCTCTTTCCCCCTTTTCTTCCCTACTGTTTTTCTCCGTCCCTTCCTTTTCCTCCCTCGCTCTTTCCCCCTCTTTTCTTTCCCATCCTTCCCTCTCCTTCTCTCCTCTCCACCTTCCTTTCGTCCCTCTCTTCATTCCCTTCCCCTCCCTCTTTTCACCCCTTCTCTTCCTCCCATCCTCTCCTTCCCCTCCCTCCTTCCTTCCTTCCTTCTTTCCTTCCCTTTCTCTCCTCATCTCCTTTCCCTCCCTCCTTTCACTCCCACCCTCCCTCCCTCCCTGTCTCCCCTCCTCTCCCTTCCCTCCTTCCCTCCCATCCTCTCCTCATTCCCTTCTCCTCCCACCACCCCTCTCCTCCCCCTGCCATGATCTCAGCACAAGAACAAACACAAAAGGCCCGGCGTGGGTTCACCTCCAGGACTGCCAACCCAAACATAATCAAGGATATTAGCGCCCTTGTTCGCGTCCTTTTAACTACACTCAAAGAA
>NC_051405.1:26624046-26624183 GCF_015228065.2 Penaeus monodon
TTTTCCAAAAAAAAAAATAGAGGAAAAAACGGAAAACCTCCTCCTCGTCCTTTGGTCTTCGTCCTTCATCAAGACTACAATAGGCAGGCACTTGGCAAGGAGTCTCCACGTTAATACTTTGGTTGCGTTCAAGGACT
>NC_051405.1:26624543-26624949 GCF_015228065.2 Penaeus monodon
TCAGGTAAAAAAAAAAAAAACGAGAAGCGGAAAATGGAGAGACAGAACAAAGGAGAGCTGAGAAAGGGAGCGAGAAGACGAGTACTGACAAAGTGGTTGATTAACTATACAAAAGGAAGAACCGGCCATTTGTCTTGGATTTCAAGGGTCCTCGGCAGGTGTCACGAGTAAGCTAGTTAGGCTGAAATTGCCTCGGCTTATGGTCCATTATCCATTTAGGATATATATATATTTTTTTAAGGGGGGTCTTCCCCCCCCCCCCTCTCTTTTTCACAGTTTGTCTCTCCGATTTTTAAGTCTGTGCTCTCCTTTTCGTTCTCCCTCCTCTACTTTTTCCGTATCTTATTCTTGTTCGCCTCTCCCTTTGTCCACCTTGTGCGTTTTTCTTTTTTCTAAATCCTTATTT
>NC_051405.1:26625242-26626185 GCF_015228065.2 Penaeus monodon
AAAGGTCGAAGTGGAGTGTGACAGAATCCGATGAAGGTGAAGTACTTTTAGTATCATGACGGACGTGGCTCTTTACGGTGATTGTGGCTATATATCTCCGCTTTATCGTTCCTTTCTTTTGTCATTTTTCGGTCTTAATCCCCTGCTTATTTTCATTTTATATCCGTTTTCCTTTCTTCTGTTTTTTCGTTTGGTTTTCCATTCCTGTTCTGCAAGTATCGGAATCTCCTTTTCCCTTCCCGGTGTCCTGATTTTTTTTTCTTCTTTGTTATCCTTCCTCTTCCTATTACGTCTCTTCCTCCACTTTTTCTCCTCTTCCTCTTCATTTCCCTCCTTGTTTTCTTCGTCATTGTCGTCTCCACCATCCTCACTTTTCCATCTCATTTTCCACCTTTCCTCTACCTTCTGTCTTACTCCACCTGTTCCTCTGCATCTTTCTTCCACTCCATTCTTCCAGTTCATTCCTCTTCCCCTCCTCCTCTCTCCAGCATCTTTATTCTTTCTCCCCCTTCCACATCCATATCCTTCAACTACATCCTTCTTCATTCCTCCTTCCTTTTTCTTTCACCTCCTTACTCCGTCACCTCCTTCCTCCTTCTTTCACTTCCTCCCTCCTTCTCTCCTTCACCACCATCCTTCCCTCCTTCACCTTCTTCGTTCCTACTTCCTCCCTCCTTCACCACCATCCTCTCTCCTTCACCTCTTTCCTCCCTCTCTCACCTACCCCCCCCCCCCCCCATGTAACTGAGAGACACCTTCACCCCTTAAATTACAAGAGTGGGGCGGCGTAGGCCCAAGGGAACAGCCGAAGGACCCAGTGATAGGCTCTTCCACTCAGCCGGATTTGACCTGATATATCAACCTCTCCCAACCTCGCCTCGTGGGGGTTAGCCTCGGGAACCTCCTTGCGAGATGGTGACGTCTGGTTTCATCTCTTCTTTCA
>NC_051405.1:26626489-26626836 GCF_015228065.2 Penaeus monodon
CCAATCCCATCCCTCTTTTGACCTTTCTTTGTTTTCTTTGCCTTCCGCCCGATTGCCTGTGTTTGCTCGGCTCATCGATATTTGTTTGCATTCTTCTCCGTTTGTTTGTGTGTTGTGATCCTTAGGTGTTTGCTGTCTCCATCTCCTTTGTTTGCTCTCCGTCTGTACTTTGCTGGTATTTCGCGCATTGTCGCCGGTGTGCTTGATTCTTTGTTTGGAGGGAGTGCTTGTTTGTGTGTTTGGTTGGTTGGTTGGTTTGGCATTTTTGTTTGTGCGTGTGTTGTTCTTTCGTGTTTTTTTATGATATATGTTTTGTTCTGTTTTGTTGTGTTGCTGTTCCTTTTTTC
>NC_051405.1:26627061-26627142 GCF_015228065.2 Penaeus monodon
CATCTTTATTTCCCCCCGCCAGACTCTCCTCTCATATTGTTCTTTTTTATCACTAGGTTAGCTCTTTGTCTTTTCTCTCAC
>NC_051405.1:26627200-26627351 GCF_015228065.2 Penaeus monodon
CCGTCGTTGTTTTACTCTCATTCTATATTCATCCGGAGGCAAAGCCTTTGCACAATACCGCTGTCGTTTCAGGACCCTTGCCTTGTGGTTCTCTGGCAAAGGCAAACGAACAGCTGATGTGAAGAAAAAAAAATGGAATGAATTTTATTTG
>NC_051405.1:26627619-26627856 GCF_015228065.2 Penaeus monodon
AGGTTCCAATCTATACGTTCATTATATATTCCACTATTTCTTTCTTTATCGATGGCGAGACGCTGATCATTACAGATTGAAAGAATGACTAGCAAAATAAAAGGAATAATGAGGATACCGACCCAGCACTCAGGGAAGATTGGCTACGTTTGAGACAACAGGAGGAGGGGAATCAGCAGTGGAACCGATCACAACAAAAGCCTTCAGGAGATGGAAAAAGCATCAGGGAAATGGGGA
>NC_051405.1:26628240-26628448 GCF_015228065.2 Penaeus monodon
TCTTTCCCCTCGAAAGAAAACGAAACGCGAAACAAACCTTATAAACATGACAATCGCAAAAATGTGCGACAGTGCTGTAATCTGGTGTCATGGCCGTGGCACCTTCGACCTCGGGGAGTGCCACCGCTAGACCCCGGGATTGGTCGAGGGAGGCAGTCTGGGGAGCCGCCGGGGGAAAATACGAGACGTGCCTGCCGAATCTCATGAT
>NC_051405.1:26628600-26628753 GCF_015228065.2 Penaeus monodon
TTGTAAGTGGGTGACAGAGAGGGCTATTGAGATTTCAGATAATTAAAACAATAATTTCAAAGTACAAAAACTAGCATCTGTTGTCGAAAGAGAGAGAGAATAAAGCTAATGTAAAAGAGGGTGCCGGAAGATAAAGTACATTAGCAGAGTGAT
>NC_051405.1:26628815-26629097 GCF_015228065.2 Penaeus monodon
GGCAGAAATTTGGAAACTCTCTTGTTTCCAAACTTGGAAATGATGAAATGAAGGTAAATGATACCCGTAAAAGTGAAGGAAGGGGATAAGAAAAACAGTAAATGAAAATAATAGAGAAAGGAAAAGGAAAAGATAGAAAGAAGGAAAATTAAAGAAAATGAAAGAAGAAAAATGATAAAGCGAGGAAGGAAGGAGGGATAAAAATGTGAAAGAAGAGAAAGGACTACAAGATAAAAGAAGTGGAAAAAAAAGATAAAAAGAGCGGAGAGGTTTAGGGGAAAG
>NC_051405.1:26629308-26629486 GCF_015228065.2 Penaeus monodon
ACCTAAGGCAATCAAGAACTTGGATGTTTGATGAGATGCTTGATGGCGAGGGAAGTAATTAGAACAGGAGGGGGCAGGGGTGGGGGGAAAGGGTGGGGGGGAGGGGGAACTGTGGATTAACGGTGTGATGTAGCCATGTCTGCTCAGGGATCGCGGCCACGAAATGAGATTTCATTAA
>NC_051405.1:26629885-26630020 GCF_015228065.2 Penaeus monodon
CTGATTTTTCTTTCGATCTTTGATTACCACCTCCCCCCACCATCCCCTTAACATACGCAATCTCCGTCCATATTATCGATATTATTCCTGTTCCTTTTATTATCATCTGTCTTCTATTAATTAAAAGGTCAGGGA
>NC_051405.1:26630322-26630386 GCF_015228065.2 Penaeus monodon
TCCGGGTAATGGATGAAATGTCCGACGAGAAAGGCAAACTGCGAGGGAAAATGTCTCAGATTGG
>NC_051405.1:26630416-26630587 GCF_015228065.2 Penaeus monodon
GATTACTAGTTAGAAAAACAAACAGATTTTTTCTTTCGATTTGCTGCTCTGTAAGTCATACTTCCTCAGGAGTAAGAGTAAACCAGCGTCTTGCAAGGAGGGAAAAAAGGAAATGGTCGAGAGGCCAGTGTGCAGGATGCGAAATCTTGGGTTTCTCTGTTGGGCTCGTTT
>NC_051405.1:26631846-26632448 GCF_015228065.2 Penaeus monodon
CCATTTATATCCAAATGTGTATTTCTCCGACTCGCTCCTGAACCGGAGACGGCCCCGCAGGAGCCTTTTCGACGGGAAGTGGGAAGTAGCTAAGCTATTGATCGGGATGCGGGTTGGTTTCATTAGGGAGGCGTGCGTGTTTATTACTCAGGCGCAGTTGTCAGTCTGTGTCAGATTGTCTGTCTGTCTGTCCAAGGCGTATTCGTGTGTGTGTTTGTGTTTGTGTTTGTCTGCGTGTGAGTTTGTGTCGCCCGTTTCTGTGTGTATGTCTGTTGGCTAGATATTATAGTTTTTAGCTTAAATGCAGGTATGATATATGTCTATAAATTTCAGTGACAAGGTGCGTGTCATTTTTTTCTCATTTCCAAAGTGAAGTACGATCACATTAGAACTAACAACGCGAGATTATATTCAGTATCGTAATCAAATTATGACAATAATGGTAATGGTGTTTTTTCTCGATTCAAAGGGAGATGCCTCTCATAACCTGATGTTTTATGTATTTAGCATAAACAGCTTTTGATTGATCTAATCATGATGCAACTTCATCTTAATCATTATCTGTGGTTTTAATTTAAAATATCTTTAAGATTATATGCACA
>NC_051405.1:26632825-26632958 GCF_015228065.2 Penaeus monodon
CCGATACTTCCCTTGTGTTCTAGATCGAAGTTGGCTGGCCAGGTAGAATCACCTTTTGTGCTTAGGGAAGAATGGACCAAGAAGATTATTATATCCTTCTATGCCCTCTACCCTCCCCCCTCCGCCCTCTACC
>NC_051405.1:26633175-26633352 GCF_015228065.2 Penaeus monodon
GGCCGCCACGCTGCCCCTCGCCCGCGCTCCTGTAGGCGACACAATAGGGCTTTGGGGTCACTTTGCGCTCGTTTCTCACCTTCAGCCATTGATCTGCGAGAGGCGGCGGGAGCGTGTCAGTGTGATTAGCTCTGGATATCGCCGTTTCTCGCGCTGGCTTGTCCCTCGGTGTCTTCC
>NC_051405.1:26633754-26633842 GCF_015228065.2 Penaeus monodon
TCCCATCATAATGCACGTGATGCTATTACTGAGCAAATGAAGTTCTTTTGTGGATATCTGAATCCCTTTCTTCATTCGCGATATCTCG
>NC_051405.1:26633939-26634372 GCF_015228065.2 Penaeus monodon
CCATCTCTTCCTCTCCCCCAATGCCCTACTTTATCCCCTACTCTTCTTCCTCCCACCTACCTTTCCTCCTCCTTCTCTACCTCTCCTCCACTTCCCCTCCCCCTCTTCCACTCCCCCACCCGCCTATTTTACCCTCCCCCCCACCCTACGCTTCCTTATCCTCCCCACCCTTCCTTACCCCCCACACTTCCTCATCCCCCCCTACCCTCCTTTACCCTCCCCCACCCTTCTTTATCCCCCCTCCCTTCTCTATCCCCCCCTCCCTTCTCTACCCCCCCTCCCTTCTTTACCCCCCCCCCCTCCCACCCTTCCTTCGCTCCTTCGGCCAAAGTTCGAGTCCATGTTATCAAAATAATGCCATTGATCAAACCCTAATTATCCACACCTGCCACACCGGCCAACACGACGGAGGCTGCGGTCGAGCTGCCCTTCC
>NC_051405.1:26634766-26635970 GCF_015228065.2 Penaeus monodon
CCTCCTCCATTTCCCTACTCTTCTCTCCTCCTCTCCCATTCTCTCTCTTTTTCTCCTTCATCGCCCTTCTCCTCTCATCCTTCTCCCATCTCTCTCCCCCTTCTCTTCTTTGCCTCACTCTCCCCACTTCCTATCTTTCTCCCTCCTTTTTTCTGTCATTAACCCAGCTTTCTACCTCGCCCCTCTCCCCATCTCTCCCTCCTCTTCCTCTTCCCTCCTCCCGTTCGTCTTGTCTTTCCGTGTCACCCATCTCCCTCCTTCCTTCTCCTCCTCCTCCCTCCTCCTTTCTCCCCTTCTCTCCCTCCTCCTCTTTCCCTCTCTCTCCTCTTCCTATTGTCTCCCCATCTCTCCTTCCTCCTTTCTCTTCTTTCCCTCTACCTCCTCTTCCTATTGTCTCCCCATCTCTCCTTCCTCCTTTCTCTTCTTTCCCTCTACCTCCTCTTTCTCCTTTCTGCCCTCCTCTCCTTCCTCCCTTCTTCGTTTCGTCTCCTTTTCTCCCATTTTCTTCGTCTCCTCTTCCTCCTTTCTTCTATTCTCTCCTCTTCCTCCTTTCTCCCCTTCTCTCCCTCCTCCTTTCTCAACTTCCCCTCTCACTTTCCCTCTCTCTTCTCTTCGTCCTGTCTGCTCTCTTCCTTCTTTCTCCCCGTCTCTCCCTTCTCCCATCCTCCCCTCCGTCTCCCCACTTCCTATGCTGGGTCGGGCGCCAGAAACCTGTCCCGGGAACCGTGGTTGGAATATTCCAAATCCAGGAACCGGGGCTTGTCTTGGTGGCTTTTCCTGAGATTTTCTTTTTATCATCATGGGCGGATGTGTGCTCGAGTGTGGGCGGGGGGGGAGAGGGGTGGTAGTTGGGGTGGTAGGGGGGGTGGAAGTGGTTGTGTTAAGGGAAGGTGGAGGGAGGGAGAAGGTGAGGATGGGGGGAGGAGGGAGAAGGTAGGAATGGGGGGGGGAGAAAGGAGGGAGAAGGGGGGGGGTAAAGGAGGGAGATGTTTGTCTTGTGTGGGGGAGAGAGTGGGCGGAGGGTGGATGGGGGTGGGGGTGAGGATGGGAGGGCAGATGCATTTGGGAAAGAATTATTCGGAGGGAGGTGCGTGTAGAGGAGGAGGAGGGAGCGTATGGGGAAGGAGGGGGTATGGGGAGGAGGAGGACGCATGTGGGGAAGCAGGGAATGTGTGTATGTGGATGTGTGGGGAGGATGTTACTG
>NC_051405.1:26636006-26636211 GCF_015228065.2 Penaeus monodon
TGATAAAACTGCATAACAAAGATATATATAAAGAGAAAGAGTGTCAAGCATACAAAATAAGAATGAAAAAAGAAAATAAAGAAGACGAAGAAATGCGTAGGAGACGGAACAGAGAGAAGGAAAAAAAATGAATAAATGAAGGGAATACCAAGTTGGACAAAGATCTTTTTCTACTGTGACCTTTCTCGTCTCAAAGGTCAAGGCG
>NC_051405.1:26636413-26636741 GCF_015228065.2 Penaeus monodon
CGGGGACGGAAAAGTAAAAGTATAGAGAAGAAAAAAGGAGGCATGGAAAGAGTGAGAGTAACGAAGGAAGAGAGAGAGAAGTGAAGAAAAAACGGGAGAGGGAAGGAGAAAAGGAGATAGATACACCATCAGGAGGCAGAAAGGGGAACTGCCCTGGGGAATTTTGCAATTGGTCCAAAACGCCTACAACATTTTTTCTCCCCTTTTTTTTGTGAGGAAAGGAGGCGGGCAAAACTATGACAGGGTCCCATACCTTCTTCAGAAACTCCCTGATATGTTCTGAAATAAAAGAGAAATAGAAAAGGGTTAAGGAAGGGTAGGAGGGGAA
>NC_051405.1:26636776-26636881 GCF_015228065.2 Penaeus monodon
ACCGAGGCAATATTTTTTCTCACTTCGAGATACATGCCCTTTTGTACATTTCGCTTGCCTCTTTTTTTTCTCCCCACTCATCTTTCACTTTCCCGGAATTCTTGT
>NC_051405.1:26637023-26637291 GCF_015228065.2 Penaeus monodon
CTTCTCTTTGCCTTCTTGCTCATGGGGCCAATGAAACCAATTTTGCACATTAATGGATACAAGTGCCTAGTTAGTGGAGATAAGGAGGGTTATACACTTGGGTATGAGAGCAAAGGGAAGGGTATTAAGTAATAAAGGTGTGCCAAGGTCGTTAAGGGTAAGGGAGAAAAGATCTTATTTATTTATTTATTCATCTTTGATAAAATTTCTCATTTGATTATGCCTATATTCATATTGATGAGTTGATGTGTACAGAGAAGCAGGTTAG
>NC_051405.1:26637369-26638307 GCF_015228065.2 Penaeus monodon
AGACTAGTTACAAACACAAATTTCTACCACAAACTTCTAGTCACACTATTCCCTCAATCCCTCGTCTCTTCAATGCTTCTCTCCCCCTGCCCCCTTCCCCTTCTTCCCCTTCTTCCCCCTCTTCCCCCTCTTCCCCCTCTTCCCCTTCACCCCCCCCCCTCTCCAGACTGAGGTCAAGAAATGGTGTATCTGCCATCAAGAAACGGAGAATGTGATGGTCCTCTGTGTCCCTTGAGGAACGAGGGGAGAGGAGAAGAGGGGAGGGGCCGAGGGGAGTAAGCAGAGGAAACGGGAGAGAGAGGGAGAGGGGCGAAGGAAGAGTAACAAGGGAGATAAGAAGAGCGAAGGAAATAGGGAAAGAGAGGTAGAAGAGAGGCGGGGGAAGAGGGGATGGTGAGATGGAAGAGCGAAGGGGAGAGGGAAAAGGAGGTTAGGGAAGGGGAAGGAAGGACGAGGGGAGAGTGAGGGGAAAGGGACATTTTTATTGCGTTTGGAGGATGGCGATTTTACATTCGTTGATATTACCTTTTATGATTATCTTTATGATATTACAGTTGTTTTGTACCGCGTTTCATTACCCTGTTAAAGGGGCGCTAGCGACTCCATAATCGTCGTTATACTAATAATTACACCATTACCACAGTTATAACTCACTCTTAACTACGATTTATATGAATCCTTATATCAACAATATATAAAAAATGAATAAAAAAAAACAGTAGCGTCTCTCTGACAAGCTCCGTTACGTAACACTCGGCCGCCGTTTCGCCGCCGTCACGTATTGCGGATGTTGCAGATGTTACGTCATCGAATCCCGAAAACCCGCGACGTGAATCCGGTCTGGGAGCTCGCAGTCCCGTCACGCTCCGCCCTCGTCCCTTCCTTCCTCCTCCCTGCTGACTGCGCCGGATTTCTGCTTCTGCTGACCTACTTTTTTT
>NC_051405.1:26638853-26638955 GCF_015228065.2 Penaeus monodon
GTCCTCTCTGACTCGTCATTGTCTTCCAATTTTCTTCTGGAATAAGCAAGACGGAGGAACCACGATAATTATAATCTTACACAAAAGTCGACACAATGTAAA
>NC_051405.1:26639917-26640383 GCF_015228065.2 Penaeus monodon
TTTTACAAAATATCCCTTTCAGGAAGAACGAGAATGAAAATCAAAATATATATATATTTTCTTATATTATTCTCTCTTATTCCAATTAAGAAAAGTAAAAATGAATCTGGAAATAATTATACAGAAATTCTCTTCTCTTTTTTCTAGTAAAAAAAAGGGAAATAAAAGGAAAATAAATTAAAAATCCTCTTCTTTCCCCTCACGGAAAAAATAGATTAAAATCAAAATAGATTAAAACTCTCTTTTTTTTCTCCCAAAGAGAAAAGGAAGGACACAGCGACAGCCAAAAGAAACCCAAAAGGAACCCGAAGGGAACTTGGGGAAACCCAAGAAGACCCTTAAAGTGGAACCCAAAGGAACCCAGGAAGACCCCTAAGTGGGACCCGAAGGAACTTGAAATTAATCTAAAGAAACCCGAAAAGTAACCCCAAAGAAACCGTAAAGAAACCCGAATGACACCCCCCCC
>NC_051405.1:26640877-26641939 GCF_015228065.2 Penaeus monodon
ATCCCCAAATAACTCAGAAAGGAACCTAAAGAAACTCAAAAAGGAGCCCCAGAGGGAAATAAAAAAATCAAAAACAAATGTAACCCAAAAAGAAACCCAAAAGTAACCCGGAAAGGAAAGACGAAAGAGGAAACAATTCGCCCGCAAAGTGACTCCCCGAGAAACTTTTTTTTCCTCTCTCTCTACTCTTTCGCGACGGAAATTACATCACCTTCAACTGACCCGCGACGCTGCCTCCCTCTCTCGCTCGCCCGGAGGGAGGGGGGAGGGGGAGGGGAAAGGGGTTTAAGGATCGGGGTTGACGGTTGAGTAAGGTAGCGGGAGGGGGATGGGGGAGGGTTAGGGGAGGGGTCAAGAGGTGGGGGAGGGTTAGGGGAGGGGTCAAGAGGTGGGGGAGGGTTAGGGGAGGGGTCAAGAGGTGGGGGAGGGTTAGGGGGAGGGGTAAAAAGGGTGGGGGAGTGTTAGGGAGGGGTAAAGAGGTGGGGGGGTTTGGGGGGGGGGGTCAAGGGGGGGAGAGGGTTAGGGGGGGAAAAAAGGTGGGGGAGTTTAGGGGAGGGGTCAAGAGGGGGGGAGGGTTAGGGGAGGGGGGGTAAAAGGGGTGGGGGGGGGTTAGGGGGGGGGTAAAAAAAGGGGGGGGGGGTTAGGGGAGGGGGTCAAGGGGTGGGGGGGGGTTAGGGGAGGGGTCAAAAGGTGGGGGAGGGTTAGGGGAGGGGTCAAGAGGTGGGGGAGGGTTAGGGGAGGGGTCAAAAGGTGGGGGAGGGTTAGGGGAGGGGTTCACGGGTAGGGGGGGAAGGGTTAAGAATGGGAAATGGGTAAAGAGAAAGGGGATGGGGGGGAGCTTAAGGGGATGAGTCGGGGAAGGGGAATCGTGAGAAAGATGAGGAGAGAGAGAAATTTAGAGGAATGAAGAGGAACGTACGAGAGGCAGAAAGGAACTAAGAAAGAGAACGAAAAAAAGGAAATGCGGAAAAGAATATGAAATCTAAGAAAAAAAAGGAAAAGGAAGTAAAAAACTAAAAGAATGAGGAAAATAAGGAGAGAAAGAGAGGACAAACGAACAGC
>NC_051405.1:26642066-26642211 GCF_015228065.2 Penaeus monodon
AATAAGAGTACGAGAAATCAAGAAAAGTAGCGTTGTAGAAGTTCCAAGCGAGAAAGAGAAAGAACTTATTTCGAATCTTCTTGGGGGGGAATTTTAACCTCAAGACTGGCAGGAGTGCGAGGTGATGTCTCCTCCTTGGCGAGAG
>NC_051405.1:26642435-26642573 GCF_015228065.2 Penaeus monodon
CAAGAAAAGTTAATCTGCTCGTCCTCAAGATTGAATTTTCAGTCTCGCTTACAGTCGATTTTTTTTACCTGGTCCGACTTGCTTCTCCCGTGACCTGAGGGTGCGCCCGGCGAAGGTCCTGGGTGCGGTTTGGTCCGT
>NC_051405.1:26642616-26642695 GCF_015228065.2 Penaeus monodon
AAAGGGGGGGGGGGAGTTGCAGGAGTGGTTTCTTTGATTATTTTCAGGTTTTTTTCGGGATTGTTTATTGGTTGGCCTG
>NC_051405.1:26642733-26644071 GCF_015228065.2 Penaeus monodon
AGTATTTTCGTCGGATTCTTTATCTCGCTATTTATTTATTTTTATTTACTAAGGGAAAATATCATCATCATCATCAATTATTGTTGTCCTCATCTCCCCCTATTCTCCTACCTCCCCTTCGTCCACTCTCTTACCTTTTTCCCCTCCCGCCTTCCTCCCCATCCCCCCTTCCCTTTTCTCCATTTCCCGTCCCTTACCCTCCCATTTCCCCATTTCCCAGCAAACCCATCACCACCTCCCCACCCTCCCCAGCCTAACCCCAACCTCCTTCCGTCATCCCTCATCCGTCCTTTTGCACCCTTCCCCACCCTTCCTCCTCCCCTCCTCATTTCCCCTCCTCCCCATTTCTCCACTTTGCCATCTCCACATATCCTACCTCCCCTTCTGCATTCCTCCTCCTCTCGATCCTACTTTCCACTCCCCCATTTCCTCGCTCCCCAACCCCACTTTCCCACTCTCCTCTTCCCTCCCCACTTCTCTCCTTCTCTCTCCTCCCTCCCATCTCTTCTCTTCTTCGTCCTCTCCCACCTCCCCTCCTTCCCCCCACTCTCCTTGTTCTTCACTCCCCCCCCCCCTCTCTCTTCTTCCCCCTCCCACTCTCCCTCCTCCTCTCTCCTCCCCCCACTCTCCCTCCTCTCTCCTCCCCCCACTCTCCCTCCTCCTCTCTCCTCCCCTCCACTCTCCCTCCTCCTCTCTCCTCCTCCCCACATCTTCCCTACCCCTCCCCTCCCCTCCCCTTTAGAAGACTGTGAAAACCAATGCGATATACGTTGGCGCAGCGCTATTGTTTCAGAAGAGCCAGAACAGCATTTGAGGAACCCTTTATTTAGCGGAGGCTAGCTGACGCGGCCGTCTCTGAAGCGGTTGGGGGGAGAGGGGGAAGAGAAGGGGGTGATGGGGAGGAGGGAGGGGAGGGAGAGGAGGAGAGGAGAGGTGGGTGACGGGGAGGAGGGAGGGGAAGGGGGAGAGATGATGTGGGGAAGAGTAGTGAGTGGAAATGAGGCAGGAGTGGTGGGGGAGAGGGGGGAGAGCACACGGAGGCGATAGATGGGGGGGGGGGGTATTGAAGGCGGAAGAAGTGGAGGGGCAAAGGACGGATAAGAGAAGATGGAAGAAATCATAAGCGATGGAGAGAAAGGGGAAAGAAAGAGGAGAATAGGGTGGGAAGAAGAGACGTAGATAGGATTGGGGGAGAAGCACGGGGAACAGAGGGAAAAAGGGAAAGAGAGAGACAGGCAGAAAATAGGAGAAGATCGGTGGAAGAAAAAAGGCGATGGAAGAGGAAAGAAGTGAAGATCAGGCAATGGGGAAGAAAAATAGAGATGGCGATTTGAATGT
>NC_051405.1:26644268-26644639 GCF_015228065.2 Penaeus monodon
CTCCGCGGGAGAGATAAGAGAGGGAGCGGGATGAAGGATAACGATGCGGATAGATTAAACACGATAATTGAGAAGGGGGAGAGTAAAAGGAGATAATGAAGACCCAGAGGAGATACGGTTGTATGAGGATAGAGGTCAGAGGTCACTAAGGAGTGAGGGGGGGAGGGACCAGATGCGGAGAGAGGGTAAGTTCGTGGTGGAGAGAAGGGGATGAAGGGCGAGAGGGGAAAGAGGAGAGAGAAAAGAGGCTCGGGGAAGGATGTGTGAGGAAAGAGAGGAGAGAAGGATATAGATAGAATGGGGATGGAGGGAATGAGGAGGGAGGAGATAGCGACGGTATAGAGTGGGGTAAGGGAGAGAAAGAAATAGGC
>NC_051405.1:26644732-26644944 GCF_015228065.2 Penaeus monodon
AAATGAAAGGAATAGAAAGGAAAAAAGAGAAGAGACAAGTGCATAGAATAAGAGAGAGAGAGAAAGAGACAGACAGACAGAGGAAAAGTGGAGTGGGAAAAGCATTGTGAAATCAGGAGACAAATGATCACACGAATCAGACCGGCGAAGCGGAAGCCCGAACTCTCAATTGTCTAATGAGATGATTCACCCTCGAATACCCGCTGAGAAGT
>NC_051405.1:26645163-26645381 GCF_015228065.2 Penaeus monodon
AATCTGTTCAACAACGCGGGCGGCATGAAACACCAGCGTCCCTATTCAAGACGAATAAAATCATCTTAGTTGCCCCTCGCTTATTCTGAACTTGTTTATACAACGGCACTCGTATACATACACTCTAAGGGTATGCGAGATAGCGGCGATACGCACATAAACAACTTTCAGATGTAAATATAAGTTAATATTATTGTATGGAAGTATGAAGAGGTTCT
>NC_051405.1:26645939-26646120 GCF_015228065.2 Penaeus monodon
CTCTCAAGCGGAGAAAGCAAGCACAAACGCTTCCAAATGATTGTAAGAGCAAGCAACCCGAGAAACCACAACAAGGTCAACATTTGCATAGTCGAGCACGTGTGATGTAAACAAACACGCTTTATAATGGTGTATGGAAGGAAAGGGTTGGTGCTGCGTTACGACAGGTAGTGGTGTGCTC
>NC_051405.1:26646465-26646643 GCF_015228065.2 Penaeus monodon
ACAATAAAAAAGTATAAGCATAGAGAGAAAGAGAAAGAAGGGGGGAGGGCGGGAGCAATGAAGAGTGAGACAAAGAAAACAAAGACAAAAATGGGGGGATGTAACCAGGCCTTTGGAAGAAAAAAGACAGATTCGTCGTCACTGACCGGAATCTGCCATTCTTCGACGCTAACATCTA
>NC_051405.1:26646976-26647590 GCF_015228065.2 Penaeus monodon
CCTTCTACCCCACCTTCTTTTTCTCTCCCCTGCTGCGTCATTTTCACGCTGCGATTATGACGCCATCGACAACCTCGTTTATACGACATGTTCTTGTCGTTCCGCCGCGGTGGTCGTTGCAACGGGTGTGCCATGGTTGTCGTATGGAGGTAAAAGAGGGGGAGTGGAGGAAGGGAGAGTTTAGGGGGGCTTGGAAGAGGGGGAAGGGGAGGATGAAAGAGGGGTAGGGGGGAATAGAAGATTAGGGGAAGGCAGAAGGAGGAGAAACATTGGAAGGGAGGAGGGAGGAAAGGGAAGGAGAAAGAGTGTTTAGGAGAGGAAGAGAGAAAGAATGAGTTAAAGAGGAACTGAGGAAGGGACTGGACGGGATAAGTCGAGGAACAGGTGGATGACTGAGCTGTTCATCCTTCAAAAGAGAGGGAGATGAACTGCAACTCCTTTCCCCTCTTTCTTCTCTCGTTTCCCCTCGAAAGAAATAGAGACAAGAAGCAAGGCTCATTAATATTCCCCTCCTCCCCCCTTTTCCCCTCTCCTGCCACCCCTTTTCCCCCCGATTCACATATGGCCACGGTCAGCCACGCTAATCCGAAGGCGGGGGTGGAGGGAAGGATTAC
>NC_051405.1:26647658-26647931 GCF_015228065.2 Penaeus monodon
CGTGGAGGAAATCCTTAAATCTTTCCTATTTTCCCCCTTCTCGGATCCTTCCCCTGATAAGGATGGATAAGGTAACCGAATACTATCTATGGATTGCGTCACCTTGTCTCCGCGTCTCATTACCGGAACAATGGCAGAGGAATTTCACCATTAAGCATAAGTGGGTTAGTCATGGGTCAAGAAGCTGCTGATTGCATCTTCGTGAACCACAACAGCAACAAACTAAGAAAAAAAGGTTTTTGTCCAAACGCCAAACTCCATAGTATGACACCG
>NC_051405.1:26648037-26648195 GCF_015228065.2 Penaeus monodon
AAGTTGCGTTAATGCTGCTTCGTCGGCATATTAAACCAACCACGGTCGTGTTAGCAGTTTATAAAAGGATGGTTATAATGCTAACTCATTCGTGTGCTGTAAATTGATTAATTAGTGAAGCCGGTTACTGGTAAATAGATAATTAATGTCCTTTAGAG
>NC_051405.1:26648647-26648801 GCF_015228065.2 Penaeus monodon
TTTCGTGTGGCTGCTTCCAAATCCATTCCGTCGGCGATCTAATTCCCCGAGAATCGACCAGGTGAACGGGAGGTCGAGGTACAATGGTTCAGTCAGAAGGGAAAATGAAGAAGCAGTGAGGCTGACACACGATCTCTGGCGGGTCTCGGCTGAA
>NC_051405.1:26648947-26649880 GCF_015228065.2 Penaeus monodon
GTTAGAGTAAGAGGTTGGAGAAGGGAGCGAAAAAAGGAGGGGGAGGGGGAGAAGGTTAAGGAAAAGAGTTTAGAGGTTAGGGGAGGGGAAGAAGGGAATGGGGAAGGGGTAGGTTAGGGTTGCGGGGGAAAAAAGGGGGTTTGAGAAGGTGAAGTGGAGAAGAGAGGAAGAGGTGGAGACGAGGGATGATGAGAGGAGGGGGGGGGGGCGTTGAGGGAAAAAAAGGGGGAATAAGGTGGTTGTTGGAGTAGTGAGGAAGGGGAGAATGTTGGGGATGGAGTCTCTAAAGTTGGGAGATGGAAGATGGGGATAGGGAGGAAGAGGTAAAAGAGGGGAGAGAGAATAGTAAGAGAATAGGGAGGGAATTGGGGAAGTTGGGGATTGCTTTAGGGTGAAATAGTGAGGGAGGGAAGAGAGTAATCCCATCACCTTGTTTTGTGTGTTGTTCTTTCTTTATTTATTTTCTCTTTTTCCTTTTTCCTCTTGCTGCCCTCGCCCGTTTCTCATTGTCTCTTACCCTCTCCTCACTCAAATTTTCTCTCTCTCCTTCATCTCCCTTCATACTTCTCCCTTTTCTACCTTCCTTATTCGTCTCTCTCCTTCTCCTCCTATCCTCTCTTCCTTCCTCTCCCTTCTCCCTCTCCTTCCTCCGTTCTCCCTTTCCCCTTCTCTCTTCTTCTTCCCCCCTCCTCTTTTTGCTCTCTCCCTTCCATTTTATTTGATACGCTTCCTTTTATCTTGTATTCCCCCTCTTCCTTCAACTTTCCAATCACTCTTCTCCCCTCCTCCATCATCCTATTCCCTTCTCCCTACTCACATCTTCCTACTCCTATCACCCTTCTTCCCATTCCCATCACCCTACTCCCTGCTCCTTTCTCCCTACTCCAGTCACCCTTCTCCCTACTCCTACCACTCTTCTCCCCAATCCCATCA
>NC_051405.1:26649932-26650160 GCF_015228065.2 Penaeus monodon
ATCACCCTTCTCATCATCCAATCACCCTACTCCGTGCTACCATCTCCCATCCCCCTACTCCCATCCCCCTTCCCCCTACTCCGTACTCACTACTCCCTGTCTCAAATAATGACAGTGACCGCAGCGTCCACTCCTCCATTTCACAGTAATTAAACGCATTTTCCAGGTTGTTCCACACTCTTTCCTGGCGGCCGCTGGAGAGGTCCTTTTGCGAGGGTCTTCGGTGAC
>NC_051405.1:26650410-26650643 GCF_015228065.2 Penaeus monodon
ATTTCAGTTAGGAGTAGCGGAAATCAAAGATATTTCGCTCCGTCTGTCGTCCATCTCTCTAAATTTGCTATCTTCTGGAACTAGTTGCTATAGCCTAACTTCGTCTATCGTAACTTGATGGAACCTTTTATATCATAACTTCATTCTTACGAACTTCCGCCGCCCGTGCCATTTCCTGCTTCTTTGATCCTTTTCCTTCTCCTCTTCTTCTTCTTCTTCGTAGGCTGCTACTT
>NC_051405.1:26650731-26651187 GCF_015228065.2 Penaeus monodon
ACACTGGTATTGCAAATTCTATTTTTCCTCATTCTCCTATTTATCTCACCTTGATAAATCTTCCTTGACTTTGTCCTCTCCTCTCCTTCCCCTTCCCGTCACCTTCCTTATACCCTTTTCTTTTAATCCGCCTCTTGCTTCTTTCTCTTTCCTTCCCTCTTTTCTTCCCATTCACCTCACTGCCTCTTCCTTCTTTCTCTCCCCATTCCCTCTCCCTTCCCTTCCTTTTCCTTCCTCGTTTCCCTTTTCTTTCTCCTCCTCCTTCTACTCCTCCATCTCTCTTCTACACTCCGTCCCTCCTTCCTTCCATCCTTCACTTCATGCCTCTGCGTATGTGCAATATCCACAATTTGTCAACCCCTTTTTCTCATCTTTTCTCCTTTTCCCCCCTTTTTTTTAGCTTCTCCCTTTTTTCCCCTTTTTCCCCCCTCCTCTCCCTTTTTCTCCCCTCTCTCT
>NC_051405.1:26651287-26651366 GCF_015228065.2 Penaeus monodon
ATAAGTATAAAGAAATAAGGGATGAATAAAAGGCGATATTGCATTAAACAGAGAAGGTAACAGATTCTAGAGATAATAT
>NC_051405.1:26651453-26651709 GCF_015228065.2 Penaeus monodon
ACGTGATGGAAGCCCTCTTAATATCGAACTTCCGTTTCTCATTAGACATTAACAGGAGTGCCGTTCTACCCTATTATTCTTGTTTTTTTTATCAGTAATTATCTCATTAATGTATCAACACAAATTGCGGAATAATAAAATTTCGTACCCTCTAAAAAAAAAAAAAAAAGATTACGAGTAAACTGTAAATTAACGCTGTTATAATATGATTATATATTTTTTCGATCGCGTTGCCCATCTGGTTATTTTGTGACGT
>NC_051405.1:26654521-26654836 GCF_015228065.2 Penaeus monodon
CTGTGACGTCATCATCTTCAAGCTGACCCAACGTTCTGTGACGTCACACATAACCCAGATGGGCCAACGCGATCGAAAAAATATATAATTCCAGTGATAATCCAGGCGTTAATTTACACGTGTACTCGTAATCTTTTTTTTTTTTTTTTAGAGGATACGAAATTTTATTTATTCCGCAATTTGTGTTGATATGCATTAATGAGATAATTACTGATAAAAAAACAAGAATAAATAGGGTTAGAACGGCACTCCTGTTAATTTGTCTAATGAGAACGGCAAGTTCTCGATATTTAATGAGGGGCATTTCCATCACGT
>NC_051405.1:26654912-26654992 GCF_015228065.2 Penaeus monodon
CAACCGAATATTATCTCTAGAATTCTGTTACCTTTCTCTGTTTATGCAAATATCGCCTTTTATTCATCCCTTTATACTTT
>NC_051405.1:26655042-26655236 GCF_015228065.2 Penaeus monodon
ACAAAGTTACATGTCATGATCTATATCTATCTACTTATTTCTGTTAGTATATTTTGCCTTCTGTATACTCCTTAATGTAGTAGAAAAAAGATCATATTCATGCATGTAACATCGTTACAAGGAACGTATTTCATAATCATTCGAATATTAATTTCACTTTCCTGCGATGTCGCCGCTTTTATCAGCTCATGATC
>NC_051405.1:26655280-26655614 GCF_015228065.2 Penaeus monodon
GGGGGGGGGGTTATGTGTTGACATATTTAATGGTATCTTTGTTTAGGTTATTTTGGGGTTTGTAAACATCCTTTTCACGTCGGTTTTACTTCTGTTTGATATCTTACTATTTTTTTTTACTTCATTGGCTTTATCTCCACCAAATTAGCTTGTATATTCTTCACCACCATCGCCTTCATCTTCAACATGCCCTGTGTATTCTCCACCATCATCGACAACGATTCTTCACCAGCATTAACTCCTTCGCAAACGCCATCAGCAGCGCAATTGGCAACACTTGTTTCTTTTCGCCGCCATGACCGCCCCTTCGCCATCGACGTCGACATCAACGAGA
>NC_051405.1:26656141-26656496 GCF_015228065.2 Penaeus monodon
AAGCGAGTAAGCAAGCAGGCATCCCACGCTCTGGCGACTTATCTCCGAACAGCATCTTGGCCTCGAGTGATAGCGATAGCAACCAGCTGGCGGGCGGCCAAGCGTGGGAGAGAGGGGAAGGCAGGGAGAGAGTGAGGGGAAGAGGGGAGAGAGAGAGGGGAAGTGGGGGAAAAGAGGAGGGGAGAGGGGAACGTGGAGAGTGAGGGGAATACAAGAGGGAAAAGGCGGGTGAGGAGAGGGGAAGACAAGTGGGAAAAGGGAGGGGAGAGAGAGGGTGTAAGGGGAAAATAAGAGGTAAAGGGGGGAAAAGAGTAAAGGTAAGAGAAGGGAACGCGAAAAAGAACATGAGGGTGTG
>NC_051405.1:26656763-26656850 GCF_015228065.2 Penaeus monodon
CTTAAAGGTGATTTTCTTTATTGTTTTCCCGTCGCTTAGTCTCGATTCGCCAATTCCGGCTTTCGGTCAGAGTTCGCTACACCTGCA
>NC_051405.1:26657110-26657400 GCF_015228065.2 Penaeus monodon
ATATTAGTAAATATATGGAAAGGCATAAAAAGTTAAAAGAGCCAAAAGAAAGAGAGAACAGGAGAAAATATTAAGAAAAAATCCAGACAAACAAACACAAACAATGAAACAAAGACAGACTTTGAATAAAGAGGGAACAAACACCCAGATCGCCAGCCGAACAAACACACGAAAGTCAAACAAAAAAAAACACGTAAACACGACTACGAAAGAGAAGGAATGATAAAAGGGAAATTGGAAAAAGAGAGAAAAGGAACCGAAGAGTTGTCAGCCTTGGCCAGCTCGATGAA
>NC_051405.1:26657526-26657657 GCF_015228065.2 Penaeus monodon
AAGTGAGCGGTAAATGGGTGATGTGAGGAGTATGGCGTAGGACGGGGGTTAATAAGTGGGGGGAGGGGGAAATGATAATGGGGGATATGAGGGGTATGGTGGCAGTGCGAGAGATTAGAAATATGGGGGAG
>NC_051405.1:26657694-26658114 GCF_015228065.2 Penaeus monodon
TGAGGGGAAATGGGGGGGATGTGAGGGGTATGGGGGCAAGACGGATATATGTGGGGAAATGGGGGAGGAGTGATAGGGGGGGTGGAGGAAGGATGGAGGAGTGGCAATATGAAGGGGAAACGGGGGGAGGAGTATGGGGGGGAAGCTAATATGAGGGGAAATGAGGGGGAGGGGGAGTGAGGGTAATGGGGGAAGGACGAGGGGAGTAGAAATATGACGGGTGAAGGGGAGAGAGAGGCAGGGAGGGATAGGGGAGCAACGAGAAGGGGGAATGGGAGAAGGGAGTGAAGGAGGGGAGGAGGGGAGGGGAAAGAAGGGATATGGGGGGGGGGTCAGATATCCCTATGGAGATGCCGTAGCCAGTTTCCTTCTTCAGAGAAATATGTAGGTTAGTGTAACTGGCCTGGCGGAGCGAGGTGT
>NC_051405.1:26658225-26658322 GCF_015228065.2 Penaeus monodon
GGGATTATTGGTCGTTTATTCTCCACTTTTTGCATCACTTGTTTCGTCTCTTTTATCCCATTTCCCCTAATCACTCCATCCCAATTTATCTATTCTA
>NC_051405.1:26658509-26658718 GCF_015228065.2 Penaeus monodon
AAAATGGAAATCGACAAATGACCTTTATGATTCTAGCTCAGCCTACAAGCGAATGACCTTTGACCTCGTGCGAGGAAAGTTAATCTGGGGCGATGACCTATTGTTTGATGCTAAAATCAGGCCGTTTTTTTCTTCCAGAAGTTTCCTCGTAGATTTTTTTTTTTGGGGGGGGGATTAAGGGCAGTTTTAAGGCTTATCGAAGATTATGA
>NC_051405.1:26658844-26658920 GCF_015228065.2 Penaeus monodon
CCCTCTTTACCTCTTTCCCATTCCTCCTACTCAGAGCTCCTTCAATAATTATGTCTATCTATCTATCTACATGCCT
>NC_051405.1:26659867-26659982 GCF_015228065.2 Penaeus monodon
TTCCTCATTTTCATCATCCCATCTTCATCTGCTCATTCTTCATTTCTGGATTCCCCTTACCTTTTTTTTTATTTTCTCTGATCATCTTTGTTTATTCTTCCTCCATGAATTTTCT
>NC_051405.1:26660249-26660395 GCF_015228065.2 Penaeus monodon
AAGAGGACGAAACGGACCACTTGCATCTCTGTACCCGGAGAATTTAATACAGAAAACATTACAGTCTTCGCAAAGAGCTTCCTAGGGCGGGCGTGTTCCGTCCGGGGCGTCGGTGCCAGGGTACAGCTCCTTCCCGTCTCGGCTCC
>NC_051405.1:26660624-26660733 GCF_015228065.2 Penaeus monodon
TTTCATCTCTGTACATTAAGCTCTTGTAGAATATATACCTTATCTTTACTTCTTTGTCTGCTTCGCGCTGAAACTTACTCGTAGAAAATCAGCGTATGTACGCACCTGC
>NC_051405.1:26660976-26661198 GCF_015228065.2 Penaeus monodon
CGCCCACGTGTCCACACCTTGCCTTCTGTGTCCCCGAACCTTATCATTGTGTGAAATGTTGTTAATGTGCATTTTTTTTCATTCTGGTCATTCTCCAAATTTTCATTAACATCTCTTTATTGCGTCTATTTTTATCTTTCATATTCAGTACTGTCAGGATGTTCGTTCTTTGTTTTTCATATTTGCCATCCGCTCATTCAGTATCATGATCACGATCTCTCG
>NC_051405.1:26661234-26661578 GCF_015228065.2 Penaeus monodon
CACCTATAACCTCCTTTTTTTCTTCTGCGCCAGCATCTAAATTTGAACAAGTCAAGTCTCTGGTCAAACATAAATATGCTAATGAATATACAAAATTTCGTTTTCGTTTAACCTCGCCATGAGACCGTCACGTGACCGACTTAAATCGTTTGTGATTGGTCCGTTCATTCAAGCAATCAGCGACGATGATTGGCTGGCCATGAAGTGACTAACGGCTCCAATGAAGCGTTGTCTAAAACTGCCATCTTTGCAATTACGCTTAGATTTCTTGTTTTTGAACTGAAGTCGCGGGTCTTGATAGACACTGTTGAATTAGTCGTTGCTGTTTTGGGGTCGTGGGCGAA
>NC_051405.1:26661822-26661983 GCF_015228065.2 Penaeus monodon
GGCTCCACAGCCCTTCAACACTAAATCTGGTATGATGGATGTAAAGTGACATAAAGACAATGATGACGATGTAGACAGACGCGGATGATAAGGGCGACGATGATGAAATTAATGAGAGTACAGCTATTGGCGAATCTGCTGTTGCGTAATGGTGCTTTCTC
>NC_051405.1:26662196-26662813 GCF_015228065.2 Penaeus monodon
CAAACTCATCTACTGCACAGCCACACAAAAGCATTTCCTCTCTCCCAGCCCGCGTCACCAAGCAAGCAAGCAGAATCAGACATAGAAAGAAGAGAAAGTGAGACTTCCAGAAAAAGGCATAAAAGACAACCAACATTATAAGCAGAAAAAAAAAACAGATCAGATTTTAGCAGAAGGAAAAAAATGGCTGACACGCAGACAAATTTCAAGTGAATAAAAGACGAAATTCGAATAGAAAAGCAGAAACTATTTAGAAAAAAGAGAAAAAAATAACTACTGAGACCCAATTTGAATGGAAATGAAAGAGAAAATGAAGACTAAGGGGAGATTGGTGAGGTAAAGAAGAGGGGCAAACTGAATAAGAAATAAAGGGAGGAAAGTCGACGAAAAGGATGGGGAAAATCAAGATAAAATCCGAAAAAAATAGAAAAGAAAACAAGATAGAGATAAAAATTATTTTTGAAGATGGGGAAAATGAGGAAAATCAAAGGCTCATAAAATCACGAAACCATTTTAGCACATCATCTTATAGGAATTCCCTTTTTACCCTCTTTTAACGAAGACGTAAAATCACGGATCCGCATTCTATAGTGTGTGTTGAAGAATAGTGTAATTCA
>NC_051405.1:26662843-26663104 GCF_015228065.2 Penaeus monodon
TGTATATAATAAAAAAGGTTTAAAAATAGCTTCCATTTTGACAGCAAGAGGGAAATGACAACACAGGAATTTAGGTGAAAGTCGTAAACATAACACAACGGTTAGATTGAACATCGAAGTGACATGGATAATAGCATTAAACCCACCCTTTCATCTCCCCCCTTTCAAAAAAAGGAGAGAGAGAGGGGCGGGGGCTTTCAAAATAGGAGAGAGACAGAGAGAGGGGGGGGGGAAGAAACCCTGCCTCCTCCCAAAAATGGA
>NC_051405.1:26663127-26663381 GCF_015228065.2 Penaeus monodon
ACATAGAAAAAAGGACCCCCCGCATTCAGAAAAAGGGAAGAGAGGGGGAGGGGAAAGAACCCCCCCCCCCCGCTTTCAAAAAATAAAAAAGAAAGAGAGAGAGAGAGCGAATTTTATTTAAGGACGGACGAAGGCTTGTAAAATCGAAAATCCATTGGCAGTGCGATTTGGGTCAAGGCGAGAGGGTGCGTGGTCTCCCGAAACGGGGTACAAGCCAGCGGCATGGACTTAAGCTTGGTTGAATGCCGGTACGT
>NC_051405.1:26663880-26664087 GCF_015228065.2 Penaeus monodon
TGGTGTTTGTGCAAGAGGAAATCTTTAGGATCCATTTCTATTCATTTGTCCAGGATTTTCTTGTCCTTTTTTATTCATTCTTTCTGCTTGAACTTGTTCCCTTTTTTCATTCTTGTTTTTTTTCTTTTATTCTCAGTTTTTATTCTATTGTTCTTTCGGTCTGTTTTTTGTCTGATTTTTTTTCTCTTGTTCTCATTGCCCCCCCCC
>NC_051405.1:26664194-26664433 GCF_015228065.2 Penaeus monodon
ACCATTCCCGACCGTTAAGCCCGTTTAAAAGTTCGGCTGTTTTGTGCATCTCCCTTGCTCTGTTTTCCCATCGGCCGCCTAACCGCGAGTGGCGCTCAAACACACTTACATTCAATTAGCTTTTACTGAATTAAGCTGTCACTCGACACTCGGACGCCCACACCTGATATCCCCCCCCCTTCCTCTAAGAATTCCCCTCCCCCCGACATTTCATGCCACCCCCGCCCCCATTCTGTCCT
>NC_051405.1:26664622-26664858 GCF_015228065.2 Penaeus monodon
TTCCACCCCCACACATACTCCGAGAAAATGACACAGGAAACGGCCTCTGCTGCCGTGTTCGCAAGACGAAAGAATCTCCTTCTTATAACATGGAGTAGAATTAATTTTTGAGGCCGTGTCGGCGGCATCAGCTCACCGATCCGTGGTGGGTCCGCGCGTGTGTGGGTGGGGGGGAGTGGGGGTGGATGGTGTGGGGTAAGGGGGGGCATGATCGGGGTATGTGGGAGGGAGGAGGA
>NC_051405.1:26664890-26665413 GCF_015228065.2 Penaeus monodon
GAAGGGGTGGGTATGTGTGTATGGGGGGGACGGTTGCGTGTGTGCAGGGAGGGGGGATTTGGGGTGTGTGGGCTGTGTGGGTTTAGCTACCTCTCCACCATCTCCTTCTCTTGTTCTTCCCACCTATACAACTCTCCCTTTCCTCCCTGCAACTTGAAACCTCCACCTTTTTCCACCGCCACTTTCATCACCACCATCTTCGCCACCTCTTCTCCACTTTGACCTTTACATCTTCCACTGCACCAGTTCTACTTTATTCTCCACTATCACTTCCTCTTCCACTATATACTCCACTGCTGTCTCCACCATTCTCTCCTCCACCTCCCCCGGCAGGTATTCCTCTCTCCACTTCCACCTCCACCATTCCCTCCTCCACCTCTTCCACTTTATAACTTTCCACTCTCCATCTCCACTCACTTTGTTCTTGGCTAATTGTTATCGTCTCTCCTTCCTCCACATACGCGAGGTCATCATCAATCAAGCGCTTTGTCTGCTCATTCGTGTGGTGAAAATATATATACAT
>NC_051405.1:26666910-26667054 GCF_015228065.2 Penaeus monodon
TAGATAAACAAAGAGATAGTTATAGATGTGTGCGTGCGTGCGTATGCATGCCCTTCCTCCCAGCCTTTCACCAACCTCCGACTCGCTGATACCCCCCCCCCCCCCGTCTCTCCGGACCAAGAGGGGAACGGATGGGATATGGTT
>NC_051405.1:26667099-26667264 GCF_015228065.2 Penaeus monodon
CGATCATCTTATCGTACGTATCTATGACGTCATCGGGTCGAAAGGTGATCCGTCACCCAGAACGTCACTCGCGGATGATGCCTTTTTCCCACCCGGCCATGCTTTAAGCCTATGCCTCCGCTGTCAGTACTCGAGATAGCTTTTCTTGGTCCAGCTTAAGATTGT
>NC_051405.1:26667518-26667754 GCF_015228065.2 Penaeus monodon
CGACTTAGTATCTTTAAGCAGAGTGTAATATCTTCTCAATTATTTTCCATTCATTTCTCCATCGAATTTCGCTCGAATGGAATAAATTGTGTCCGATCTAATTCATCCAATTAAAATACATTTTTCCCGTAATTATCCACGTGCTGTTGATGGAGAAAGAAAAAGAAAAAAAAATTGAGGGAAAAACTCGAATTCATCGCTTTGTCACCATTTTGGGTCTATATTAATTCTACTCT
>NC_051405.1:26667798-26667914 GCF_015228065.2 Penaeus monodon
ATCGGGGTTGGTGGATGAAAGTGAGATAGAAAATAAAAGAAAGATGATGGGTTTCAAGACGAGTGGAATGTTGCAGTGTTGTTTGTAGTATTGAGGAAATGAAACCATATTTTACA
>NC_051405.1:26668594-26669310 GCF_015228065.2 Penaeus monodon
GCGTGACTGCAGACATTTTCATCTTTCTTTCTGCATCAAAGGAACAAATAAAAGATCCTTGTTATTCCACCGTCCAGCCGCCGCGATATTAATTATGATGGAAGGGAGTGCAAATTACGATATAATTATCTCTGACATCATTAGCAATGTCTGCATCAGGAGTTACATCAGGGGAAAGGGTGAAGGGGTGGGGGAGGGAAGAGGTGGGGGGGCAGAGGGAGAGGGAGGGAATAGTGAGGGAGAGATTAGGGGAGGGGTTGGAGGGAGAGGGAAGAGAGAGGGGGGAGATAAGGGGAGGGAAAAGAAAGAGGGAGGTTGTGGGAATAGAAAGAGGGAGGGGGAGGGAAGAGAGAAGGGAGAGAGGGAAGGGGGAGGGAGAGGGAGGGAAGAGAGAGGGGGAGAGGGAGAGGGAGGGGGAAGGACAGTGGTAGATAGAGGGGTAGAGATAGAGGTAAGGGCAGGGTGTATATGAGGAAAGGGGAGAGAGCTAAGAAGGGGTAAGAGTGCAGGAAAGAAGGGTATGGGAGACGAGGGATGAGGGGAGAGGTGGAGAGGTGAGGGGAGAGAGAGGTAAGGGTGGAGAGGTACATAATTAAGTGATTGGGGGGAGGAGGGCAAGAGAGATAACCCGACGTGTCATAAATTTGTGTACATGCAGAGCGAGAAGGCGTGAAGAGGGGAGGGAGGGGGAAAGCAGTAAGATGTGGGTATTGATT
>NC_051405.1:26669420-26669783 GCF_015228065.2 Penaeus monodon
AAAAGGAGAGGGGGGTGGGCTGAAATGAACGGGAACGTATTTATGACTTGTAGCTGACAATACCCCTTTCCTTTAGCCTTGATTGGCACCCGTAGACGGCTAATAAATGATGAAGGTTATTACCTCCCTCCCCCCCCCTCTCCTCTCCCCCCAAGCATTTACTCCCTTATCTCCCCCAACCCCTTGTTTGCCTCCCCCTACCCTTTACCCCCCCTCCCCGCCATACGAGCATCAGGCGGAGGTGACGGTGATTGGGCTGAGATGATTATGAAGCGGCTAATCAGACCGGATCCGCGGATGGGTGTCAGACATACGCTGTTTGGTAGCGGGGGATTAGGAGGGAGGGGGGGGAGAATGGTTTTC
>NC_051405.1:26669975-26670189 GCF_015228065.2 Penaeus monodon
ACATCGCCACTGCCCTTTATTCGATCGTACTCTCGTTAGGGGAAAATATATTAGGTTATACATCGTGATATCTCTAATTTATGATCTAATTATGTTGTTGTTTACAGACCCCTAATTAATATATCCTTTGCAGTTGTTGTTCTCCGACTTTGCGTGAATTTGTCAGATAATTGGTATCAGTTAGGTAAAAAATAGTTTTTTGTCCCTTGATATT
>NC_051405.1:26670460-26670608 GCF_015228065.2 Penaeus monodon
TCTTTTCTACATCACCGAATAAAAACACGGCAACAGAAATGACCTGATTTAGCGCACCTTTCAAACACGTCTTTTGTATACATCAGATAAACATGTTTTAAACGTGAATGTCCGCTTGCATCTTCGTTATCTGCCGGGCTTCATTCAT
>NC_051405.1:26670722-26670808 GCF_015228065.2 Penaeus monodon
TAAGGGATAAGAGTGAAGGGAAGGAGAAGGGGGCGATACATTGTGGAAGAGGGGGGGAGTGGGGGGAGGCGGTGATATGTGTGATA
>NC_051405.1:26670998-26671093 GCF_015228065.2 Penaeus monodon
ACAGGAAGAGAAAAAAAATAAAGGAGAACAGATAGAAGAAAGAGACAGAAGGGAACGAAGAGAGGAAAACGAAATAGAGGACGATAGATGGAAGG
>NC_051405.1:26671121-26671252 GCF_015228065.2 Penaeus monodon
CGAGGGAGAGAGGGATGTCGAATAACCATTATTATTGGTTTGACGTTTTTATGCCCTTCTAGCGCAAAAAGGGGCGTTATTTATATATTCCACTTGGTTTTCTCCGTCATCTTGGTTCTTTATTATCGCCG
>NC_051405.1:26671401-26671530 GCF_015228065.2 Penaeus monodon
TATTAAAATAGACCATACATTCAACAAATAACATCACATACACTAAATGATAGTAAAAAGACTTAACACAAAAAATACCAAATAAATACCCCCCCCCCCCCCGTTTAGAAAAGACACCCCCACTCCCTC
>NC_051405.1:26671550-26671714 GCF_015228065.2 Penaeus monodon
CGTAATCATGCTGCTCATATTAACTCCAGCCTCAGTCCTCGAGTGGTCTAACTTCTTGCATAATCCCCCAAGACCCGCGTACTATTACTCGATATCATAGTCGTGTTATGGCCGAGGGCGAGAGAGAGGCTCGAGTTATTACCGGACGAACCCCGGCCGCTTAT
>NC_051405.1:26672128-26672375 GCF_015228065.2 Penaeus monodon
AATCATAAACACCAGTACCTCATGGCTAAGGCTTTTCGGGAAGTGACACGTCTATCAGCTAATCAATCGGGCGATCTGTCCTCATGGCTGGGGGCTGCGGTCATGAGCCGACCTCCCCATGTGCTTACTGCTAGTCCCTATTTAACGAGGGAAAGGCCGGGGATAGGATGGGATAGCGGAGTGTAATGATGTTCAGATTTTTTTTCCAATTAGTTTTCTTTCTTTTTTTTTCATAATTTTGATTTTA
>NC_051405.1:26672570-26672739 GCF_015228065.2 Penaeus monodon
CGTTCGCTCATCCCAATATTGTTATCATCTGACAAAGAATACAAGAAAATCGATAAACAAAAATAAGAAAGTATATAAAAACGAAAGTGATTGACGAAAGTATTCCGTTAAACTACAAACCTGTCTAGTTAACAAAGGTACAAAAGACCATTGATAAAAATCTTGTTAC
>NC_051405.1:26672782-26672939 GCF_015228065.2 Penaeus monodon
TGCATTGTTACACGCCTTTCGTACCCAGAATTTCTTTTGTAAGGATCCACGCCAAGTTTCTTTGGCAATGAAACAAAGAAAACAAGAAACGAACGATAACTGAGACCGCCTTTTACCTCCCTTTCTCTCTTTTTTGTGTGTTTTCTGTTTTTACTTT
>NC_051405.1:26673242-26673368 GCF_015228065.2 Penaeus monodon
AGGTTAGACGACAAAATGTGGTCGAAATGTTGCTTGTGTGGTGACTGAATGGCGAAATTTTTGTATTCTTCTTCAACTTCTTTTTGTATTATCTCGGTTCCTCCTTTTCTAGGAGCCTTTTCAATC
>NC_051405.1:26673891-26674030 GCF_015228065.2 Penaeus monodon
CCGCCTCTTCTCTGCGCATCTCTTTCTCTTCCGTTCATCAGTGTTGATAAGAACAAATGAACATTTTCCTTCTACACTGTGTCCATAAACCTTCAAAGTCCATCCATGTCGTCAAAAGAAAAGCTTAAGATTTTAAAGG
>NC_051405.1:26674095-26674342 GCF_015228065.2 Penaeus monodon
GCGACGAAAAACAATTGAAAGCTGGAAAAATAAACCGTGAAAATACCAAAATAAAGGAAAGGACGCAAACAGCGTACAACCCTCAGTCACGCTAAGTTCCGCTGGACTTTATACTTTCTTTTTATGGGACTTTCTCTACTCGAATGCCTCACGTATTCGCGGGACAGTTACGATTTCCCTGACTTCAAGGAGAGAGGAAAATTTGCCATTGCTAGTTCCCTGCACCCACCTTTCCCTCGTTTTTTTC
>NC_051405.1:26674369-26674453 GCF_015228065.2 Penaeus monodon
CTCTCTTTTCCTGTTTCCTCTCCCTTTTGTGTGCTTCTCTTCTCCCCTTTATTATCGCTCTTCCCATGCTTTACTCTCCCTTTT
>NC_051405.1:26674641-26674874 GCF_015228065.2 Penaeus monodon
TAGGGTAATACTTGTAAACTCATCTAAGTGTATTTGTTTACGTTTTCCGTGTGTTTGTTCACCTACTCCTATTCCAGCTGTTTGTCCACGGCCACCTTGCAAAGCCGGAAGTATTTATCGCTTCCAGAGGTCAAGTCCAAAGGAGCTTATGGAGAGAAATCTCGTCTGTCTCCTTTTATTGCAGGAATAAAAATCAGTGTCCTTGTAAATGATTCTTTAGTAGGGGAATATTT
>NC_051405.1:26675126-26676032 GCF_015228065.2 Penaeus monodon
TCCCTCTTTTAAACCCACATCCATCTCTCGTCTCCCTTTCTCTTCTTACTCCCGTCATTTATCTCACTTTACCAAATAATGACACAGCCGAACCTCACTCGGGGTTTTCCTCGTCTTGACTGATTTTATTTGTTTACATTCCAGGTACCGTATGACCCCGGGCAGCGCAGTAAGTACAAGTGGAAGAGGGCCATAGCAAGGACTTGTTCATAGCACCGTAAACTCACCTCACTAGATGGAACGAGTAACGATTAAAAAAAGTAGAAAGTTAGATAAGAATGGTTGTTAGGAGTGGTAAAATAGCAAGGTCATTAAGGTCCTTTTTTTATTAATCTAGGCTTGTGGGGAATACAATCATGTTAAGAGGTGATACACTAGTATGGAAATGAGATGAGAATGTTACTAGTATAGGTATTAATATGTAAATGATATTCCTAGGATTGATTTCTTCTAAGAATTACTACTAGGACAGATGCTAGCAGGTAATTTCAGTCTCTTACTAGGATTTTTAATCAGACCGTACAAGTGATTCAAATTGTAATAGAACTATTTTGAGGTGAATTATAAACCTTTACTAGAATAATTTCAGGTACTAAGCATAGTAAGATAGGATAGGATGATAGAAACAATTTCAGGAATTTTAATCCTATCAGCTTTATATTATCACCGAAGCATTATTTCATTTGGTGCACATGGCGCAGTTCGAAAATTGTTAACGAGATAGCAATAGTCCGTGATATTATCAGTGTATAAAGAAATAGTATCATCTAAATTTACAAAAGAATATACTGAAAATTTCTGCAAAGTTGAAGATGCACTGAATAAATTGACTTTATACAAATTCTGAAGACTTCATAAGATAAACGACCCCTCTTCTCAGCAGTTAATGCAAATTTGTCCCTTGAT
>NC_051405.1:26676289-26676700 GCF_015228065.2 Penaeus monodon
GGATATTTACACAAGTCTGTTGTAGTAGTTTTCGCCGCACTTAAAAAAAATCCCTGTGTTGACTCTCGCTAATTACTTTGTGTTTTTTACCGAAGTTCACACTCGCAGATCCGTTACCCTTTGTACTCGCCTCCGTCAGAGTAATCGGAAGTAGCTGTTTGACTTGGAAAGAGCCTCGCTTTGGACTTTGAGTGCTGGAAGGCCAAGCTGCAGGAAATAAAAGGGAGGGCGTGCTTACCCTCCAGAGAAAGGCTCTCGCGACTTCATAAAGGCTTTCGGGAAAACTTTCAGGCTGTTATGAAGACTTTCGGGCTTTCAGGCGTTTAGGAAAGCTTTTAAGGAAGATTTTGAGGCTTTCATAAAGGCTTTCAGGCTGCGGGAATTTCTTTCTAATTCCGTCTCCTTTCTCGT
>NC_051405.1:26679623-26680852 GCF_015228065.2 Penaeus monodon
ATGCTTAAATACATAAGGGTGTCGATTCTCAGACGAGATGTATATGGCGAAGGAATAATACTCTTGCAAAACAGTTTTCCGGCAATGATGATAATGATAAATAATTAGTTCAGGAAATGATTTGTAAATAGATAAATAAAGCGAAACAGCGGAAACATGCAAATTTTCTCCCGACGAAGGAAATATAATGACATCCACACCGGAGCATCACACCTCCCGAGATGACAGTGTTACCATATAAAGTACGTCATCAAGGGCTGTTTGTCGCCTCTTTAAGGTGTCACGCGAACTTGGTATTACTGCCGAGGCCCGTGTTTATGCCCACAGGCTGATCCGACTTCGTGTCTGTCAGGCCTTTCATATTTCCGTCTGTCAGCCATTCGGGTGGCAATGCTGATTATAGTTAATGTTGTATGCTTTACCGATAAGCTAAGTGGTGTTTTGATAATGGCTGATAACGTCATGATGAAAAGATCCGAGTTTTAGTCACGTAGCCCCGAAAAGAATTTATTTACGTTCTTTCTTTCTGTCCCCAAAGTCTTCTTGCACTCATCATGTTGTTTTTCTTCTAGACATTGGTTTGTTCGCAATATACTTTGACTTCCTGCGAAGCAAAATGTACGGCCTCTTAACCCCCAACTGCCGAAAACACATTTGATTCGAAAACACTCTGGATTTACGCCCGTTTCCCCTCGCCCCGTCGTTAGGTCGAGTTGCCAGTTGCTCTGTTTATGGAGGGAAACGGATAGAGGCGCTGTTAGTGTCAAATGTCCATAATATAACGGCGCTATAACGTTCGTCCCCGTATGTGATCAAATCTTGCGAAATCGACGTAATGTCACTGCCGAGTAGAATATTATTTCACTTTAAAACGATAATTTTTGTACCCCATATTTGGAAGAAAAAGAGCGAGTTGGCAAGTATTCGTCGATGGCAATTTCAATAGGGCGACTCTTGCCAAGTGCTAATTAATAGGTAAATATGTCCCTATGGACTCGGATGGTGTTACTAACGCAAAAATCAATAGTTTAAGGATTATGTGCGGTTTGCAAGCTTGGCCTTATTTGGCTTTATCCAACCAGTGTGATAACAGGTCGGAATTGTTATCATTATTGTTTGTCCTGTATGTTCCCGACCTTTCTGAAAATTGCTCTTTTAATGTGTTTTGCAATCAGCTTTATTGCAGATTACTTTTTACTTCTCACCCCTTCGTCCTATTAGTAATGCAT
>NC_051405.1:26681586-26682602 GCF_015228065.2 Penaeus monodon
ACCGTCACTGTTCTGCATGTTCAGGTAAAATGTTCACTGTTGCCACCTAGGAACAATAAAAGGCTCGTTTGGCCTTAATTTACAATAAATCGGCTTGGAAAATCAGAAAAAAAAACACAGAAGCCAAGAGTTATAAATGCTTAGGCGGGAAAAATGTCTGATTCAGTCTAGGTTGCTTTTGGCGTGTTTTTGTTTGTTTTGTTTTGCTTATTTGTGTTTTTTTTCTTTTCTAATGGGTTTGTGTGTTTTTTTCTATATCTTATTCTTTTTCTTTTCTTTGTTTGTTTGTATGTTTTGTTTTTCTTCGTATGTTTGTATTTTTCCTTTTCTTTTCTTGAGATTTTTTTTTTATTATTATTTTCTTTGGATGTTTGTATGTGTATTTTATCTTTCCTTTTTCTCTTTTTTCTCCTTTTTTGGATATTATTTTTGTTCTTTCTGTGTCTGTATCTAATTCTGTGTACGTACAAAGAGAATCGTGTGTCTGCGTAACCTCTCCCTCACCCCCTTTGGCACGTGAATAAGAGCACACATACACAACCCCCCCCCCCAAACGCGCTCAAAACCCCTACCCCCCACCCCCACCCCTACATACCCCACTTACACAATCCTTTCCCCACTCACAACCCCGGCCCTCCCCACACACACAACCCTTCCCCTACACAAAACTCCGCCCCCCACACGCAACCCCGCCCCCCACACACAACCCCGCCCCCCACACACAACCGCGCCCCCCACACACAACCCCGCCCCCCACACACAACCCCGCCCCCCACACACGCAACCTTTCCCCCCACACACAACCCCCACACACACACACACCAACATAAAACATGGAAACTCGGTGATAAACATTGAAACTTATTCCCGCAGACCTGGCCTGGAGGGTGGGATTACCGTCGCGTTCATTAAGGAGTCCGTGGAGTAAGGCGGCGGTGCGGTTGACAATGAACGCGGACGAGAATTTCCCTGCAGACGTCCGTGTAACTGATATGCAGCGGTGCCACATGCTGGCT
>NC_051405.1:26682823-26683172 GCF_015228065.2 Penaeus monodon
CTCTACAAAAAAGGATGAAAACAGAAAATAAAGAATAGGACGAAGAACGAGGCGAGGAGAAGGGTATAATAAAAGAGAACGGACAATGCAGAAGTACGTTGCACTTAGAGTGAAAGCGAGGTTGCACAGTGCATAAGGATATAGTTTACGAGAACGAGCGGGGAGCTTGCGAGGGTGAGAACAATACTGCGAGAAAGAGGGGTTTCTTTTTTAAGGGGGGGGGCCTTTTTTGAGGGAGATTTTTTTTTTATTTTGTAGGAAGAGCCCCCCCCCCTTTTTTTTTTTAAGGAGAGGTAATTTTTCTTGTTTGGGGATTAGATCTAACTTTTTTTCTTTATTGTGGGAGGTA
>NC_051405.1:26683375-26683455 GCF_015228065.2 Penaeus monodon
TTTGTTGGCATGAGAGAAATTATCCACACACAGAAAAAAAGATCAAAACTAACTTCAAATAAATAGGTGGCAATAGGATT
>NC_051405.1:26683482-26683636 GCF_015228065.2 Penaeus monodon
GGTTTTCCAAAAGGGTAAGAAAAAAAGGTGAAACTAGAATTTTAATAGGTCTTTACATTAGGTGGAGGGAAAGTAGAACTTACTGTATAAAAAAAGATTCTAAAAAGGAGAGCCAAAAATTTCAAATATTTAAAGGGTAAAACTTGAATTTTAA
>NC_051405.1:26683899-26684127 GCF_015228065.2 Penaeus monodon
CTCCAGGGGCCATGTTCTCAACTGAATCTCTATTCACATCACCTCTTGGCCCTTTGCACTTGGCATAACTTATGCCTCTTGGACAACTGATGGCCTTTTAATGCCTCGGCCAAGGTCGTTAAGGGGGTGGGGGGCCAAGAGAGCGGGGTTGGGGGGAAGGGACTAAGAGAGGGGGGTGGGGGTGAGAGAGCCGACTCATTCACACTCGGAATGGACAGCCTTAACAAC
>NC_051405.1:26684258-26684359 GCF_015228065.2 Penaeus monodon
AATTCAGAATTCCCTTATGACCTCATATCCTATGCCTCTGCCAACCTCCATGCAAATCTGCGCATGGACGGTTTTCAGCTCATTCCAAAATATATTCAGAT
>NC_051405.1:26684438-26684622 GCF_015228065.2 Penaeus monodon
CAGAAAAAGAAAAGGGGAAAAAGAAAGAGCAATACCCCGAGAGAAATAAAGCAAGAGAGGGCAAGAGAAAAGACAAACATAGAGTTCAGAGGGAATGAACAGAAAAGCGAAAGAGAAATAGAGGAAGGAAAACAGCCAATGGAAAGTGAGGAGAGAGATAGAGAGCATTAAAGCCGAACAGCAT
>NC_051405.1:26684883-26685002 GCF_015228065.2 Penaeus monodon
CCACCATCGTGAGGCCAAGGCAATTACATCGGGGTGTTTCGCTCGTTACTGAAGTCATTATCAAATTGATTACCTGACTGACGTACCGCATGTGGGGCGATGGCGAAGGAGACAGATAA
>NC_051405.1:26685070-26685151 GCF_015228065.2 Penaeus monodon
AATGATAATGCTGAGGCTAATGCTCGAGCTGGCGGATGTGGCTGATTGCTTGGGCTCTTAATTGTCCTGCTGATAGCAACG
>NC_051405.1:26685732-26686035 GCF_015228065.2 Penaeus monodon
TCCAAAAGAGGAATGATACCGTTTTTTCGTCGCCAAGGGAAAATGATTATATCCACATTAATTACCTGATGGCCATTCTCTTGCACGAAACTGTAAACATAAAGAGTAAACTGCATTAGCCATTAAGTTAAAAGTGCACACATAATTATTCTTCATTATTCATAACCCTGATATAATAACAACCCGGGCTTATACCTCGTCTACTCGCACCGGGGACACATGGCCGGCGATAAGAGGAGCGAGGCCAACATAACCTATAAATGAACAGTCGATTATGATGTTAATTATGATTCGGGAATTTAG
>NC_051405.1:26686064-26686144 GCF_015228065.2 Penaeus monodon
GGGGGGGGGGGGCGCTGTTGGAAATGGCGGTGCGGGTATTAATGTTTGTTTTAAGGCATTTAGCGGTGGTGGTGGTGGTG
>NC_051405.1:26686287-26686470 GCF_015228065.2 Penaeus monodon
GAGAAAGAGAGTTGACGCATGAATATATGTGTCTAAATGAATATGAGAATGCACTAAACAAGGTGAGAGTTCAGAGGCAGTTACATTATTCATTCGCAGGGGGAGCGGGGGTGGGGGTGGGGTGTTAAGTACAGGAACAATTTTTAATTTTCAAAGTGTTCAGAAACAACTCGGAAACGGGAT
>NC_051405.1:26686573-26687514 GCF_015228065.2 Penaeus monodon
CCGCTACTACTACATGAGCAAATGATGAACAACGTTGATGAAGCCAAGCCCATCCGGTTCTCTTTGCGCTGATTTGATCGTTTGTTGATAATCTCGAAGCTCTTGCGCTGTAGAAGAGGAAATGGATTTTACAAGCAGATAGAAGGGTGGAAGGGAGAGGGGAGGGGAGATAGGGTGGTGGGGAGGGAGAGGGGAGTTTGATGGGGGAGGAGGAGTAGGGAGAAGGAGAGGGGTATTTGATGGGGGGAGAAAGAGGGGGATGGGGAGAGTTTACTGCGGGAGGGAGTGGGGAGATAGTGGAAGGATGGGGGGAGGGAGGGGAAGTAGAAAGTGAAGAGATAATGGAAGGGGGGTGAGGTAGTGGAGGGAGGAATGGGGAGGGAATGGAGGGAGAGGGCAGATAGTGGAGGGAAGGAGGGAGTCGAAGGATAGATGTTAGAGTAAAGAAAGGAATGAGAGAATACTTGAAGGAGAAAGGAAAATGTCACGCGATGCAGAGGGAAAGGGAAGGGAAAGAGAGGAAAGGAGGAAGATAGCGATTGGATTAAGGGGGGAAGAGAGGGAGTGGAAAGAACAGAGAGAAGGAAAGGCGATAAAGGGAGTGAGTGTGGGATGGAGACGAGAAGAAACGGAGAGAGTGAAGGGAGGTTAAAGAAAAATGAGAGAAAGGGGAAAAGAGGCATGAGAAACAGGGAGAAGGGAAGAAGAAAGAGGGGAAAAGTGGGGAAAAATGAAAGAAAAGGAAGGCGACGATAGGGGAGAAAGGGAGTGGAAGGAGGGAAGGGGGGAGGGAGGGGGGGAAAGGGTCATTCTTCAATCACTTTAATCATCGAAGTGAGGGAACTCGGCCCCTCCAGCCATAATGGATGAGATTAAGAAAAATGATTTGGCAATAGTTACCTTCTCCGTGCCCGGCTTTTAGGGCTTGCTTGTAATTAACT
>NC_051405.1:26688308-26688517 GCF_015228065.2 Penaeus monodon
CAGCCGTAAGTAATTTGATGGTCAGACCCCACAGATAGATCAACGTTTTATGATCTGTCTCTGAACCCTATCTCTCCCTGGGTCAACGAAGGTCACAGGTGCCACGCCCTTGCGAGAGGTCACGTGGATTACCTGGGGAAAAGGGGGGGAGTCAAGTGGACTCCTGTAGGAGGGAGCGGAGTCATGAGATAGACGAAGGTGGAGGATAT
>NC_051405.1:26688713-26688843 GCF_015228065.2 Penaeus monodon
AAATGACAACGTATATTTCTTCTTCATTCAGTTTTACGAGCGAATGAAAAATTACGGTCAGTATTAAATTGAGAGATGGATGATAGATATTCCGACCGATGTAATAACTCAACTTTTTAATGGTTGCACT
>NC_051405.1:26689029-26689191 GCF_015228065.2 Penaeus monodon
ACACACTCCCTCCCTCCCTTTCCTCCCCCGTCTCTCACTCACTCCGTAACCCCCCCCCCCCCCTTTGCGATTCCCCAGCCATTACCATAGAAATTTAACAGGAACCTGGACGCAATCTCCATGACCCGACTTGTAATAGCCAGCCTCTCCTCTAACAAGCAC
>NC_051405.1:26689285-26689370 GCF_015228065.2 Penaeus monodon
ACCGTCCATTAGCACAGGGTTCGAGCGTGTGACCTCTTGTTAAAGGTGTCCGAACCATTGGCTGATAACGAAAACGGTTACTGTT
>NC_051405.1:26689512-26689883 GCF_015228065.2 Penaeus monodon
TTTAGGAGAGGTAAAGCCTTTTTTTTTTACTTTATTTGTTTAGTGTGTATATTTGTGAGATTCTGTTCATGTTTTTACGTTTGTTTGTTGGTGTCATTGTGTATATATGTGTTGAGCGTGTGTATGTATAGCTCCATGTTCTTCTTTAGCTGTGCAGTTACATGTTCGCATTGTATAGCAAGATACGACTTTATTGCTAACGTTAATATTAACATCAACGACAGTGACAATGAAGATAACAATCATAGTATCAGACGCTCATCACTTCTCCCCAAGTTCCTCACCATGTACCTTCCCTCCCCATCCCCTCCCCCATTACCTCCCTTTTCCAAGTATCTCCCTTTTCTATGTGCCTCTGCCTTAACTAGTTA
>NC_051405.1:26690004-26690230 GCF_015228065.2 Penaeus monodon
GACTCCGAAGGTTAACTTTAAAGTAAAGTAGTTTTTTAAGGGATCGCTTTCAAAGGAGAGTTCGAATCCTTGGGTCGAAGACGATGAGGAGTTTGGAGAGTTACTTATGGGTCTGGAAGTGGAAAATATTTGATGCTTTGAAGAGCTGCGTGTCTCTCATCTTGTTTCTGCTCTTATATTTGTCTGTCTCCCTCTTTCTCTTTTATGGTTCTTTTATTTTTTGTTT
>NC_051405.1:26690628-26690780 GCF_015228065.2 Penaeus monodon
AAGGCGTGATGAAATATCCCCGGATGATTAATCAAGCCCCACATGTCCAGGGAAAGTTGACTGATGTTCCTTGTCTGCTGGAATGACTCATCAGTTTTCATTTTTCCGTTGTCTTCTTTCCCTTGCTTTCCTTTTTTTCTGTTTTTTTTTCT
>NC_051405.1:26690844-26691850 GCF_015228065.2 Penaeus monodon
GGTATTTTCTTCTTCGCTTATTACCTTTCGCTGATTTTTTGAGTTTGCGTGTTCTTGTTGTTGTTGTTGTTGTTGCTTCTGTCTGATCTTATTTTCTTCTTTCTTTCTGTCTTTTCTCTTTTTTTTAACTCTCCTCTTATTTTCTTGTTCTTTTCTTTTGCTCCTGTTCTTTCTTTGTTTCTTCACTTCTTTCTTTTGTTCATTTCTTTATTATTAGTACATTCTTGTTCCTTATTCCCTCTCGGCAATTTTCTTGATTATTAAATTAGAATTGAAAACAAACATAAAAGAAAAATACAAAAAAAAAAACACCAAAAAGAAGGGAAATGCGAAGAAAAAAAAGTGACAAGAGAAAGAGGGGAAGAAACACAAGAGAAAGAGAGGGGGGCGGGGAAGCGAAGATACAAGAATTCAAAAGAGGGGAAAAATCGAAGAAAAAAAACGAGGGACCGAGAGACCACATGAGGAAACGGTTCCCACTTCAAGACTGTCGGCCCTTTTAGAGAGGTTCTGTCGCTCAGCCAATCCGCACCTGGCACCTCGACCACGTTGCGGGGGAGAGGGGGAGAGGGGTATGGGTAGGGATGGGGAAGGGAGGGAGGGAAGGGAGAGGCGTGGGGGATGGATGGGGGGAGTGAGGGGTATGTGGGTGGGGGAATGGATGTGAGATGGGGAATTATGGGTGGGGGATATGGGGAGGATGAGGAATGGGGTGAGGGTAGGTATAAGGAGGACGGAGGAGGGGAAAAATGGGGTATGGAAAAATGGAAGGTCGGAATGGGTTGTGGGTATATGGGGAGGACGAGGGGGGGTTAAGGGGGTGAATGGGTGGTGGGGGAGGGGGTGATGAAGGGGAAAACTGGATGCTTGGATTGTGGGGGTATGGGAAGGTGATGGGGGTGTGGTGGGGAGGGAGGAGGGGAGAGTCTGGGGGAGAAGGGATGATGGAGTGGGCAGAGGAGTAGATGGTGGGGGTAGATTATTAGTATGGGATACATTGGGGAGG
>NC_051405.1:26692823-26693067 GCF_015228065.2 Penaeus monodon
GTGAGCATATATATTTGCGTGTGTGTGTGACTACACGCGCGTTTACCCCAATTCATCAGACAAATGCTAATTTTCCCCTTTACAATGGCTGCTTGTTACTCCTTTGTCAAAACAATCTTAACTGTGAACTCAGAACTCCGCTTTTTTGTTCAAAACTTTTTTCCGAGTGTTCACATTGTTTATTTTTTTCAAGGCCTTAAAAGAAATAACAAAAACGGGGTCCTAACCCCCTCTCTCGCTTTCT
>NC_051405.1:26693365-26693538 GCF_015228065.2 Penaeus monodon
TGACCTTTCCATCCCTATTCTTCTCCATTTCTCCCTCTTCTTTCCCCCTCTTACTTTCTTCCCTTCTTCCCCGATCTCCCATCTCTTCTGGATAACACCGTGCTGCATCTACTAAACTTTTTTTCTGCAACTCCAATTTTCTTTGTTATTTTGGGAAAGAGAGAGAGAGAGGG
>NC_051405.1:26693658-26693990 GCF_015228065.2 Penaeus monodon
TCTTCTCCTGTATCTTTCCCCCGAAGATGAGAAGCAGAAAAAATAGAAGGAAATTAGGGGGATGGAATGAAGGAGAGAATTAGGTAATTTGACACCCCCCCCATCCGAAAAAATATATATGTCAGAGGTATTGGATTTAAAGGAACCTCTGGCGGGGATTGGATTATGATTTGAAATAAAATCGTGTTGTTCACTAGAAGATGGTAGTGGTTAAAAGATACATTAACACACGACACGTGACGCATTTTGAACTCATGTATGATAGAGAGAACTTTCCGAAACTTCTTCAATTATATTTTACATTTAGGAGATGTGTTTTTTGTATCACTGTA
>NC_051405.1:26694262-26694338 GCF_015228065.2 Penaeus monodon
AAAACCGCATCATTACCCCTACAAACAGCCGACACAAAAGAGAACTTATGCTATTTAGAAATGTTCTTTGACTTGG
>NC_051405.1:26694373-26694662 GCF_015228065.2 Penaeus monodon
TGTTCTTTGTGTTGGGAGTGTCCGTACGTGGTAATCTTTTTTTTTCTCTTTTTCTCTTTTTTGAGGGGGCGGGTTAGGAAGGAGGGATGAGGAGGAGAGGGAGAAGGAGGCAAGGAGAAAAGAGGGGAGAGAGAGGGGAGAGAGAGGGAGGAGGGATAGAGGCAGATAGACAGTAGTTTCAGAGTTACGGCCAAAGCCTGGCATAGGGGGCCTGTGTTCGGAGAAGGGGTAGTGAAAAGGGATAGAGTGGAGGAGGTAAGTTATCACGGTCTGCGACAGTTTTGGCGTG
>NC_051405.1:26695330-26695420 GCF_015228065.2 Penaeus monodon
TCTTCTCTTCCTTTCTTGTTTGAAACGGTTTACTTGGCAGGAGCAGCCGACACAAAAGGGAGATTGTAATTAATCCACAAAGGAATATGA
>NC_051405.1:26695969-26696134 GCF_015228065.2 Penaeus monodon
CACCTCCTCGTTTATTTCCCTCACTTTTCTCCTCCTGCGAAGGGAAAGGCAATTCTAAAAGTGTTTTAAACTGAACTGAAATTTAATCATTCTGCTGCCTTTGTTTGTAAAGGAGAAACGGAAAGAAGAAGGAAAAAGCGGGAATGGATAAAACGAGAAAAGCAC
>NC_051405.1:26696337-26697081 GCF_015228065.2 Penaeus monodon
TTATGATCACGTGATCCGTCTTTTGCCAAGGACCACACGTGCCCCCCCCCCCCCCGCCCTTTCCCTTCCCTTATTCGCACCCCTGTCCGTGTCATCACCAAGTGTGCGATTTGTGTTCTCTCCGATAGGCCTATCAACCCCCCCCCCTCTTCCCTCATTGTGTACATACTCTCCACCTTAGTCGTAATTACGAGAAAACAGACCGTAATTATGAGCCAAAGGTTAGGTTACTTGTAGGAAAAAAATATTGTCATAACCAATTTTTGCAGTATATTTACCTTCACCTGATGAATGTCCATTTAAGACAAATCATCTACAGAAGCATGTAAACTACATCATAAAAATCACCAGTATATTAATAGTGAGCAAATATCATCATGATTTTTTTTTCTTTGCCCCCTTTCCTTCCTCATGTTCTCTTTTCCCCCTTTATCTGCATTGACTCTGCCTCCTTTACTTTGGCTTGGGTAAACCGCCAGTCAGAAACAGATGTTGGCAAGCCTGCGAAACTCGGCTTTGTGTTTTGAAAGCGGTCTATGTTGGTATTCCTGGCTGAAGGGTGTGCATGTGGAAGAGAAAAAGAGAGAGAGATTTATTGTCGGTTCATATTAGGGATTGTTTTTTTTTTTATGATGAGGATGAACTAACGGTTTGGATCTGTGGAAACTTGGGAGTGTTCGTGCGAGAACTTTTTTGTAGGGTAACTTTTTCGAAAATATGTTGGATTTTTTTTTTTCAGATCCT
>NC_051405.1:26697330-26698039 GCF_015228065.2 Penaeus monodon
TCATGTTACCCCACTCTCTTTCTTTCTCTCTTGGAATGTTCATTCAACTTTGCCAACGAGCACAACAAAAATAACAAGTATCTCGTTTTAGATTAAAAACTTTTATCATTAAAACATGATACAAAGATATGCACACATAAACGAGCATGATGTAAAAGTTAGAAGGCAAAATACACGTCAATGCAGAGAAGTGTTTTCAAGTTGTTAAGTTAACTGAAAAAGGTAAAATGCACTTTTTTGAGGGAGGGAGCTGGATGTATTAACTGGAGTGTATTCACTGCGTTGTATTCACCGGGTTGTATAAACTGGACTGAATTCACATTGTTGCTTTCACTAAATTTTATAAACTGAGTTGTTTCCATCTCGTTTTTAATGACCCAAGTTGCATTCACCGAGTTCTGTTCTTGTGGTTGGATTGGCCGCGTAACATTCTCGTGGGTGCCTCCACTATTTTGTGCGGTTGTGGGTTGGATTCACCGTGTTTTGACCTCATGGTTGTGTTCACTGTGTTGTGATCACGTGGTTATTATTTCCTGTGTTGTGTTATATTCACCGCGTTCTGCTCAAGTTAGTGTATTCTTTTCGCCGTGTTGAATTCGTTACAGTTATACCGTGGAGAGAGAGTATTCGGAATCCGTGTGAATTCTTCGCTTAAAGATTCATTAAAGATTCACGTAACGGAGTCGTTGGAAGCAATCAGTTCCACGTG
>NC_051405.1:26698069-26698686 GCF_015228065.2 Penaeus monodon
TGACTACCGTGCGCCGATTCTCCTTCCATTTAGCTTTAAAAATGGAGGATTAAATCCCTTCTTTCGCTTCATTACAGGATCTGAATTTGCAATTTTAAAAAGGAGGTATGATTATTGTACAAATTTATCTTATCTGCTATATTTTCTCACAAATTATTTATTTTATTTTTCATGTATTTGTCTTCATGAACTTAAGCTTCCTTCTAAAATACACAAGTGACCCCCTCCACGAAAAAAAAGAAGTCTCAGTCACCAACAGCACGTCACAGTTTGCACACACGCTGAAGGTCTGTCTAATTAGAGTGTTAATTAAGGCACTAATTGCACCGATTTTAGGGAGTAATGATGAGTGACACGGGCAGTTAATCTCCCTTTGACCTGTGATTCTTGGTTTCCTTGAAACCGGGGAGACTAAAGGCAGAAAATGACATGTTTACTTTAGACAAAGAAATTTAAATGTTTTGGCGAGATGAGCTTTTTTCTCTGATTTTATTTGTTTTTCTTTTAGTTTTGTTTTCTTCTTTTTTTAGACTTGCATATGCCATCTGTGTATTCCCCTTGTTCTTTTCCCTTTCTTTTGTTGTGTGTATTTTCTATTTTTCTCATTATATACTTAT
>NC_051405.1:26698756-26699364 GCF_015228065.2 Penaeus monodon
TTTTTTTTTTGGGGGGGCGATTTACGTTGACATGACCTTTTCCTTTTTCGTTCTCTCTTCCCTTCTTTTCTTACGTGTGGGACGGTAGCTTACACTAATCGCATGATACGAGAATACGTGAATGAAATATTTGTCTTACACGCATATATTACACCAGTTCATCACAGGACGTTACCGGCAGCGCGCATAAACTTGCCTACGCTGTAAGTCTCTTATCGTATATCTGTCTCGCCGTTAATATTTATCCCTCCATCCGGTGCGATCTTCATAGGAAAATATCTTTAATATCGAGCAGAGGAAAGAGACATCTATCTTTCGGTTTATTTGGGGGGTTTCCGTTTTCTATATCGACGGGTCCATTCGCTGGGGATACTATTCTGTTCCTTCGCTTGACGACATCTTGGTGTTGTTATGCGCGTGTCGGTGTTTGTGGGTCCTCGTCAGAGCTTGTGTTATATGCGACGGTGTCTCATCTCCGTCAGGAATTACACCTGGACGGGGAAAAGCACCGCCATTCAGCCGCGGAAAATCATTACCTTCGACCTAATAAAGGTGGGGATGAATGGCCTCGTTACTTAGGAGAGTCCGTCGTTAAATAGTGTATCGCG
>NC_051405.1:26699389-26699678 GCF_015228065.2 Penaeus monodon
AGGTCAAGGTATGCTAATCACTCTGCTTTCGGTGGATTTTGAAGTTGCCCGTCTGATTAGGGCTTACCATTGATTAGGGGAGGAGGAGATGTATATATAAAATTAAAGAAAAATTAAAAGGGATAATTAGGAAAAAGAAAGGAAGGAAAGAGAGAGGTGGGGAGGTAAAGAAATAACAAGGGAGATGGTGGAAGGCATTGCAAGTCCACCTCACAAAGCATATAATGGTCGTAGCGCCATGAGAACTGCGCCGTAAGGTCGAAGTATGAACTTTTGAGACGAAAAATTG
>NC_051405.1:26699924-26700335 GCF_015228065.2 Penaeus monodon
TGGAAGTATATTATGTGCGCATACTTGCTGTCTCTGTCCTGAGCTGTCGTTCTATATCATGGGCGGTTGAGACTTACGACCTTGCCGCTCTGCCTCGCTTGCTAGGTCAAAGGTCACACACACGAGGGACAAAGGAAAGGCAATTTTTTAACCTTCGTTGGTGTTGTTCCTGTTATTATAATAATTTCAGAGGTAATTGTGGTACGTTCAATCATATATTGGCTTTGTTTGTAAAGTGTAGATTAGGATGAGAAGTATGAGAGGGAGACAGAGAAGAACAAGAGAAAAGTAAAATCTGAGAGAGAGCCAAGAATAAGATGAAGATAAAGGGAGGAGGAGAATGTCAGAAATAAAGAATGTAGAGAAGAGAAAAATAAGAAAATTCCGAAACGGAAAAAAACATCATGGGGG
>NC_051405.1:26700392-26700515 GCF_015228065.2 Penaeus monodon
CCAAAAGGAAATGAATGATAAAACCGAAAAAAGTACATAATAAAATGAATAACAAACAAAAAAATTCATATCCAAAAGTGAAGCAAAAAAGATAGTGGAAAAATAAAATCACATCCAGAAGGG
>NC_051405.1:26700624-26700858 GCF_015228065.2 Penaeus monodon
TATCCAACCATAATGGAATGAAAACGACAACGAAGATCCAGAAAATGAGAGCTCGCATCCCGAAACGCCGAGCCTTCGCCCCGCCGGAAGGCCGTCCGCGGCAGCCGTGGCCCGAGGCTGCTCCTCCCGCGGCACCGGGGAGACGATCGCGGCGCGAAGGACGAGCTGGCCGCGGCCTCTCGGACTCTCCAGCGAGGAGAGGCCGAGGGAAGGGAACCTGAACTTGTCGCCTTA
>NC_051405.1:26701320-26701430 GCF_015228065.2 Penaeus monodon
AAGAATGAATGCAGAAATGAAATATAAAGAGAGAAATAAAACCTTGGCATTCCCCCCCCCCCCCTGCTTCCTTGCCTTAACTCTGTAACTCATCCAACCTTTACTTAAAC
>NC_051405.1:26701530-26701662 GCF_015228065.2 Penaeus monodon
TTCCATCCTTCGCCTCTTCGTACCTCATCCTTCCCTCCCTTCGCGCGAGTTTAGGTCAAAGGTCAAGCCCGGACCGCCGACAAGGGGACCCGAGCCAAGTATGACGGCCGGTTGCACGATTGCAACGGACGG
>NC_051405.1:26701930-26702470 GCF_015228065.2 Penaeus monodon
GACCTCCTTGTATTCCCCTTTAAGGTCGAGTGTGGATATTGTGTTTGGTGTGGATGCAACACATTGTTTGTGGTGAGGGATTATGATAATGAATGCCAGGGTAGAGACGAGAAACAAAAGAGGGAAGCATAAGGAAGGAAAAAGAGAGAGAGGGAGGTGGAAGAAAAGAGCGGCGGAATAGAGGGAACAACAGAAGAACAAATTTGCATGCATTTAGCAGGGAAATTAAATCGTAACAAGTACAGCGGACAGAGAAGCAGGTGTTCAAGCAGACGTGGATACAGGAAGCTAAAGTAGGCATGCAAGCAGACACAGAAGCATGAAAAAAAAAACAAAAGTCAAAGGAAAAAAGCACACAAACAGGAGAAACCCGAGACATAAATAGGAAAAAAGAGACAGAGACAGACATACAAAGCACAATACAGAAACAAAAGCAAAAGCAGGCACACGAAGAAGACACAGAGACAGAAGCAGAAACATCCTCACACGCAAGCAAGCAGAGCAAAAGCACTCCCAGCCAGACGCGACCTCGAGGCTAAC
>NC_051405.1:26702519-26702604 GCF_015228065.2 Penaeus monodon
CTTGAGATGTAGTATTCGAAGAAGGAAATCGATTGCACGAGTGGAGGCCGTGATGACTGTGGGTATTGTGAGGGGCGGGGGGTAA
>NC_051405.1:26703444-26703667 GCF_015228065.2 Penaeus monodon
TAAATATAGATAGGGAAGAAAGATGATGATGGGAAGAAGGAAGGAAAGGGGAAAGAAGATTAAAGAGAGTGATGGAGCAACTAGGGAAGAGTGCAATGTAAGTTGGCGGGAGGGAAATGGGTGGGTCAGGAGAAGCTAAGATATGCGAAAATGGAACCACAAAAGAATATATTATAAGCATTCTCATAAATATTAAGACATCTAATAAGAGGAAAACAAACAA
>NC_051405.1:26703894-26704104 GCF_015228065.2 Penaeus monodon
TCCACGAAGAACAGATTATCATACGTCTTTAAAGAGCAAAGTTTCCCCAAATTGTAAACGTGTGTCCGAAATGTGGTGCGCCATTATAATAATGTGGCCTCTAAAGACACTTCGTTCTTAGAAACCGCGTTAGAATTTACATAACGACTTTTAAGCTCAATATCCATCTCGTTCTGTCATCACTCTTCTACTAAATCATCTCGAGATTCA
>NC_051405.1:26704150-26704520 GCF_015228065.2 Penaeus monodon
ACCCAGATCGTCTTTTGTCTCCTGTTGATATCTACCTCTTCTTCACCCTCGCTATCTATTATTTTCCACCGACCCACTCTCTCTTCATCACATCTACTCTAACCATTCTCGAACTTGATCTTAAACTCCCAACCGCACAAAGACCCACAAAGACCTTATACAAAGACCCGCCAAAGTCTGGGGCGTTTGCAGTAAATCTACATAATCTGGAGCTTTCACAAAGAACCATAGAATCCTACCATAGTATTGGTTAAAACATTAATGCACGCTGGTGGAGAGTCATGAGCCCCGTAGGCTGCATAAGTCCCTCACGATGGCATTGTTTGGTTGTGTGTTTGTGTGCCGCAGGAGAGAGTGAGGATGAGGTGTT
>NC_051405.1:26705336-26705418 GCF_015228065.2 Penaeus monodon
TGACTGAGCCACAATTCCTTGGTCATAGAATTACATTCGCGAAAAGCCTATTGATTACTAAACCGTCTAGACCAGCCTGCAC
>NC_051405.1:26705506-26705909 GCF_015228065.2 Penaeus monodon
TTCACTCTTGCCTTCCTCTTTTCCCTCCCTCCCTATCCATCACTCCTTCCTCTTTCCATCTCTTCTCTTTTTACTCTCTCTACTTCCAGCATCCCTTCAACCCCCTCCCCCCCTTTTCTCAAAATATCCAAATATTTATTTACATATGTGTCTATCTGCCCTTCTCTCCGTTCAGCTCATTGTATACGTTAATACACACACAAGCATAACCTACATACTTGGGCGCACAGATATAACCACAGAAATCCTCAACTTCACCTCACACGCGTGCACGGCTGTTTGACTGCCAGATGCGATAACGCGGTAAATATTGACTGCATCTGCGACATAAATAAACCCCACAATTAGTTAACGATGATAATTCAATTCCACCCTGACCATTTGCTGGTGTTTACATATTTGT
>NC_051405.1:26705948-26707054 GCF_015228065.2 Penaeus monodon
GACGCGATGGTGAAATGCAAGTATTTATTTTAGATAAGATTATTTCATTAGTATTGGAGATTTAAATCGCCTGCAATCAGCAGATGGGAAGTTGTTAGTTAAACGCCGAGAAGAAACGTGGGCTTGCCGTTGTTGTATCGAGCTTATAATTACAAAACGTGCAGTCTTAAAGATGATGTCTGTATGTGGTTTCTCCGTTTCTTCTCGTTCCTTTCTCGTCTCTTTCTCCCCTCTCTTTTCTCTCTCACTTTTGTTTCTATTCTCTTTTGTTCTGTTCCTTCCTCGTTCTTTCTCTTTATTTTTCTTCTGTTCCTTCCTTCCTCTTTGTATTTTCTCTCCCTCTTGTCCACCTGTCGTTTATCTTCATGTTTGTTTCTTTGTGCCTCTTTCTTTCTATCCCTAGCTATCTTTTATCTTTCATACCCTCCTCTCCTTTTATCCGTCCCTGTCTCATCCTGTTATAAATAAATGCCCCCATGATTGAAGTCATATAATAGATATGATGATAACAGAAATAATATCTGCATTTCCCCATAAAGTATTTATTACACCATAAAAGAAACATGATAGCCCTTCTGGATGATATTTTGCATGAGGGCGACATTAGTCCTGTGTTGGCAGTACATAACAGTTTAACATTACTATGGCCCGACCGTCGGCTAGTGATTTGCATGTTTGTGTTGGTGTCTGTTGCCTTTACTGTTACATTAGCATAGCTGGTCGGGTACCTGCTATCCCCTTCCATCCCACCGCTGCCACCAATGGAACTTCACACAACCAATACTTGCGGGAAACCATATAACTGAATAGGGACATTTTGTCTCTCTTCCCTTTCTCCTTTTTTTAAACCTTTCATCTGTTCTTTCACGTCTCCCCCCCCCTCCTCCCATTTGCCCCATATCCTTTCAGAAACGATGGTCATTTGCTTTCCATGCCATCTATTACAGAATGTAGTTATGGTCGTCACCTGTGGTCTTGTCTGTATGTAAGGGAATGGGTTTCCGCTGCTAATTGTATTGCGTTCTCCCCTCCCATGTAAACTATGCTGACACTTAACCTTGGAAGAGATGGTCCTCTTCAGTTTTATTTTCTTATGGATGGGATAA
>NC_051405.1:26707206-26707330 GCF_015228065.2 Penaeus monodon
TACCTCTTCCGGAGTTTGGGTTTATAATCGGTGCAGGTTTTCCCAAAAGGGTAAAACCTTCCTTTGACCTTTTCGGGGTTTCCGCTTACACCTACGTCTTGTACCTGCAGCCCCTGTGAGTGTG
>NC_051405.1:26707886-26707986 GCF_015228065.2 Penaeus monodon
GCTGAGGCAACGTGTCTTCTTCCTCGACGCTGTGGGTTTAAGTCGTCCTCAAAGTGGTCACCGTGGGAGACACTTCTCATTTCCTTCCCGGCGAGGTTTG
>NC_051405.1:26708603-26708700 GCF_015228065.2 Penaeus monodon
GTGCAAGGTGTTGGCGTAGCTTGTAACATGTTTGCCCAAAGTTTAACCTGCAGATCTGTCTCTCAGTGTCTATTGCAAATGCTCAGGTAATTTGTAA
>NC_051405.1:26709327-26709623 GCF_015228065.2 Penaeus monodon
CCAATGGTTCTGACTCCCCCACCCTCCAACTGCCCTTCACTCCCCCCTACTCTCTCCAACACCCCCACTCCCCCCACCTTCACCAACACCCCCACTCCTCCCACCCTCTCCACCACACCCCCACTCCCCTTACCCTCTCCAACACCCCCCACTCCCTCCTACCCTCTCCAACACCCCCACTCCCCCCCAACCCCGAGGCCAGGAGGCTGTACCTTTCAGATCCCATGTAATCCGGGCCGAGATGTGGCGTTGAGATGAGAAACGCGTCACACCAGCATCCGGGTCTTGGTATTGTT
>NC_051405.1:26709842-26710017 GCF_015228065.2 Penaeus monodon
TTGTCCTTTTTTTCTTATATTTCTGATGTATATTATTTTTCCTTTCCTTCTGTTTGTTATATATTTATTTCTTTTACTGCTACTTCTGTTGTTTTAATATTTCTACTTTTCTATTCATTTTTTGCCGTTTCCATTTCTTTTATTGTGATATATTAATAGTCTATATTATTTATTA
>NC_051405.1:26710120-26710529 GCF_015228065.2 Penaeus monodon
TTTCATCACGTACCCTGGACACGCCACCGTCCGTGAGGGGCAAGAAACAAGAGCTGGGAAGTCTAATTGCTACGGTCAGGAAGGTGGAGAAAGTGGAGGTGGAAGAAGGTGGCGGGAGAAGTGGTAGGATGGGATGGAGATTGGAGGACGGGAAAGTGGAGGTGGAAGTGGTTAAGGTAGGCGGAGATGTAGGTGGAGGAAGGTGGTGGAAGAGGTGGAGCTAGAGGGAGGAGAGGGCGTGGAGGAGAAGAGGAAGTTGGAACGGGTGGAGGTGGAGGAAGGGAGAGTAAAAGTGGAATTCCTTAAGGTGGATAGAAGTGGAGGTGGTGAAGGAAGTAGAGGGCGTAAAGAAATTAGGAAGGTAGAGCGGATGGAGGTGAAGGGTGAGGAAGTGGAAGTGGTCAAGATT
>NC_051405.1:26711094-26711347 GCF_015228065.2 Penaeus monodon
CGCGGAGCTGCGGTTGGAGCAGATGTGGTTGAAACCGCTAAGCGCACACTTGAAACTCTTGACAAAATATTTCATATAATTACAATCTTAAGAGAAATAAATTTACTTCAGCTGTATTTATTAAGATTAAAGATAGATACGATTATAATCTATTAACTCTCGTGATAATGATAATGATGGTATTGATGATTTTATCATCATTAATAATGGCAGAAAATTATATGGAGGAATATGATGATTTAAATAGTATGAT
>NC_051405.1:26711492-26712273 GCF_015228065.2 Penaeus monodon
GAAACGTGGTAACGTGACCATATGTGCCTTAAGTGAGGTACGAGGATCAAGTTCCATTATGTAAGGTTGTTTCCTTACCTTTCACGTCCCCCGCTCGGCCCTCCCTGGGGAAATATTTGCGAATGAAGGAGGAATAGGGAAGGGAGGGAGAAAGAATGGAAGGGGGGTGAGCAACGGAGTTAATGGGGTGCAAATCGGTTTGGTGTACGAATGGAGGAATAGGTAAATGGTGATGGATGCGTGGGTATGGAGAGAGAGAGAGGGGGGGGATTGAAGGAAAAACAATTGAAAGAATTAGAGAGAGAAAGAAAATGAATAATGGTAGGAAGGCGAAAGAGATGGATAAAATAGAGAGAAGGATAAGGAACTAAGGGAGAGTAGGGAGATAGAGGAAGAGAAAGGGTAAGGGAGATGAAGGAGGAGATATGAAAGAAGTGGAAGAAAATTGAGAAGATAGAGGAAGTGGAGGGGGGAGCGGTAGAGGAGGGGAGATGAAAGAAGTGGAGAGGAGTAATGAAGGAAGTATAGGAGAGATAGAGGCGATGGAAGAAGGAAGATAAAAGAAATGGAGGTGAGGCGGGGGATGCAGCGAGGGAGGGGAGGAGAAGGGAGAGGAGGGGAGGAAAGAGAAACAATACCCGACGGGCGTTCGTACAACATTAATACAATCTCGTGCTCATTGTAAGGGCAAGAACATGGGCGTAAGCAACACTTCCCGCGGGAGGGCGATCGGTTCAGACAGGGGCAACTGCCTTCCCTCGAGGGACTGAGGCATTCAGCG
>NC_051405.1:26712338-26712558 GCF_015228065.2 Penaeus monodon
GGTCTTTACTCCCTCCTCCTCTCCAGCTTCCTTGGCCCTCCTCCTCTCCACCTTGCTTCCCCCTCCTCTCCACCTTCCTTCCCCCTCCTCCTCTCCACCTTCCTTCCCCCTTCTTCTCTCCACCTTCCTTCCCCCTCCTCCTCTCCACCACCACTCTGACCCCCCCCCCCCTCATGTCTGTCGCCACTTCTTCTCCACCCTCCCCATTCTACACCTTATA
>NC_051405.1:26712643-26712896 GCF_015228065.2 Penaeus monodon
CCTCTGCCTTCATCTCCTCCTTCCATCCTTCTATATCCATCCATAAACATCTCTTTCTCCTTCTCCACATCTTCTTCCTCTTCCTCTTCCTACCTTCTCATCCCTCTATCCTTTCTCCTTTCTCTTTCTTTCCCGTCTCCCCTTGAGGTAAAAGATACGAATATGGGGAATGGGAAGAGAGAATGTACTTTTGTGATTTATAACCACACTGCAGTCTAGATCAAGGATGCTGGTTGTCTGGGCGAAATGGATT
>NC_051405.1:26713223-26713329 GCF_015228065.2 Penaeus monodon
GCTTCATGTTCCGGCCGCGTTGGACGTCTGTGACCTCCGAGTTCCATGATTCGAAAAAAATGGTTTGCCTCTGCCCACTACCTCTCTTTCTCTATTTCTTTTTGCC
>NC_051405.1:26714132-26714351 GCF_015228065.2 Penaeus monodon
CTGACGTAATCCAGGCTCTCCGACGTAACACCCTGGGGGGAGGGGGGGGAGAGCAGGAAAAAGGAGAGGGGGGAGAAGAGAACAAGGATAAGCAGGGGGGTTGGGAGGGGATGGGGATTCGGGGAGGTGTGGAGGGGGGAGATGAGGATAAGTAGGGGGTGGGGAAGAGGGTGGGATGTGTGGGGGGGGGGCAGGAAGGGGAGTAGGACCTTAATCTCA
>NC_051405.1:26714392-26714518 GCF_015228065.2 Penaeus monodon
AGGTGCGGGCTATTAGTATTGGGAGAAGAAAATGAGAAAAATATGATTTTCCTTTTATGGAGGAAGACAAGTGTTCCCATTTTGGTTTAGCCCCACTTTCTCTATTTCTGTTTCCTGTTCTCTTGC
>NC_051405.1:26714634-26714918 GCF_015228065.2 Penaeus monodon
CTATTTTTCTCTCTTTATCTCTTTCACGCTATATGTAATATTGCAAAAAGCATAGTTATTGCTCATAATCTGATTGGACAGAAACAAACCTTTGAAAAAAGAACAGTTTCATGATGGTTGTTTTCGATAAACATGTTAATCCTGCCGTTGGTGATATCTAAATTCCTCTGTCATATGAATAGATAGTATATTTTGCTTTCAATTTCCTTTTTTTTCAATCGGGCTCATGATTGTCATTTGATTTTTTTTTTTATATATGAACTATTAACCGAATCCACTACCTC
>NC_051405.1:26715126-26715285 GCF_015228065.2 Penaeus monodon
TCCATCTGCCCATTTCCTCAAGTTCTCCTTAAAAATGATCCCAATAATATAAGGTCCGTATTTCTTATACATATTACTTAAGCTTTGAGAATCACAACGTGCTTACCATAACGACCATCACATGAGCTTATACGTTATTATGTTCTTATGATGAAAAAA
>NC_051405.1:26715304-26715788 GCF_015228065.2 Penaeus monodon
ATTAGGCCTATGTCTCACCCTCTAAGGAGACCGGCCTATATATACTACGAGATCGCTAAGAACAGCAACCGGATCCCCGTTAGCTAGGCCTATATGCTTTATTTCTATCGTGATGAGAGAGATATAATTACGCCCAAAATATCTCGTGTTTTCCCCCACCGGACAGTACGAATTTCCTGAGACAAGTCGAGTGTTACATCACCCTCGAGGGTTTCCGACCTTCCCATAGAAAGAAGGTCCTACTCGAAGATTCTACTCGAAGATCCCCCTCGAAGGTCCCTCTCGAAGGTCCCCCTCGAAAGTTCTCCTCGAAGATGTTTATTTTGGCTGACCCTCGAGTATTTACCAGCCCTCTTCAATAAATATTTTCGGATCGGGAGGTTATGACACACACTTACGCTTTACTGTTCCTCGCTTTTCGCAGTCGACTGTTGCGTGGATGGCTGGCCTTGAGCTGATAATGGAAACGAAGGGGGGGGGGGGG
>NC_051405.1:26716308-26717349 GCF_015228065.2 Penaeus monodon
ACAAGACAGAGAATGAAGAATATATATAGAGAGGGAAGAAATGGAACTGATAAAGATGATGGAGAGAAACGTACCATCTGAAAATAATTTACGCAGACTCCGTGAAATTCGGATACCGAGATTATTCACTCTCGAAAGATCATTTATATAATCTTTCCTTACCTCACCCCCCCTCCTACTTCCCCGCTTAACCCCTCCTGCCTGCCCCGCTCACCCCCCTTCTTCCTCTCCCCTCACCCCCTTCCTACCTCCCCCTTCACCCCCCTCCCTCTTAACTCCCCCGCTCACCCCCCTCCTTCCTCTCCCCTCACTCCCTCCTTCCTCTCCCCACTCCCTCCTTCCTCTCCCCTCACCCCTCCTACCTCCCCCTTCACCCCCCTCCCTCGTAACTCCCCCGCTCACCCCCCTCCTTCCTCTCCTCTCACTCCCCTCCTACCTCCCCCTTCACCCCCCTCCCTCTTAACTCCCCCGCTCACCCCCCTCCTTCCTCTCCCCTCACTCCCTCCTTCCTCTCCCCTCACCCCCCTCCTTCCTTTCCCCTCACCCCCCTCCTTCCTCTCCCCTCACCCCCTCCTACCTCCTCCTTCACCCCCTCCTACCTCCCCCTTCACCCCCCTCCCTCGTAACTCCCCCGCTCAACCCCTTCCTACCTCCCCGCTCACCCCCTCCTACCTTCCCCCGCTCATCCCCCCTCCCACCTCCCCCCTCACCCCTACCTCCCGCCACAGCTCTTAAAGTCCATCATTTGCCTCGCTCGGCATGCTCAGAATCATTTGTTGCTCTCGCTTGTGCAGAGAGGTTCGGAGTGCATACTTATAGGAAATAGAATCCTCCAATGGAGGTGATATTGACAAGATTGTGGGCGTGGAGAGAGGGACGTCGGGATTTAGTCGTCAAATTTGTATGGCTATATTGGATGGGAGTATTTATGACGTCACGGTGAGGGGTTATGACGTCACGAAGAATAATATAGGAGATTCTTCGACTGAATGGAAGGCGACACACACCGCGCACAAGAGAATTCCGAAAAAGGATCGTCCC
>NC_051405.1:26718549-26718701 GCF_015228065.2 Penaeus monodon
AATAGCTTATCATTTAATATGATTTGTAAGCCTAACGGGAGTCTGTACTATGTACATAGAATGCTCCCCCCTCTCCCCCACTTTCTTTTTCTAGCTGCCTTAACTCTCTAAATCATTATATATCTAAATCATTATCTATCAGCTTCCCTCTC
>NC_051405.1:26718746-26718994 GCF_015228065.2 Penaeus monodon
CTTTCATTTTCTCAGTTTCTTAAAGCGATGAAAATTTTCCGCCTGAGAGTTCGCGTCTGAAAAAATAAGCGGTCCTGATTTTTTCTTTCTCTCTCTGTAATGTAAATTTCATCAACCCACAGTGTAAAAAAATCTCAGAGCTTGTGAATATTTAAGTTTGCGTGTGATAGGAAAAGGGTTTATGTATATTTCAGTTGCATTTCCATTTCCTTCAGACCTTTCTTTGGAGAAAACATGCCATTGGCTTT
>NC_051405.1:26719146-26719221 GCF_015228065.2 Penaeus monodon
CAGTATTTCACGAAACTGATACAGACCTGTATATTAATTACATCCAATGATCTTCCAACTGTTTATTCTAATTTG
>NC_051405.1:26719271-26719722 GCF_015228065.2 Penaeus monodon
CCTTCATCATCCTCTCTAGGCAAAACAGCATCAACTGTTTAGACCATAAACTGTCTCAGGAAAATGGCCCCAAGTTGAAATGAATGATAGATTGTCGATTCCCTGTCACGGAGCGCACATAACCTGCACGCGATCCGAAAGACCATCATCACACGCTCCCAAGCCTCAGGCCGGTAAACAGGCTTCGGTAAACAGAGTCCGGTAAACAATGTTTGACTGTTCGGTTGGCAGCGCTGCGCCGCCCGTCGTTATATTGCCGCCACCAGGATTTGGCGGCCTGTCATAACCGGAATCGATGTCGTTTGAGGATTAGTTATCGCACCTCCCCCTGGACCGGAGGTAGAGGCCCAGTCAGTAACTCTACGGGATGGTACGCCACATTTCATTTACTCATGAAGGATGTTGATCTTTTTATCTCCTTTCTCCTACTTTTCGGGATTATACAGAATCT
>NC_051405.1:26720192-26720775 GCF_015228065.2 Penaeus monodon
AGCGAGTTCATAAGCAATACGAACTGATAAGAGCAAAAACGGCAATTATTTCATTTTACTAATCTTCCGTAGTTTTGTCTTTTTTTTTCTTTTTTCTCCTTTCTTCTTTCTATTGAGACGCCAAGACCCGTGAGTTAGTAGACTCTCGAGGCGGCTAAATAAAGCTCTCACACAACATCTTAATTGGAAATAATTCTCCCAGTCACTTCCGCTTATTAACTTTTCAGGCATGGCGTCTTGGCTGCGTAACCACCCCTCTCTTTCCCTTCCCCCCCTCCTCTCCCCTCCCTTTTCCCCTCCTCTCCACCTCCCTTTTTCCCTCCTATCCCCACACCCATTCTCTTCTCCTCTCCCCTTTTCTCATTCTCTCCCCCCTATTTTCCAATCTTCTCCCCTCCCTTTTCTTCCTCCTCTCACCTCCCTTTTCCCCTTCCTCTCCCCCCTTTTCCCTCTTCTTTCCTCCCTTTTCCCCTCATATCCTTTCTTCTCTTTTTTCCTTCTCCTCTCCTCTTCCTTTTCCCCTTCCTCATTCATCTCTTTCCCCCTCCCCCCTGTACTTCCTTTAATGAAGATGCGGATAAGT
>NC_051405.1:26721176-26721415 GCF_015228065.2 Penaeus monodon
GTGGAACAGAAGGGGGGGGGAGAGGGATGAAAAGGAGGGCGAGGCGAGAGATGCTTATATTTTGGGAACTTTTCACATATTGGACAATTACAGCAATCATAAACTTTTAAAAGTACGACCTTTTTATGCCGTTCCCTTGGCGCTTGGCATGGAGCACGCGAGGTGGCTTACTCTTAAAACCTGAAATTTAATCTGCCAAGTTATTTGCTGTCTTTCATAAGTCGAGACTAAGTCATCTC
>NC_051405.1:26721697-26721848 GCF_015228065.2 Penaeus monodon
AAGTAAGAGGGTATATATATACATAGGAATTGTCGCTTTAATTTTTGCTTTCTTGGACGGAAAAGTGTTTTTTGGTGCCTGGTAACCGCGTCTCTCTTGAACGTCGAGGGTCTTTTTGATGCACGGTATGCTTCCGGTGCTTTTCCATAAC
>NC_051405.1:26722039-26722355 GCF_015228065.2 Penaeus monodon
CCCTGTAATCTTGGTCCTCCGTGCAGCTTTACCTATGTGTTCAACGTGGACAGCAATGTGACCAGCAACGCACTTGTAATCCATGTGAGTTCTTCTTTCGTGAACAAATGTGTTTACTGCAGGGGATAGGGGAAGGTATTTCTTGTGGGGGATGTGGGGGGAGGGGTTTCTCATGGGGGATGTGGGGGGTTGCTGTGGGGGAGGAGTCTTGTGAGAGATGTGTGGGGGTGTTTCTTGTAGGGGTTGTGGGGGAGGTGTTTGCTGTGGGGGGGGAGGTATTTCTTGTGGGAGAGTGAGTGTTTGTTGTTGGGAATAA
>NC_051405.1:26722474-26723052 GCF_015228065.2 Penaeus monodon
CATCTAAAGATGATCTTAATCGCCCAAAAATGAAATTAGGATATCTTAGAAATAGAAAATCATCGGAGTCCGTTAAGGACCAGATTCCAATCATTCCTATGGACATTAAACCCTTAACGACTTCCCTAAGCTCCCCCCCTCCCCTCCCTTCCTCTTCCCCCTCACCCCCCCCCCTCCCCAAGATAGCTCCTGTATAAGTCAGCGAGTGTCTCAGATTTTCAAGATATTTCGATAGAAAATTGGAATGGATACGTTGCAAGGGGGGGGGGGGTATGTACTCCCCCTCTTCCTTCCCTCCCTCTCCCATCCACACACCCTTTGCCCCTCCCCCTTCCCTCACCCCTTCCCCACGCCCCTTGCCCCCCCTACACCCCTTCTCAAACCTCCTTTTACCCTCTACTCCATTCCTATCACCCTCCCCACCTTTTCCTCCTCCTGCCCCATCTCCACAATCCCCCCTCCTCCCTCCTCTTCCCTCCCTTCCCCCGTTCCCTCCCATCCCTCCCCATTCGAAAAAAAAATCCTTTTTTCAAATTATAGACAACGGTTTTCGAAAGTGATTGAGCTGACGTGAAAGA
>NC_051405.1:26723141-26723428 GCF_015228065.2 Penaeus monodon
GGCGCTAATTCTAGAACGAATTTCGTAACCTTATCCAGATTGGAGGTTCAATAATGGATTATAATTTTTTTCTTGTGATATTATGTAATTTTATTCGTAATAATTGTCTTGGGATGATTGTTTTCGTCATTCCGTAATTGTTCATTCTGGAACCCAAAAAAGTCCATCGTAATTGTAATTACACCCTGAACATTTTTTTTCGGAATTCAATTATGAAATATATATATTACTATAAATCTATAATTCTGTCATCCCGCGTTGGGTTTCCCCTTTTTGCCTTCGCTCTA
>NC_051405.1:26723564-26723739 GCF_015228065.2 Penaeus monodon
AAGTTGTGTGATCACGTGACACTGTCCAGGGACTGCAGTAATTATGAAGGTACATAAAAATTACTTGTTGCAGATACTGTTTTTAATGAAGGCTGTACAAGAGGGATTAACTATTTGAAATAAAATCTCAGTCTTCATTGGCTTATCGTTCATGTAGGATTAATTGGTAGCGACT
>NC_051405.1:26724104-26724261 GCF_015228065.2 Penaeus monodon
ACCGGAATACCAAGAGCACGACCTAATACGACGTGACGGCCGGTGCCTGTGTGGGTAATTTAATACCTGGACATTCTGACATGCCTGAAAGCCATCTGGTGCCACAGTGGACGTCGTTACCAGTTCAGTGTGGTGGCACCGCCGTCGGCCAAGGCAA
>NC_051405.1:26724426-26724491 GCF_015228065.2 Penaeus monodon
AGTGATAAGGATGGAAATGGATAGGGGGGATCAAGAAGAAAAAGAATGAGGAGAAAAGGGGGTTT
>NC_051405.1:26724558-26724977 GCF_015228065.2 Penaeus monodon
CATACACATAGAACATCAGGAAAACGGAGGGAGGGAATGGGAAAGTGTAAAAAGGTATTAAAGGAGCAGAAGAGGATTGGGAAAAGGAAAGGAGAGGAAGAAAGGATAGAGAAGATTAGGGCATACAAGAAGAGGAGAAAGGTAAGAGGAAGAGAAGGTGGAACGAGGGAGGATAGGGTTGGGTAGTGAGGATGATAAGTAGGCGTAAGAGGAATAAGAGGTGGAGACGAGAGAGGAAGGAAGAGAAGGTGACATGACACCGTTCTGTGAAATTTGACCTCCGCCGGTGGCATCGCTTTGCTGACATGGGATGGAAGAAGTGGATACCTGGTTTGACGCGAGGAATGGCGGTAAAGAAGAATGTGGATGGATAGATGTGATTACGAGAGTTAAAGAAGGGAAGAAGGAGACTGATAATA
>NC_051405.1:26725019-26725366 GCF_015228065.2 Penaeus monodon
ATCAAAAGCTAAGAAAAAAATGAAGAAAAAAAAAACGGACAAGATATCGTCCCCCAAAAAATCGCATACCCAAATAGAATTTCGAAACATATAATAAAAAAGATGAAAAAAGCATACAAAAAAAATCCAACAAGCGAGCAAAATCAAGCATCACGTAGGTGGGAAGACGAAGGGTTTCAGAACCGCACTCGCTACTCCTGAGAGTGACCTGTCTGAGAGCGGAGGAGCAGCTCTCACATGCGGCTAAAGTTTCTGAAGGAGATGCAAGAGCTGGCGATGTACAAGAAGGCAAGTTTTGGCCCGTGGAGTGGTTCATTAGAAGCTTGAGGGAGATATGTGCCGAGTGG
>NC_051405.1:26725541-26725992 GCF_015228065.2 Penaeus monodon
GATACGAGCACAAAAAGATGAAAAATAAATAAAAATCGAAATGCATATGTATGAAAGTTAAGGAAAAGTGTGGGGGTAGATGCGAGAGAAAAGGAATAAAAGAATGAAATAGAGTGAAAAGAGGAACAGTGTTGGGAAGATTCAAGAACTAAATACAAGTAAAGAAAGAAAGGAAAATTAATATTTTTGATATAAAGCTGAATGCGTATGAAGTCAGAAGGAAAAAAGAATAATGGCAAAGGAAATTCGACTTGATAAAACCGCAGAAGAGATAAGTCAAAGAATCAGGAGAATTTGAGCGATTTTTTTATTGTTATATTACAATAAAGAACATACTGAGAGGAGGGGTCTTCTGCTTCTTCTTCATCTTCTTTTTCTTCTTTTTCTTTCTCTCTTTGGATATCCTTCTTTATTCTTTTTTGCCTACCTCTTTTCTTTCCTCTTAACTCTC
>NC_051405.1:26726149-26726636 GCF_015228065.2 Penaeus monodon
CCTCCGTACTTGGTCCTTGCTCATTTTTCTTCATTTTTTTCTTCTTCTTCACTTCACATCCTTTTACTTCTCTTTGTCTCTGAAAGTATCTCTTTTTTTATCACGTTCTATTTTTCTCCCCTTGTCTTCCACCCTCTCATCCTTCTTCTTTTTTGCATCTCCTTACGCAACGCAGTAACTTTATCCAGGTCTAAGTTTGAACAAGTTAAGACCAGAGGGTGTTCCAGGTACCTTTGGCAACGACAGGAATTGTCATTATACTTAATTAGGCAGATTTAGGCATAAGCTCTAATCAAAACAGGTTCGGATATTATCTTTAACGAAGCAGATCAAGCCACGAGATTAAATTCGTCTGTAGTTTTCTAAATCTGAGTCTAGTTTATATTAGTTTAAGCGACGGCTTGCGTCTCGTAGGTAGAAAAGGTAGATAGTAGACACGGTAATGATGCATGGCCCTTTTCCAGAGTGTTTTGATCACGGATATCCG
>NC_051405.1:26726668-26726779 GCF_015228065.2 Penaeus monodon
ATCACTTTTGCCTTCTGCCATTCTTGCATTTTACGCTTTAGTATCACTCGAAAGATTTCCAAAGGCTGATGATCACAGTGCCCTCCCCACATCTCCTTCAAAAGACAGGGA
>NC_051405.1:26726825-26727098 GCF_015228065.2 Penaeus monodon
TTGTTTTTTTCCCCTTTTATTCTCTCTCTTATTTGTTTTCCTTCTTCTACTTGCGATATGAGTGTGGAGGAGGGGGGAAGGGGTTTCCAGGACCTCTGACTAATCCTTATCCACAGTGTCACACTGTATTTATCCTTCCCTTTTTACCTTTTACCTTTCCTTTCAATCCTTACCGACGCCCTTCTCCCTTCAAATAACCTTCTCGGCATTTCATGCTTTTCTTACCTTACCTCATACTCTTTGACTCTATACCTTAGTCCCTTATTTTTTTTT
>NC_051405.1:26727129-26727251 GCF_015228065.2 Penaeus monodon
ACCACATTCCATTCTGTTTACCTTTTGCTCTTGATTCTTTTCTTCCCCATTCCTTATTTTCGAACCTTCTCCTTTTCGCATCCTCTGAAACTTTGGTTTTCTTTATTTATTTTCCCATTCAC
>NC_051405.1:26727351-26727748 GCF_015228065.2 Penaeus monodon
ATCCCCCCTCTCCATAACTTCTAACATAACTATCTCCCCTTTCCCCCCTCTTCTTAACTTCATTCATAACTGTTATCTTCCCTCCTCTCCCCTGTCCATCTTCTACCCTCCACTTCCCTCCTTTCCCTCAACTTCTTACAGAATTGTTATCAGTTTTCCTCTCCCCTCTTCGTCCCTCCTATTGCCTCTTCTTCCCTCCTATCGCCTCTTCGTCCCTCTTCCCTCACTATCAGCAGATGGTAGTGGAGTGACTTCATCCTTCAGTCAGAAAATACATTGGTACCTCTGGCTATGTTCCCGTTTTCTGTTTCTCGCCTCGACCCCTTGTTCCCTGGTTTTCCTTCACCAATGTTTCCTTTTCCATTACGCCGTCTCCTCCTCCCTTTCTTCCTGTCGC
>NC_051405.1:26727792-26727934 GCF_015228065.2 Penaeus monodon
CTCCTCCCGTCCCCTATATTTTCTCACCTACTCCTTTTCTTCATATCAACAGTTTCTCTCTCTCCTCCACTTCTTACTATCCTTTTTTTCTCTCTCCTCCTTCTATTACCTTTTTCTATTCTATTGTTTTCGATATCACTGC
>NC_051405.1:26728245-26728429 GCF_015228065.2 Penaeus monodon
CTCGCACCGAGAAACGGAGTTTTAGACGAATGACTAGCTCAATAGTCTTTTTTTTTTCCTTACTGTTATAAATTAAAAATTTTAGGTGCATCACCATTGCTTTTATTTTTTTGTTTTTTATTCTTATGAGGAAATTTTAAAAAATAAGAAAATCAGATTTTTGACTCTTGCTTCTTCGCACACT
>NC_051405.1:26728459-26728704 GCF_015228065.2 Penaeus monodon
GCTTATCTACGTAGTTTCCCTCACACTGCAGTAACTTTGTGGAGGGAAAGAGATTTTCAAAAATTAGCTGGAAGAGATTTACAGTTTATGACCATGATGATGGTTAATATTATTTATTCCCTTTATTACCTTCATATTCCCTCCTTATATTTTTATTTTTTTAAGAGTTGTGTGGTTGTATTTCCACTTTTTTTTATTTAAGTTATGAACGAGTCCAAGTGGTACCATTAATTCAGAGCACTGAC
>NC_051405.1:26728754-26728834 GCF_015228065.2 Penaeus monodon
TGGTTTTGCTTTTTCGTTTGATGTGTGTATATATAAACCTAGAGTAAGAGTTGCATCAAAACAGATCATCAAAGGTCGTG
>NC_051405.1:26728896-26729005 GCF_015228065.2 Penaeus monodon
CCCTTAAATATTTGTTCATTTGTGACCCTCTTATAAATAAAAGTCCTTTTTAGTTCACCTTTCACTCCTTTTAAATCGTGAGTAGAGGCTATTTGCATATATCTATCTT
>NC_051405.1:26729030-26729309 GCF_015228065.2 Penaeus monodon
AGAAACGACGAACGAGCATTTAAATATGACTATGTCTCTTTTTCACTGATTTATTCTACCTCACTAGCCTGGCTTTTCTTAACATATGCCTGCCGCACTCTGCTGTTGTTTGATGATAACAAAAGTTCTCTGCTTTAAATGGCTTCGAGCTTCTGCTATTCTACTGTATTTATTATCGATTAATTGTTTTTTCTCTTTTTCTCCTTTTTATTATACCATTCTTACACCTCCACCACGACCCATGGAAGCAGACTGTCTGGAAGAGAGAAGAGGAAGGAA
>NC_051405.1:26729434-26729856 GCF_015228065.2 Penaeus monodon
TCGTTTTAATAACTAACCCACTAACCGATTTAAAAGATAAATCTTTTTAAAAAGATCACATATATAATATAAAGAAATATACTTATTCGTACTTCCCAAAATATCGAAACATTTTTTTCCCCTTTTACTTTCCTTTCGTTTACATCTTTCCCCCAACTAAAAAGATTAACAAATAATAATAAGGACTCTTTTAGTCATTAACTCTGAGTGGATCACTAAGCATATAGCTTAAAGATGAAATCATAGGATTCCTTTTGTTGTTGTTTATAATTAATGGCCATTTGATTAAAATTAAATTAAGAAATAATGAGCAAAAATTTTCGCTTGTTCTAGTAGATGTTGTTACTGTTTCCCTTCGATGTTGTTGATTGTTGATAGTAGGCCAAAGGAATGCTGGACGACATGCGAACGCTGTAGAAAAA
>NC_051405.1:26731034-26731514 GCF_015228065.2 Penaeus monodon
GAACCGAAACCGAAAGATGATCTTCCAGCATTTCTTTCAATTGATGTTAGAATGTCCTTTGTGTTGCTTCATAGCAGACACTTCAGTCTTCAGAGGACGCGGCAGAGAGGCCTAAGCTCCGAGAGGCCTATGTGTGTCGTCCGACTTACGGTCCAGCAAGGAATGCTCAAGTGGTCTGCTCTGTGTCCCCAGCCTTTGTGTCCTTGTTTGTTAAATCCTACCGTGCTTTCTTTTCTGGTCTACATAAAATCCTCCCTTTGAATTGTGTTAATTTTCATTCCCGCTTCTTATTTCGGTGTCTTTACTTTATTATTTATTTTTCAATGCAATCTCGATCCATTGTGTCATTAACTCATCGCCATGGTTTGAATGATAAACAGTGTTTTATTATTTTGTTCGTTTCTTTTTCGTATTTCTCCCCCAATCCCCTATTCCTCTTGCCCCTTTCTCCCTCCTCTAATGATTATCAGCCCTTTTTTT
>NC_051405.1:26731550-26732628 GCF_015228065.2 Penaeus monodon
TCTGCAATCGCGAATTTTAAAGGGCGGGGGTGAGGGTGAGGGGAGAGAGGCAAAGACTGCTGGCTACTTCTCTCCTCCAGCGCTTCAAGTGGGGAGAGGAGGAAAGAACGGGGTGGATAAGAGAGAGGTGGGAGAAACTACACTGAAGGAAATGTGAAGAGGAAGTGATATATTTCAAGGGAGGGGGGTTAAGAGATGAACTGTGTATTCATCTCTCGTTTTTTAAGCTTTGATTGATGTCAGAGGGCAGGGTAGATGGGGAATGTATTCATTAAAATCTGCTGTTTTCTTAATCGCTTTAAAATGTATCGTGATTTTTTTTTTCATTCCTCTCTATATCCCCTTTCCATCCGTATCACCATTTAGATATTTTTTCTTCCTTTTTCCTTGTTTTTTTTCCTTTTTTATAAGATATAGAAGGGAGAGGTTTAAGAGATCATTAAACTTGTTCTGGTGGTCTGAACGCGATATCGATAACATCTTCATCTATCAAGATTTTTTAGGCTTATTTCATCTCGACGCGTCTGTTTGTTTATTCAGTTGTTATTTTTTAAAACTACTTTTATATATATATATCAATGTATAATCCTTTCTGATTCCCTTTCCAATATGACAAAACTATCATTATCGATCATAAGTTTATATAAAGACCCATTATTTTTTTTACCTGACGTCACAAAGGTATAGATGTCATTAGCATTTTCATACACATGCAGTACACTATTATCTTGCGTAGTTCATCTTTGCAGCAGCATCTTCGGCAGGCAATCTTCATCTGGAGATCTTCATCTTAACTTAAAGATACAAACGGGATCATTATATATACAACATATTATTTTGTTCATCTTCTCCTTCTTGATATTGCATTATACATTTCTTAGTCCCTTGTACTTTTCTTCCTCTTCCTTGTTTTCATTTTGTCCCCTCTTCTCCTTTCTACCTTTATCTCTCATCTCTGTTTGTTTATCTGTCTATTCTATTATTTCATTATATCTCTCTCTCTTTCTCTTAGTATATATTTTTTAACTCTCTGGCTATTTGTTTATCCATCTGTGTATCTCATATCTTTCTTCCTAAT
>NC_051405.1:26732750-26734107 GCF_015228065.2 Penaeus monodon
AACTCCCCCCCCCCCTCTCTCTCTTCTTTCTCTTTTTTTTCTTCTATTTTCTGCATTTTTTTCTATAGGTTCTCTATTTTGCTTATTTCCTTTCATTCTTTACCCTATTTTCACGTGTCTTTCCTCTTCCTCTTTTCCTCCAATGTTTATCTTCTTCCCTTCTCCCTTTTTCCTTTTCCTTAAGCCTTGCTCTTAGTGTATGAATCTGCAGTTCTACTTATAGATTACATTCTGGCTGAACATTTTTATATCACTGTAGTTTGACTGTTTTTTAAGAAAGTTCCTTGCCCTGTAGTAATCTTACCTGACCATGTATAGGTGCCTGTAGAATATCAGTGTAATGCACTTATAACTGTGATATGTTTGGTCCCGTTCCTTACTTACAGTTGCCCTTGTTGTCCTCCTGTAATCCTGTACCTGTAGTGTCCACATAGACTTGTTTGTAAAGTGATCAATGTAGATAGCTTTGTCGTGGTCTCCTGTTTACCTTACCATTAGCACTCTATAGTTGAATTCAGGCGGGAGCTTCCGTAGACTTATTTCAGTTTCGGTGTACTATTTCACCATCATGAGCCTTCGGTAGTCCTTTTGTAATTCCCGCTTAAGAGACCTTTTAATCTTAATCCACTTTACTGTAAGATGTAAAAAGCCCTATTCTATAAACTACTACATATCTACGTATACTATTTTTCACTTTTTTTTCTACAATTTTAGTTCAGGTTTGTAGATGTGAGAAATCCAGGAAGCACCGATTGACATGCAGGAGAGCAGCGTTTCTTCCTTCTCCCTTTAGACCTTTTACCCTTTCACCTACCGATTTTTTCTTTATGTATATACATTTACATTGACGTACACAGTCGCTCATTCATACACATGTGCGTATATTCATAACTCTATTCATGCCGGGTCATTAAGCGATATTTTTGTGATGAGATGATATATATATAAGTGTTTTTAATATATATCTCGTGTTTCATGAGGACGATGTGTCATTGCATAGCATTAAGTTATGACATTTCATGATTGTTTCTCTTTCTCTTGATTGTGTCCTTCGTTTCTCCATCTTCATCTCCCCGACCTGTCAATTCTATTCTTTCGGAAAATTCACCTTCCTTCGCCTTTTTTAGCAGGACATCCGAGCCTATGCGTGTCTTATCATCACTTCTGTCCCTCTCATCTTTCACAAAGTCGTATCACTTCCCCTATATTCTTATTTTGCTGTCTATATATATTTACTTGAGAATAAATCTTTCACAATTTCCCTTTATTTCCTTCATTTTTCCGCTTACTTTTTTTCCTTTTACGTGACCTTCTATCTCTTTTGAAGAAAAAAAAAAGGAAAAAGAGAATCTACCAC
>NC_051405.1:26734156-26734316 GCF_015228065.2 Penaeus monodon
TGTAAACACCAACTGAAAAACCGCCTGGCATGACCTCCTTGACCTTTAATCTTGCAGGCAATCTGCTTCTATGCGCCGAGGTGGATGTGGAAAAATTGGGAAGGTGGCAAAATCCATGCCCTCATGATGGATCTGGACGTGGGTATCTGCTCAGAGGTCG
>NC_051405.1:26734336-26734453 GCF_015228065.2 Penaeus monodon
CTGCTGCTGGACTACCTCGCTGACAATCTCAAGCACCACAACTGGTGGGCCTACAGATATTTCTTCTGCGAGCTTCTGGCCTTTCTCAACGTCGTGGGTAAGGAGTTTCTTCTTGGC
>NC_051405.1:26734636-26734741 GCF_015228065.2 Penaeus monodon
CTTTAATTTGGGGGATTTGCCTAAGATTTTTTTCTGTAAATAGGGGGTATGAGAATATACAAATATATATGTATATATAGAAAGATACATATGCATTTATGTATG
>NC_051405.1:26735106-26735624 GCF_015228065.2 Penaeus monodon
ATACTGTTATTATACATGCCCGTGATCGTGTAGATTTATGTAATATGGATGTAAATTGTACTCACGATGATTGTAAAACGGAGGGTCATTATGGTACATAACATCAATATATTTATTCATTACTATTGTCCTCGTGATCGTGTGTTTGGATAATGGGGGATTAGAAAGTCTGGGTCACGTGATGTGACGTGGGGCATCCTGGGTCATAAATGTGGCCTCGTAAATTAGTCGAGGGGGAAGAGAAATGATATACACACGTATCCCTTTTATTATTATTAGCGTAATTAATTTGTATGTCGTAGAGGAGATTACTGGATGTTACGACACGAAAACGGGATTGCGTAAAAGGAAATCTGCGTGTACTGAGACTATAAGGCACAGATAAGTAAAGATCTGAAATGGATTTAGTAAGTTGAATACGAATTGAACCAAGCAACTAAAGCGTTATATCAGTAGACTACTTTCTCATCTATCAGTTGATTCATGTGTTGACACACACATGTGCACGCGCGCGCGCG
>NC_051405.1:26735909-26736043 GCF_015228065.2 Penaeus monodon
GGGTGAGGAGGAACACGATTCCACTCGGGTCTGGGCCAGGGGCGGGCGCGGGATCCCACAGGAGTTGGCCGCCCTTAAGAGGAGGACCCGGGGCCTCGGAAGTGGAAATTTACGATCGCCTCTGCGCTGCCGTC
>NC_051405.1:26736451-26737264 GCF_015228065.2 Penaeus monodon
AAGGTAATGTTTTAGCGCACCGTGGGTGTTGGAATTTTCTTTCTTTCACGTCATGCTCCGTCTCCCCAACAGATCCTTAAGTCGGAATTCCAGGAAGTTCAGTCTTTATGGCATTCAGGCGTGAATACAGTGTTCCTCTATCAGCTACTTAGTCGCCAGAAAATGTCATTCAGGAAGTTCATTCAGGAAGTCTTGAAAAGTGGACAGTATGATCATATAAACAATGGGAGCTCCATTTGTCTGTTGCTAAATCGAGATAAAGGAGATTAATATCTTATGATACCTACGTTTTAGGCAAACACTATGTAGAGGTAAATAACCTTTACATTTTAATTTTTTCAGCCCATTAGTTATTTTGAGACTCAGTTTAGTGAAGATTTACTTATGAAATCCTTTTAGAAAACACCAACGACAGAGACTATGGTATTTACTTTAAAAAATATATCTTTCTCGCGTGTTAGGATGGCTTCGTAAAGTTCAAGAGTCTCCGGAAGCCACTTGTACCTTCGATATCAATTAAGAGTTAATTAAACCCAGGACGGATACACATCACTGTCAGTTGCGTGGGACAGGGAGGCTAGTGTGAAGGGATTTGCTGTGAATAATGTGTAATGTGTTCTGTCTATATATATGTAAGATAAATATCCTTACGTAATCCTGTCCTTGTTGAATTTTACATAAAATTGACGACGTGTTTAGCAAATATTCGGTGATATTTCAGTCGCGAAGAGATGTATGATTAAAAAAATAATAATATCGAAAAATCATCCAACTGATAAAATCGAGGTCGTAAACAAATGCGAAATCAACGTT
>NC_051405.1:26737337-26737961 GCF_015228065.2 Penaeus monodon
ATTATCAAGGTTTCTCTAGGCAACAATGCTCAGCCAGAGACCTTCCCTCCTCCCCTTTTTTGGAACAGGGATGTGGAGGGACAGTTCATTGCAACAGCACGGGGTTTGCAACAACTAATTGAGCGTTGTAGTTAGAACAGATATTATTATTTACGTTATGAATTTTATTGTTGTCTGGTGTTTGTCATCGTAGTTGTTGATGTTGCTGATTGAACACGTTATTATATAATGTTGTTGTTGTTGTTCTTGTTGTTGTAGTAGTAGTATGATAACTGTTCATGTCGTAGATGTTATATTATGAATATAGTTGTTGTCGTCTTTAATGTTATCATTAGTATAGCTGTTTGGAAGCCGTTTGTTGTTGTTGATGTAGTGTAATTAAATGTTGTTGTGGTAAATTTCATTGTTATATTACAACATTCCCTACATCATCAAGATCTTCTCTAGGATAAGGTAAGGAAAAGAACACGTCGACGGAACTTTTTTTTTTCCTTCTTCATTTTATTTCCAGAATCAATTTTCTTCCATTTTTATTTACGGCGAAAACGGGTTACTGTTCTATCCCAACTCTTTTTGTTTCCGCAATTTATCCTCTCTGTATATATATATACCCTTTTATTCCAT
>NC_051405.1:26738095-26738384 GCF_015228065.2 Penaeus monodon
TTAAGCCAGTGAGGCCTGTTGACTCTCAAAACTAACTTAATCAAACCCTCAAATCTAATCAGAACCCGGCAGATGTGTTTCTTAAAAAGCGAAAATTATAACCTCCCTTTTTCCCCGTCTTCCTCTCTCTTTTTTTCTATTTTCCTTTTTCCTCCTTTTTTAACTCGTCTTACCTCGTTTTTTTCTTTCTTTTTTTGAAAGGGTCTTCCGTTTTTTTATGTCCTTATCGGAATCTTATTAAGCTTGATGATCCCCCGAGCGCAACATGGAGGACGAGAAGACAAGGGAG
>NC_051405.1:26738435-26738509 GCF_015228065.2 Penaeus monodon
GCACTAATAGGTTAAAACAAAAATAAACTCACATTCCCACCCATACGCACAGCCATATCCAGGCATGTGCTTAA
>NC_051405.1:26738743-26738956 GCF_015228065.2 Penaeus monodon
CCTAGACCGTCCACATTAATGATCCCCCGACCTGTGACAACAAAGGGTTTCTCATTCTTCAAATGGGTTTAGGTTCCCGCAAAAGTTCGGTTCTTTTGTCTGTGTAAATTTTGGTTTCGGTGCTACGACCTTTTTACTGTTATTGTTGTTGTGTTACGCGAATAAGATTACTAAAATAGAGAAAAAAGTGGGGGATAAAGAGGAAATTAATTA
>NC_051405.1:26739015-26739106 GCF_015228065.2 Penaeus monodon
AAACGGCGAATGATTTAACGGGACAAAAGTCTAGAAATAGGTTATAATCTCACTACCGCCTTCACTAAATAAATAAAACAACAATTCCGAA
>NC_051405.1:26739158-26739398 GCF_015228065.2 Penaeus monodon
CCCATTACTTAAAATTTCGTTCGCGGAAAAAATCGGTAAATATTCGTCTGTGTTGCATCATGGTTGCCAAAGAGTCCGGAATATTAGCCGCGCGTTGCAGATGTCCCAGTGGCAATATGGCAGATTTGTGGGAGGGTGTGGACAGATTTTATGGCAAAGACTTCGACACAGCCTCGTATATTAACTGTTATGCACCCTGAGCGATTTCCTGCGAGCGAACTCTCCCTCTATTTCCCTCCT
>NC_051405.1:26739845-26739970 GCF_015228065.2 Penaeus monodon
ACCCTCCTTCTCTTTCTCATTCTCTCTGGCTTTCTCGTTTCTTCTCTTTCTCCGACTTTCTCCTTTTCGCTCTCTGTTTGCTTTTTGCTTCTTTCTATTCTTTGTCTTTCTGTTTCTCCTTGTCT
>NC_051405.1:26740025-26740225 GCF_015228065.2 Penaeus monodon
GCCCCCAGCGAGACTTCCTCTGCACTTTGCAATAAAAAAAATGAACAATCGGTATTACAATTGTGGCAGTGTTGACATTTGATCCTTCAACTGTTCTTATTGCATAGTATCTCCACCAGCTTTTCTTGCAACTTGCAACCATTTCAACTCCCATTCTTGGTGGTCTTGAATCTCGTTCTTGAGTTGGCTTGCTGTTGTAT
>NC_051405.1:26740576-26740691 GCF_015228065.2 Penaeus monodon
AGGCATAGGCCTATCACTATGACTTCACTCCTTCCTCTCACTTTTTTCCCTATGATGAGAGACGCGAAAAAAAAACATCCTAAGAGAATATTTGATAAAGGAATGGAAAATTTGG
>NC_051405.1:26740932-26741605 GCF_015228065.2 Penaeus monodon
TAAGAGGAAGAGAAGAGGGAGGGAGGGGGGGGATTTGGTCAGCTGCGTGTTGAGAAGGAGATTAAGTTCTTAGCAACGTCTTAGGCGCTAAGGAATGGAGGAACATGGGAAGAAAGGAGAGAAGCGAAGAAGGGATTGTAAAAAGAAAATATGGTTACTATTATTTTTTTTCTAATAACTACGAAAGGAAAGGATTTTTTTTTTTCTTTAAATAAATGAACTAGATTGAAAAAAAAGAGAAGAGAAGTTGCGAAAATAAAATGAAAAAATAGAGGAAATAGAGAGAAAAATCAATCTTAAATAAGTGCCAGTTGATTTTATGTCGTACGACCGAGCGCATGATTATGACACTTCCTTCAAGACGTTGCATGGGAGACGTCATGCACTAAATTATGCAATCTGTCAGCGCTGTATGTTGCTCATTCACGAATCCGGGCTTGGGGAGACAGTGACGAGGCTTTTCAGAAACAGGAATAGGGGGAAAGGGGAGAGAGGGGGAAGAAGGGATGGGAAAAAGAAATGGAAGGGGAGATGGGATCTGAGAGAGAGGGAGAGGAAAGTGGGGGTGGGAGAGTAGAGCATAGAAACAGGAAGGGGGGAGGTTAATGAGATGAAGAGAAAAGAAGGATGGAGGAAAAAGTGTTGAAGAGTAACTGGTTGAATGGGAGAATAC
>NC_051405.1:26741696-26741875 GCF_015228065.2 Penaeus monodon
GGAAGAGAGTCTACAGAAAGAGAAAGGATGAGAAAGATCTTCACAAACAGCAAAAACGGAAAGCCAGTAAATAAAGAGAAAAATATAACAGAATACGAGACACAAAATGTACCAGCATTTGACTGTTCAAAGACTCCAGCCGACGCGGTAGAAGGTCAAAGTAGATAGTATAATCTACC
>NC_051405.1:26743560-26743669 GCF_015228065.2 Penaeus monodon
CTGGTCATCCTTGTTCATCAATGTCCATAGATCACTTGGACGAAGCCTCGGTGGACGTCTGCACAGTCTGCTGATAAACGTTCTGTCGTTGTTCATCTTCAAAGGATTT
>NC_051405.1:26744033-26744221 GCF_015228065.2 Penaeus monodon
ATTGAAACATTGTCCTAAAGCTCAGAAGGTTAAGAGCGAGGCGGCCATGAGGTTAATTGTTGCTAGGAGATGCACAGTCAGTTGCATCATTCGAACAAGGGGACGGAAACTCGGAAAATGATTAGCGTTAATTAATAGATGTATTAACGAGTATTGCCGGATGATGGTCATTTAATGTACCTAGCCTC
>NC_051405.1:26744775-26744844 GCF_015228065.2 Penaeus monodon
AAATAGATGTTCAATTGCTATTTGGAAACGCAGTACAGTAATCTCATCTTAGGAAAGGTATTTATTACA
>NC_051405.1:26746000-26746145 GCF_015228065.2 Penaeus monodon
TCCCAAACCTTTGTCAAAATGCATTTTAACTCCGGAAGACATCCCAGCTTATGGTCGATGGTTATGGAGGTTTTCTTAAGCCTTTTTCTTCGACTGGATCTTAAAACCTTTATCTTCAGGTGGCGAAGGAAGCGGTTATTTCTGT
>NC_051405.1:26747187-26747286 GCF_015228065.2 Penaeus monodon
AAGATATGTATAAAAAGTTTTTTTGATATTTTTAATATTTTTAGACCACTTGCATTCTCTGATACTCATGACCTACTGCCCTACAAGTTCTGAATAGCT
>NC_051405.1:26747780-26748410 GCF_015228065.2 Penaeus monodon
GTTAAGATGTGATTAATAAAGAGAAGCAGAAATGTTAGAAATTACGTGTTGGTAAAAGGTAGAAGAATTTGAGTTTTTTAGCCATTAATACTGCAATTAACTCTCAAAGATATATTCGGAGTGTGAATTCCTGAAGAGATTCTTTCTCTTGAGATTCACATATAACATTGTTAAATGTCAAATATTTCTGTTAATTTTAGGTTTGTAATGAATCAGTAGAAATAGACGCTTTTTCATGCTTTCATTTCTGTATTAAAACGCAAATTACTGCTATATAATAATCATATGTGGCACACCAAATTTAACACAGACATTTTCCTTTTAAACATTTCATACAGAACACTTTTTGAATTAAATACATATAAACATATAAAAGATTTTCTACTTTTTATCATTTCCTGGAATAACTATTTTTACTATATTAATATATTTCTTTTCGACAGAACATTTCAATGAAATATGCATGATTTTTAAAATAGCGTTTATGATATTATCATCTGTAAAGATAAGACACAAAGACAGAGAAATGATAACGAGTCGGGTTATAATAAGATAATTGATGAAAAGTAATAACAGAGAGTTAATAGGACAATAACTAAGGTACATATAAGATAAGTAACAGACACACAC
>NC_051405.1:26749453-26749586 GCF_015228065.2 Penaeus monodon
CATATTCCAAGGCTTCCCTTAGCTCAGCCACTTGCTCTTCTCGAGAAAAAGTCAAGCAGAGGCAAGACTCGTTTCTGCATTTTTTATTTTTCCCTTCTCTTTGCGGACAGAAGAAGAAATTGAGCAACCACTG
>NC_051405.1:26749793-26749964 GCF_015228065.2 Penaeus monodon
TGGCAACGTCCCTGATACACCTCCTGTATTTCATAACTGTAATGTTTTTCTGACATGTATTTTCAACGGCAAGTAGCTGCTGTAACTATCAGGATGAGAACCTACGCCATTTCGCTGCTGTGCATTTCCCCGCCTCCATGTCAAGATGGATGTGTGTACCCATCCACACAC
>NC_051405.1:26750512-26750650 GCF_015228065.2 Penaeus monodon
CTTACATAAGTAACTTTCATCAAGATCCCTGAGCAACTCATATTCTGTTTCTAAGAAGTTTTACATTTATAGTGTCTTTTGATTCAGCTAAAGCTTTTGGCTTTGTTCCTCTCCTGCCGTGCGCTCTCTTCTTCACCT
>NC_051405.1:26751759-26752007 GCF_015228065.2 Penaeus monodon
GTATAAGTGAAATTATATGGTTCAGGAGACTCACTCACATACATATGAACAATGAAGCAGCTGCTGATCGAACGTGGGGGGGATGGGGACTAAGAGACCTCGAACTCGCCTCCGAATCGCTACAGAGCCACAATTCGCACGTTAAAGGGTGTGCGAATTATATGCAAATCAGCCGAGTGCTCGTGTCACAGGCCCTGATCAGCTGACAGGTGATGCTCGGGCGCGCACGTCACTCGGAGGAGGCCGAT
>NC_051405.1:26752706-26752952 GCF_015228065.2 Penaeus monodon
CACAAACACACACACAAAGGGTTATATCACCAAAGAGCATTCGATCCAAAAAAGGATAAATTTCCCCACGGAGCGATTCTCATGACGATAAACTTGACGCGTCCATATTTCCTCGGATTTTTGCCTTGGCGGAAAAAAGGCCAAGATTTATGATTGTTTGCGGTTGCGGCGGCCGAGAGGAGGGCTAAGCAGAGAGGGATTTGGGTTATTGTTGTAATTAGTCATTGTTATCTGCTTATATACTGA
>NC_051405.1:26760975-26761201 GCF_015228065.2 Penaeus monodon
CTGGGGTAAGAGAGTGAGACCATGGAGGAGGGGGAGGGGGGGGGGCACAAAGCCATGATGCGGGAGTCCAATGGCTTCTGTTCGTGAGATAACGAGCGGGGGGGGGGGAGGGGAGGGCGTGAGACACTCCCTTATCACCGCTCTTCCGATAACGCTCATATTCCGTGCGAAATCTCCTTAGCGATCGTCAGCCGATGTTTATGATGCCGATAAGCGCGTAACGATA
>NC_051405.1:26762386-26762530 GCF_015228065.2 Penaeus monodon
GTCACTTAATGTGTGTGTGTAACCAAGTCCCTGTGTAATATGGCATCCGCGAACATAAACAAATTAGAGCCATCAATACATTTTTTGTGAAAAATAAAGAAAGTCAAGGTAAAACCCAGATGTCGATTAGCCAACAGTGAGAGG
>NC_051405.1:26762570-26763374 GCF_015228065.2 Penaeus monodon
CGTGGATAAATTTTTAATCTTTAATTCGACTATTTATATATTTTTTAGAGATTTTGTTTGGCTGTTGTTTAAATCCACTGGCTTTTAAAATTCCAATATTGTTTCCAGGTGTCCCGGATGTCTCCTCATCCTGGTATCTTCTAATAATAACTTTCCTGCAATACTCCCTCTTCTCGCTTTTTTTTTTCTTCATATAGCAATTTTCTTCACCAATTTCTCTTTCGTCTGCAAACTTTGCTTATATATTTAGCTCTTTTATAATAATTATAGTTTAATTAATTTTTTGGTTGGCTGTAAGGCAATTATCGTTCTTATTGTTGCAACTATTATTACCTATTATTATCGACGAAGCAAATTTTACTGGAATTCGTGGTTACTTTTTTTTCGAAAGCATTAGAGATTCGAGGAAGGGCTTAAAAGTTTGATATTTCCTTAATCTCAATATTATTTCATATTTTACATGAAAGAATGAATTAAAAAAAGGTATTTCGTCTCTAGAATGAATGGACTTAATGGTACACTTAACTCTTAAAAAAATAGACATCGGAAACAAACGCTAGCATTTTACCGGTTTCCTATAATAAGCTTATTAAAAATCCCGTGACCCAAGGTATGTAAGAAAAATGTCAGCACAGAAAAAAAAGTAAAAAAAGGGATAAACACATGTCAAAAAGTATTTCCTTTGAAATTTCATAAAAAAAAGGTAAAATCGAAATTTCAGAATACATGACATTATAATCAGGAAAATTAAACAACACTGAATATAGGCATATATCATAATAGATCTAGGAATACAGAATGCAT
>NC_051405.1:26763401-26763527 GCF_015228065.2 Penaeus monodon
TTGTGAGTGTCATAAAATGAATGACAGTCAGCGACAAACAGAATGTGTTCAATCCTCAAACAGGGCGGGGGGGAGGATGCTGCAAACGGAGAGATTGCATGATGCTGCATGTGAGACAACAAATAT
>NC_051405.1:26765919-26766161 GCF_015228065.2 Penaeus monodon
ATGTTAAATGTATGTTGAATATAAAACACGCCAGCAGAGATGACTCCTCCTCATTCTCCTTGACCTTTGACCTAAAAGAGATAAGTGTATTACGCTGCCTTTAAATTCTAGAATGATACAATAAATAAAGCTTTTGATAGAATGTTATATTGCAGGCAACATTATCGTTTATTGTAAATTTTATAGCGATGATATTTGTGGATGAAAATAATGATGATATCGTTGTGATACTGATTAAGATG
>NC_051405.1:26766793-26767480 GCF_015228065.2 Penaeus monodon
TATCTCTTATCACTCTTTTTTCCCCCTTTTTTCCCTCTTTTTTGACACACCAAATACATACAGGGGATTTCTATCACTGAGCTGTGAAAGGTACATTAGCATATTAGCTAAGGGAGCGTCTAAGGTGATCAGGCCATTACCAGAAATATGTTTATAAATGACGCCGTTTGTAAGCTGCTTTTCACCGAGCTTCGTTTCTTTCGGACTGAAGAAAAGGTTCTGAGAGCGCGGCGAGAGGAGGCTTGGGATGGACGGATGCTGAAGGGGAGATGAGGGGGAGATGAGGGGGAGATGAGGGGAGAGGAGGCTTCTGATGGACGGATGCTGAAGGGGAGATGAGGGTGAGATGAGGGGGAGATGAGGGGAGAGGAGGCTTCTGATGGACGGATGCTGAAGGGGAGATGAGGGTGAGATGAGGGGGAGATGAGGGGAGAGGAGGCTTCTGATGGACGGATGCTGAAGGGGAGATGAGGGGGAGATGAGGGGGAGATGAGGGGAGAGGAGGCTTCTCATGGACGGATGCTGAAGGGGAGAGGGGTGGAGATGAGGGGGAGATAAGGGGGAGGTGAGGGGGAGAGGAGGCTTGGGATGGTCGGATGCTGAAGGGGAGATGAGGGGGAGATGAGAAGAGTGCTTGAGATGGACAGATGCTGAGGGAGAAATGAGGGGAGATAAGGGACAGATACT
>NC_051405.1:26767510-26767630 GCF_015228065.2 Penaeus monodon
ATGCTGAGAGAGAGGTGAGGGAGAGATGAGGGACGGATGCTGAGTAGGAGATGAGAGGGAGATGAGGGACGGATGCTGAGGGAAAGATGAGGGAGAAATGAGGGATAGATCCTGATTAAG
>NC_051405.1:26768500-26768576 GCF_015228065.2 Penaeus monodon
CGATAAGCAAATGGAGATGGAAACAAATTGAAAGGATGATAAAAGGAAACTTCCTACAACTGAAAGGTGATGAATG
>NC_051405.1:26768661-26769247 GCF_015228065.2 Penaeus monodon
TGCAATAGAGAACAAACCTTAAATCATAAAAAAAAAAACGCAGTTAACAGCCACATAAAACGAAAGAGCTAAACAATCGTAGTTAATATGTGTTACGTTTTTATCTTCCTTTTTCACATCTGTTTTTCCGCGTCTTCCCTTGCGCAAGTAATCCGTCACACCCAAGCTTGGGGCGTCAGCGGAAGAGGGGGAGAGGGGGGGGGGCACAGAAGGTGGGGGGAGCGTTCATCCTGCTGCCAGTGAGATATGATTGGTTGAAACGCGACACCTACCCTACCGCTCCTCGACCAATGGGAAAACGGCTTTGGCACTGAGGTCTGTTGTGATTGGTTGGAAAGCGACTCCCACCCTACCTCTTGACGACCAATGGAATTGCGGCCCTGCCTGTGACGTCTGTTTTTTATTTATTTTTTTTATTATCGGTCTGTTATGTAAGCACTTGTATTGTCAAGGGAGAACTGATCATATCAACTCACCATACCCTGATTTACAAATGAAGATGCTGTCAGAATGGGAGAGACTCTATTGCAATGGCAAAGTGACATTCTGCTGCAAGTGATTCTCTTCTGTTAACCCACTTCCTTAT
>NC_051405.1:26769278-26769381 GCF_015228065.2 Penaeus monodon
GAATTGGCGTTAGAAATACACCTTTATGAAGATGTTCAATTGATCTGAACTTTCCACTCGAATTTATTTGTTCAAAGACCAATTGCATGAAATATATAATAGT
>NC_051405.1:26769415-26769654 GCF_015228065.2 Penaeus monodon
ATCGTATTCGCTTGCTGAAGTAGTTCTCAGAAAATTAAATCGTTGCCCGCAAGCAATTCGTGTGATGTGATACAAAGCGTCTACCAGTTATAAAGTCAATAGTAATTGCCTCTAATGTCGTAATTTCCAACAACTGTAATTAAATAAGAAGCTCGCAGCCGTTTTGACCGACAAAGGAATTAAAAAAAATGATCAAAGAACACACTGCCCGTAAGAAAATGAAAAATGGTTGCTGGCAG
>NC_051405.1:26769866-26770252 GCF_015228065.2 Penaeus monodon
ATAATTTCATAATCATCAACGTTCTGATGGAGATCTTTATCCTTCCTATCACACCCGTCGCCTATTTAGTACATTTTGTAATTTCCCGAATCATCACCCTTTCGCTCATCCCCCCCAAAAAAACTGCATTTGCTTCGTTTTCCCCCTATCTACACTCCCCTCCCCCACCCCCACAAATTCTCCAACACCTTACAATACTCTTCAATTTACACTTACCAGCTTTTTTGTTGTTCTTGAGAGATATCACAAACTTCTACAACGAGTTTCTTACTTTATCATCACAGAATGGCTTAGCACTCTCTCGTTCCTGATTAGTGGCGGTCGTCCACCATTTCATAACGAGCGCGTTTCCACTCCGCCTGAGGGTTATGCTCTGGGTGGGGTCG
>NC_051405.1:26770552-26770767 GCF_015228065.2 Penaeus monodon
ATGAATCAGGACGGCGTGGAAACATGCAAATCTGTCTCTCGCAGATTCTCCTTTTTCAAAACCTATTCTTGCTGCTGTTAGTCAGATTACAAAATTTGCTTTCAGTTGCTTTTTGTTTTAACCGCATCTTCATCACAACTTATGTATTAGATAACATTAAATGTCATTTTCTCTTATCTTAAATATATCTCGTTTCTCTAAAGTAAATCAGAATA
>NC_051405.1:26771087-26771582 GCF_015228065.2 Penaeus monodon
TATATAAGAGCAGAATATTCTTAATCTCGGCATCAATTCAATTTCTGACTTTGAATCAATAACACTTCGGGGAACCGACAAAGGCCTCCTAACGAAATATATCAAGGGAACGAGACATTTTTCTGTTAGCTTAATTAAAATATCTTTATCTTATCTATCAACTGTCTTTTTTTTTATCTTGTGTTTGTTTTGGAACTTTCATTGCAAAGCTTATTTATCTAGGATTGCTCAGATTCTAATTAATTGTTTCGAAAATATAGAGAAACACATTAAAAAACTGCTATATGCGTATAGGCCTTATGAACAGTAGTAACGGTGTAAAGATATAGTTGATATGTGGATGAATTTCTGCTATGTAGAGGAACCTTACCCAATTTCTGAAAATGCATCGGGAACGGGTTTTTAAGAGGGAAACTCCTCGTGTTACAGAAACACCGTACTTCGCTTTTATATTCATTTATTTACGAATTTTGCGTGTGAATTTGCGTGAATTTT
>NC_051405.1:26772098-26772311 GCF_015228065.2 Penaeus monodon
ATATAGTTCTTTTCATAACTAACCTTTAACTCTGCAAAGAGGACGTTGCAATCTCTTTCTTCAACTTCCCGGCTTCACTGTTTTCTCCTCTCTCAAGTGTCTGTCTGCAAGCATAATCTGGATAATGGTTGGATTTCCTTGGATTTCATTGGATTTGCTCGACTTGTCTTCTGTGGGTACATTTTTTTCAACAGATATAGAAGGAAAGAGGGG
>NC_051405.1:26773306-26773979 GCF_015228065.2 Penaeus monodon
ACTCAAATAAGAAATATACTTTGATAAGATTATTAATCCAGATTATCACCCCAGAAAACTTTCCCTAGATTAAGGAACGAAATTAAGAAAGGTTAAGAAACTCATTTACATATTTCCTGTAGCTTTTCGTCCCACTAACAACTTCTGTAAACAATAACAAATATCAAAGTTTGTTTTGTTTGTTCGAGAGGCCTATGGACAAACATCAATTTCATCATCTCGTTACTTCATTCATGGGGAAAATATCATGGGGAATTTACGAGAGTTTGGGAAAAAAAAACTTTTATGATTTTATCACTGTTCTGTTTTAAAGTTTCAGTTTGAGGGAGGTTTAATGCACTACAACAGAACACTCTTTCGCTTAACAAAAGAGGAGATGGAGACAAATGGGAATAAATGAAGGTGCAGAGGATAAGAGGAGAGAATGGTTTTATGTACATTTTTTTTTAGTTTCCCCCTTTCGCTGTTTCTGTTTCTCTGTTTCTGTTTTATTTTCTGTATTTCTTCTATGTTTTTTTCTTCGTTTCTCTCTATTTTTCTTTCTTGTATTTTTTTTCTGTATTTGTATTTCTCTCTATTTCCGTTTCTTTATTTGTTTCTGTATCATTTTATTTCTTCCTCTCTGTTTCTCTCCATTTCTGTTTTCCTCCCCTGTGTGTGTGTGTCTGTCTCC
>NC_051405.1:26774270-26774419 GCF_015228065.2 Penaeus monodon
CAGTCAATCACACGGGAATAATTAACTGCGGTACGGTAATAACTGTCACATTGAATAGTTACTATCAAATTATGTGATAATGATATACATTCCTGTTATTAGTACACACAGTAATTAAGTACTGAACATTCACTCATTCCATTACTGAA
>NC_051405.1:26776287-26776500 GCF_015228065.2 Penaeus monodon
CCAGTGATTCATTATGAGGTCATCATAAAACTAATGAAAGATAATCACGAGAAAATAAAACGGGATTATTATATCACATTTATACTGAGGACGACCAGAAAGCTGATTACCAGAAAAAAAATAGTGATTGGCAATATATTATGCAATGTGTTTCCATATATCTCTATCTATTTAGTTCCAACTGGAAATAAAATGTCATAGAACCTTTATCTA
>NC_051405.1:26776867-26777140 GCF_015228065.2 Penaeus monodon
TATCTATTTATTTAACATTCACTCGCTGCTAAAGGCCATCTAATTGGGGTCAATGATTGATTGAGGGTTATAAAACGGCTCGACAGCATTAAAAAATATCCGTATTAAAGAGAGTAATCGCTAGAAATAAATTATTTGGGTCTTTGAAATATGTAATATGGGATGTCAACGATGTTAGGATTAGTGAATAAGTGAATGAATAAGTAAATTGGTAAATAAATAATTGAATAAATGAATAAACAAATAATACATGAAATAAATGCACACAGACAC
>NC_051405.1:26778493-26778673 GCF_015228065.2 Penaeus monodon
TTGTAAACATAAACAAATCGGAAACACTGATACTATTATAGTTCTTTCTAAACTTGAATTACTAGAAATCGATTGGTATATTTCCTTTTATTTACAAATATTAATCGACGACTCTACTTCTCCAAAGACTTTTGAGAAATTAGCAGATAGTTGAAGATGATTTTTGAGATTTCTCGTGAC
>NC_051405.1:26779541-26779618 GCF_015228065.2 Penaeus monodon
CACATGGCTACTCCTATAATGCTGTTGTCCATGAACCAATTCTCAAAAATTGAATAATAAAAGATAACTAAGAAATA
>NC_051405.1:26779734-26780048 GCF_015228065.2 Penaeus monodon
ACTATTTGATTATATGTATCTCCAGTCAATACATTTCATACCCACTGTGCACTGACGGAGGATCCATTACACTCTCTTTTTTCCTCCCTTGAAGTATAAATTCAATTAATACTAATGTCCGACACTATGGAAACGAACCCTTGACGCTACACAAAGGGTGAAAAAGGATTGCAATGCCCCCCTAGCGATTTAATCCGATGAAAAGGATTTTGTACATAAACTGAACCTACAACGCGAAATTAACACAGGCTATCATATCACTGATACCGCTCTTGGCTTTTCGCTGGGAGGTGCTATATTTTGACAGGTTTTTA
>NC_051405.1:26780576-26780854 GCF_015228065.2 Penaeus monodon
CTATTAGGAAACAAATACTGAGAAATAAGGTAGAGAAATCTATACCCATCAAATTATCAAATGACAGTAAGTGAGTCACACGTTATTAGAACTCATTAACATACTTTTCTTTTGTATCTACACAATGTCATACTTTCTTGCTTTGACCAGTTGCGAGGGAAGGCCGGTTGATGCTCTCTTGCAAAGGTCACAGTTCAGTCAGTCTCCCTTTCTATCCTCAGTCGATGTTGGTCAGTGAGGTGAACAAACAGACACGTCGGTTCGTAAAGATGTTGGCG
>NC_051405.1:26780978-26781398 GCF_015228065.2 Penaeus monodon
GCGAGGGTATTTTTTGTATTTTCGTTTTATTCTTAAATGGAAAATAAAATAATAAAAAAATCTTTATATGATTTGTAAACTGGAAGGAAAATTTGACACATAAAGCTTTAACTTTTTAAAAAAGGATTTGTCCTACGAAAATGCACTAATATTCGCAGCTTTGCTCGGTAAAATGATTTTTTTTTCTGGATTGAAAGTTGATTTACCCCCATCCCCCCCAAAAAAAAAAAAAATCCCTGTGAAGAAACTTGCTCAATCAACTTTAAATCCTCATCCACTTACCTATTTACATTTCATTATATCATTACATCATTAAACGGTTGATCCCCTACTGAAGGAAATTATGTACAAGATCTTCGTTTCTTGATAAACCCAAGTCACTTATATCTTAAGTAGCTTTTTGACCAGGTTTATTGTATC
>NC_051405.1:26781440-26781750 GCF_015228065.2 Penaeus monodon
GCATGTTATCTGCTTTGTTCATGCAGAAATACAGTTTCACCCAAAATCAGTTGCTTTCGATATTGATACGCAAAACACTAATAACATTCATGGAAATGGAGTAATCCCCTTCCCTGTTTGGATAAGTTATAAGCTCCCAAGTCATGCAAGTCAGAAGTCATCATGCAAGGACTATGCATACAGGATCAACTTTGCAGAATTTCTTGTTTGTTCCGGTTTTCAAGTCCTGTAAAATCATTCGTCTTTGTGACTCTCCGGATAGGCTGACGATCCCAACCGGGCTAGAATGTCAATGCCAGCCTGACAAATC
>NC_051405.1:26781911-26782048 GCF_015228065.2 Penaeus monodon
CCCCAGAGCAGAAAAGCCTATATCGGGACAGTCGTAGGTGTTATGATGTCTTCGAGGACACTGATTTGGCAAAGGCTGGTCCTGCTGTCACGGGAATGTCGTCACACTCTTAAAAGTCATATATAATGTATATACGA
>NC_051405.1:26782321-26782549 GCF_015228065.2 Penaeus monodon
ATATGGACTGAGGCAGCTACGTTTATAACAATTCAAAGTATGGTGGAATCATATGATCGTTGAAATTCATCAACAATGCACCTTAAATTGCAATGGGCAATGATAAAGATTTTGCCCCATTTGCATATTATAGCAATCAAGCAATGATTTCAAATGCAGGCTTCAGATATTTCATGTCAAACAATATTGATATACAATATTTCTACGTGGAATTTCCAGTCCTCATGA
>NC_051405.1:26783929-26784160 GCF_015228065.2 Penaeus monodon
AATTGGTAATAATTTTTTCCCTGATGACTCTTGTCTCTAATGTGATTCAGTGTTTGCGAAATCGAATTATTAATATTCTAAATCGGAATTAATTAATTACAGAGTACATGTCGCCTTTGATTGAAGCCTATAATTCTTTTTATTCTATTTCATGATATTTTTAAAACACGCACATATTCATACATCCAGTAACACCCTCCATTATCTACAAGCATTCTGTTTTGTCTGACT
>NC_051405.1:26784492-26784619 GCF_015228065.2 Penaeus monodon
CCGTGTGATGAACGAAGGGACGCCAGCGAAGCCTCCAAACTACTGGAAATTTGGCCGGTTATCACTTTTTTTTAAAAGTTAATTTAGCGAAATTCTAAATAACCCAGAGGATTATCTATCCGTAGCA
>NC_051405.1:26785963-26786074 GCF_015228065.2 Penaeus monodon
TACATGTTAATTAAAAGTTCAGAGGCTTCATAAGTGAAGGTCTTGAGGGAAACTTCTGAACCTCTTCACTGTATCCAAGAAGGCCTATCCATCTATCACGAGTAAGACTAA
>NC_051405.1:26787175-26787445 GCF_015228065.2 Penaeus monodon
ATGTAACCTATAACCCCCCCCCCCCTGCACCTTCCCTAAAAAAAAAGAAGATAAAAAAACGAATGATGGCGGTCTATCACCGTTCAGAACACCCGTTCGGATATGCAACCTTTTACAAATGGCAAAACAGGAATGTTACTGGTCCCATTGACATTCGCAATGGATCGGGAGCGAAATAATATCTATGCAAATTTAACAGTTGCTGACTGACTACCTGTCGGGAGAACTTTAATTCGAGATATGATGAATATGAATATGGGTAAAAATGCA
>NC_051405.1:26787774-26787905 GCF_015228065.2 Penaeus monodon
TTCTGAGACCTTACTTTGACGAATCTCATATGCGAGTAAGTTATAGGCTCTAAGAAACCAATGGAATCACCCTATATGAATAATTTCCCTGTAATAAGCATTGAACTTGCAAATGTCAAACTATAGCCTTG
>NC_051405.1:26788750-26788984 GCF_015228065.2 Penaeus monodon
AATGAAGGCACAAAACAAATAACAATATCCTATTTCACTTGTATTGGTCAAAAAATATATTTGTGGGTTAATGGAACACTACGGCTGAAGCGTTTCATCTGGCCATTAAAATTCATGAGCGACTCAGCGTAGGATGTTGAAACATTATGTATCTTGGGGAATGCGGAACTAATAAAAAAGAAAGGAAGGACAGAAAAAAATAGCTCTTTCTTTCTCTCTGCGCGTGCGTGCGTT
>NC_051405.1:26789278-26789595 GCF_015228065.2 Penaeus monodon
CTACTTCTTATGAGCTGCCTTTTATCCGATTTTTTTTTCTTTTTTCTATTCGTTTCCCTTACAATATAAACGTCATGTTTTCATTCTATTGCAATAAAAATGTTAACTTGTCAATTGGTTGCGAATGACTGGTCAAACAGCCAATCGTAATCAAAATAAAAGACAAAAAAAATTATTTATCCAATCACATGCATAAAAAAAAAAAAAATCACACGCATCAAAAAAAGGCGAATTAGCCAATCGCACGCAGTGAAAAAGGCTATCTCAGTCAATTGCAGAAAAGAAATAATGATAGATACAAAGAGAAGAAGAAAAGC
>NC_051405.1:26789659-26789784 GCF_015228065.2 Penaeus monodon
TCGTCCGTCCAATCACACACAATATAGAAAGGAAAATCAACCCTACCAATCGTTTGCAACAAGGTCAACTCAGCAATCGCTCTGTTGCACGAACCTGCGAGTCGCCATTGGTAACCATTGGCAAC
>NC_051405.1:26790458-26790523 GCF_015228065.2 Penaeus monodon
TGCAAGAAAGCCATTAACCACCCGAATAAAAAACACACGCAGTCACACTCGATTATTACAATTAT
>NC_051405.1:26790615-26790679 GCF_015228065.2 Penaeus monodon
TAATAAGCTGAAGAAATACAGTAAGGAGGCATCCATTAGCAACTTTCCATTACTTGCCTTCGCT
>NC_051405.1:26791119-26791220 GCF_015228065.2 Penaeus monodon
AAGGTACGGCAAGCTTTTACAGTTCAAAAAAGAGTAAAATCGTGCGCAGACCACAGTATGATTTACCTCAGGATGCGTATAAAGGAAAAGCCTTAGTAATT
>NC_051405.1:26791515-26791751 GCF_015228065.2 Penaeus monodon
CTACTTTTTTGTAAACACATTTTTTAGCAAACATATGTTTCAAGAATGTGATGGGGGTGGGGGTGAGGAGGCTGAAGGGAGACAAAAGTTTCTTAGATTCAAAAAGGATCAAGAGATAAGCTTCTAGAAAAGTCTTCTAGAAGTTTCAAGAGTGAACCCACAAAAACCCTTTGATGTGTAGCTGAAGTTCGTGTATCAGAATTTACCTTGTTATAATGCGGGTTTATATATACAGG
>NC_051405.1:26796024-26796111 GCF_015228065.2 Penaeus monodon
TCGTGAGAATCATAGCAACTCCGTGACTATAATTTCCTTCTTCTTTTCCAGAAAAAAGAACTGTCTTGTTTTCTTTAGTTTTGAAAC
>NC_051405.1:26797731-26798361 GCF_015228065.2 Penaeus monodon
TATTAATTAACCAATTATTTTTTTTCTTCTTGAAGCAAATCTCTCCCTGCCTTTTCGCTTTTGTCGGTGTCCATTCTGGCATCTTCTTTGCCTTTCCGGTATGACTCATTCGGGCTATATGGCCTGCACACTGTCCTTATTTTCTTTATGATACCTTTCACCCCTGTGTCTCAAGTCTCCCTTTCTCTTTGTGCCTCTCCCTGTCCTATGTCCCAAGCCTTCATTTCTCTCTCTGTCTCTCCCTAACCTTCGTCCCAAATCTCCCTTTCTCTCTGGGTCTCTCCCGGTCCTATGTCCCAAGTCTTCATTTCTCTCTCTGCCTCTCCCTAATCGCCCCAAATATCCCTTTCTCCTCTGTGTCTCTTCTAGGGATGTACAAGAAGGATCTTTTCGTACCCCTTAGTGTAACCGCCAGTATCTTCTCTTGTATTTTTGTATTTCTGTTGATATCTTCTTGTCTTCGTGAGAGGTGCGTTATTCTCCGAATCGCTGAATGCCAGCCTCTAGTGAACCGCTTGTTGTGTGTTTTTCTAATTATTCGTTTCCTGGAATTAATATTGTGTCGTTCGTTTTTTCATTGTCGATGATAATTCCGGATCTTCTTCTTCTTCGCCACTTCGTCATACATGG
>NC_051405.1:26802507-26802588 GCF_015228065.2 Penaeus monodon
CGTGAGAATCATAGCAACACCGTGGAATATAATTTACTTCTTCTTTCAGAAAAAGACTGTCTGTTTTCTTTAGTTTGAAAC
>NC_051405.1:26804261-26804858 GCF_015228065.2 Penaeus monodon
TATTAATTAACCAATTATTTTTTTTCTTCTTGAAGCAAATCTCTCCCTGCCTTTTCGCTTTTGTCGGTGTCCATTCTGGCATCTTCTTTGCCTTTCCGGTATGACTCATTCGGGCTATATGGCCTGCACACTGTCCTTATTTTCTTTATGATACCTTTCACCCCTGTGTCTCAAGTCTCCCTTTCTCTTTGTGCCTCTCCCTGTCCTATGTCCCAAGCCTTCATTTCTCTCTCTGTCTCTCCCTAACCTTCGTCCCAAATCTCCCTTTCTCTCTGTGTCTCTCCCTGTCCTATGTCCCAAGTCTTCATTTCTCTCTCTGCCTCTCCCTAATCGCCCCAAATATCCCTTTCTCTCTGTGTCTCTTCTAGGGATGTACAAGAAGGATCTTTTCGTACCCCTTAGTGTAACCGCCAGTATCTTCTCTTGTATTTTTGTATTTCTGTTGATATCTTCTTGTCTTCGTGAGAGGTGCGTTATTCTCCGAATCGCTGAATGCCAGCCTCTAGTGAACCGCTTGTTGTGTGTTTTTCTAATTATTTCGTTTCCTGGAATTAATATTGTGTCGTTCGTTTTTTCATTGTCGATGATAATTCCGGA
>NC_051405.1:26804997-26805159 GCF_015228065.2 Penaeus monodon
CAAATTCTTCAGTATGTTGCTCCGTTCTCCCTCGTTGTTTGCAAACAAAATTATATCGTCGGTGAATTGATGTTGATTCATGTTTCTACGTCGACTCTTGAATATTTCGTCAAGAGCAGCAATGAAGACGATAGGTAAAAGTGCAACATATTTCTGGATATT
>NC_051405.1:26806822-26807059 GCF_015228065.2 Penaeus monodon
AGAACCTGAGAAGACAAACAAACAAAAATAACAGAGCGCAAAGAAGCCAATGGGAACAGAGATTGGAAAGGAGGATAAACAGGAAAAAATCACCTCTTTTTCAAACAGAGAAACGGAGGCAGCCGGAGTATCGAGTCTCGTTGAGGGCTGGACGTGGGCGGGATGTGGGCGGAGTTTTTTTTTTTTCAACGGGGGGGGGGGGGGCGTGTTTGACGAGGTTTTTATTTGGAATTTGAG
>NC_051405.1:26807339-26807426 GCF_015228065.2 Penaeus monodon
ATCGTGAGCGGCCTATGAAGTGCGCATTCATGGGGAAAGATCTGTCACCCCTTGACGATATATTGTTTCCCTTCCCCAAACAAACCG
>NC_051405.1:26807722-26807840 GCF_015228065.2 Penaeus monodon
TGGGCGTGTGAGAGGAAAATTTAATAGTCTGGTGTGAAAACTTGAAAATCCAATTAAGATAACTGTCTTGGGCGTTCCTTGTGTGTGTCGGAGACTCCTCAAACAATGACACAAGAAA
>NC_051405.1:26811144-26811347 GCF_015228065.2 Penaeus monodon
ACATTCCCGGCGAGTGCCACTGAGGCTGCCATACACTGCGATGAATTATTCTTTTGTGCCTTTTCATCCCTTTGCCTCGACCTCCCATTTATATTATTCCTACAACAGAATAGATGATGTGATGAATGTCAGAAAGAAACTTTAACTCATGTTGTTAGACACTTAGTAAAGAGTAATGCTATTAATTTTCCGTGTGCTATCAG
>NC_051405.1:26811492-26811556 GCF_015228065.2 Penaeus monodon
GAAAGCTGAATGTATACACACATACAACAATATAACGCGTAGATTTATGTAAGGATAACGCAAT
>NC_051405.1:26811734-26812059 GCF_015228065.2 Penaeus monodon
TGCATTCCTCGTCTACTTCACAGAAATAAGAGTGCAGAAAAATCTCCCAGACGAAACCAACATCACCCCAGCATTAAATACTCCACGAGTCTAATAATACCTACGCCGTGCTCCCTTGTCCACTAAGTCAATTGAAAACGCTCCTTACTTGGGAACCTGATTGCACAATGTTGAAAGGCTCAATGTTATTTCGCATTGTATCCCTGCGTGAATATGTGATGACTTGGACTACTGAGGAAAAAAAAGGAAAGTTGTATACTTGTTACGGACGGAATGGCTAAGCATTTCCGGTGTGTCAAAAGAGAGGGAGTTGGGGAGAGGGTTG
>NC_051405.1:26812787-26812899 GCF_015228065.2 Penaeus monodon
GCACGCAGGAGAGATAAACCTCCAATTAATGAAACTGGAGACCCAGAAACCGTAACAAGCGACTAGAACCGACACATGCACCAATTATTGCCTTTAGAAAGCAACACTAACA
>NC_051405.1:26813495-26813765 GCF_015228065.2 Penaeus monodon
TCACTCTCAACTGAAGCTGGGCAGATGAAAAGACCTTATTGTGACATGGTTGGGCCAAATTGGTTGAAATATACTTGAATACGGTCACATTTACTCTCGAATAGCGTCCATTCTAGTAATGTTTGACCTCTGGCAAGTGGTATAAAAGATTTTTAATCTTTGTTTGTATTTGCAACCAAAGTATGTTGCCACCGTTCTTTATCGCAAATAAACGAGGTGGGGAGATGATAGGGAGGGGATATGGTTTTATTTGATTACAGGATTTTATAC
>NC_051405.1:26814139-26814347 GCF_015228065.2 Penaeus monodon
CATAGAGAGAGAGAAAAAAAAAATAAACGACTGAAGAACACAGAACAAAAACAAAAACAAAATCTAAGCAAACAAAAGATAAACAAAAAACAAAAACAAAAAGTAAGAAAAGGCTAAAAAAAACAAAAAAAACGGAGATAGTGATAATTCACGGGAGAAAGGAAGGATATTTAAAGAAAAGAAAGCGAAAGGGTGGATGGAAGGCACC
>NC_051405.1:26815307-26815685 GCF_015228065.2 Penaeus monodon
ATTTTGTTTTCTTTCGTTTTTCCGGTATCAGGTCAGCTTAACCTTAGGTCACATGTCAAGATTTTCAGCTAGGGTCATGTCTTTTAAAATACCCTTCAGCACCCATTACATCATTATGGTTAAATGTATTTTTTCTTACATAAAACATATATCATTATAGCAATAAGTATTTTCAATTTGATACATTTTAGTATCATTATAGTTAAATGTATTTTTAACATGACACACATTTATATGGTTTCAGCAGACGACACATTTATATCATTATATTCAGTGCGTTTTAAACACGAAGCACATGCATATTATCATTGACTGTACTTTCAATTTAAAACACATCTGTATCATTATGATTTTCAATGCTGAACATTGGTATCCTTA
>NC_051405.1:26816174-26816753 GCF_015228065.2 Penaeus monodon
TATCCTTATAGTTATACGTATTTTCAATAACACAGTGATATCATTATAGCTATGCATTTGTATCATCATGTATTTTCAACATAAAACACATTAATATTATCATCGTTGAATGCATTTTCAACATAACACAGATCATACCATTATAGTTTTATGTATTCTTAACATTAAACGCATGAACATCACTAGAATTACATGTATTGTCAAAATAAAACACGTTTACATCATTATAGCTCTATATATTTCAGCTACATATATTTATCTAATAGCCTTTTAGTTCTATGTATTTTCAGTACAAAACATATTAGGAAAGAAAAAATTATTTTCATTTTTTTTCTGAAGTGCCGTTGTATAAGTGAAGTCAATCAGAAATTAATACATATAATGAAAATTTTATTCATAAAAACTATAGTGATATTAGATCGTTTGAAGTGATCTTCTGGCCATTCGATGATTTGTTTTTATATAATACATTTAATTGCTATTTCTAATCCCATTACCACACTATTGGCTTATATTCTTTATATCAGTTTATGAGTATGGCAAAGGTCAAATGAGTAAGTCAGTATATCATATAAGCCT
>NC_051405.1:26816997-26817472 GCF_015228065.2 Penaeus monodon
TACGTTATATTCTATTTGTTGAACCATTATGCTATTTTCCATATAACATAAGTCAGAGACTTTCTTTTGAAGGTATGCTAAATTTGTGCAGTTTTACTGAATTACTAGAATTAGCACATCTACTACTATTTTACAATTAGGTTTTAAACCCTTGGAATCCTTTACTATATATATACAGAAAGTAGCAGACTGAATTTCAAACAATTTGCGGGAACGAAATAGATAAAAAACGCGATGTCTGTGAATTCTCTTTCATTCTACATGCAATAAAAGGGACACTCTATTCTGGTTCGCGAGACTTTTCTCTTTACCAGATCGATGCATTGCTTGGAGGTAACTCGGCAGCGAAACTTTTAACATTTTCCCTAAATGGAGGACGCCACTTTGGACACGAAATTGAGATGAAACCCGTTTTATTTTTGGGATACAAACTCTTAGGGAATGTGTGATTCCTCTACCTAGGGTTTATGGCGTG
>NC_051405.1:26817490-26817580 GCF_015228065.2 Penaeus monodon
GGGGGGGGGGCTTGTGAGGATCAAAATCAAATCATGGGAACGGTTGGCTGTATATACAGCCTTTCCCCACCCAAAAAAAAGAGGAAAAAC
>NC_051405.1:26817681-26819528 GCF_015228065.2 Penaeus monodon
GGGGGGGGGGAGTCATTCATAGTTCATAACAGGCAACGTCTATTCATCTTGCATTCTGTTTTATAATGCTTGTACTACTTAGTAGTCTCAATGTGGTGCTAATAATATAATGCTTAGAGGATTATTAAATACTGCTGTACTGTCTCTTGTGCGATTGCTGGTATAACTTTTATTTCTAAGTGTTATTTCTAGAATTGCATTTAATACAATAATATTTAATAGTTAAGCGTTGGTACTATTGTGTAAACAGCTACATTAGTACGAGTACTTTAGTATTGATCAAATGGTGAATATCAGGGGAAGGAGAACACAGGTAAACACCATGAAAGGCAAACACCATGACAGACAAACACCATGAAAGGCAAACACCATGACAGACAAAAAACGTGAAAGACAAACACCATGACAGACAAACACCATGACATACAAACACCATGACAGGCAAACACCATGACAGGCAAACACCATGACAGGGAAACACCATGACAGACAAACACCATGACAGACAAACACCCTGACAGGGAAACACCATGACAAACAAACACCATGACAGACAAACACCCTGACAGGGAAACACCATGACAGACAAACACCATGACAGACAAACACCATGACAGGCAAACACCATGACAGACAAACACCATGACAGACAAACACCATGACAGACAAACACCATGACAGGCAAACACCATGACAGACAAACACCATGACAGACAAACACCATGACAGACAAACACTATGAAAGGCAAACACCATGACAGGCAAACACCATGACAGGCAAACACCATGGCAGACAAACACCATGACAGGCAAACACCATGACAGACAAACACCATGACAGACAAACACCATGGCAGACAAACACCATGACAGGCAAACACCATGAAAGGCAAACACCATGACAGACAAACACCATGACAGACAAACACCATGACAGGCAAACACCATGACAGACAAACACCATGACAGACAAACACCATGAAAAGCAAACACCATGACAGGCAAACACCATGACAGACAAACACCATGGCAGACAAACACCATGACAGGCAAACATCATGAAAGGCAAACACCCTGACAGGGAAACACCTGAGAGGGAAACACCATGACAGACAAACACCATGACAGGCAAACACCATGACAGACAAACACCATGACAGGCAAACACCATGACAGACAAACGCATGACAGGCAAACACAAGCATGGTCGCGATCACTCATTCCCATTTGCATGCTGAGGTGAGCGACATAAACTCCTTTCTGGAAATGACTGCGGTAAATGCTTGGTTACATAAATGACTGTCAGATTGGCCGGAAAATCTAACACGCTCATGATAATGAAAATAACTAACGAATTAGTCATTTCAGAATTTTTAATACGCCCATAATAGTAAAAATAACGAATGAACAAGTTATTTAAGAAATGTTAACACACCCATGGGAGTGAAAATAACTAACGAGCAAGTGGTTTCAGTAACTTTAACACGCCCATGGTAGCGAAACCAACTAAGGAATGTGTTGTTATTTTTGTATATTTTTCTTTTTTTATTATCATTTTCAAGATTCTTCTTTATTTAAGTATTCATGAATTATATTAATATCACTTTACGTATTTGTTCGTTTTCTTTGTTCGTATTTTAAGAAACCTTTTGAGGGATTCGGTGGCATTGACTTAAACCCTTCAGGATTTTCAAGCCCACTTTAGGTTAACGTGGATGTTATTGGAAAAGTTAAGGTGACAGTTTCGAATGTAATCTAAAATCCATCGCTAGTGATGAAGCCTTGGCTAGATTGATGTCTAAATTGTCAATCTGTTGTCGACTTATTTTTGGAGTGAACTTCTCCGC
>NC_051405.1:26820065-26820251 GCF_015228065.2 Penaeus monodon
TGCTTGTTTTGTAATCTTCCTGAGTAGATGTTACAAAACAAGAAAAATAAAATGCATACATGAATATTAGTTGTTATGCAAAGTTTGAATATTGTTTACACAAAAACAAATACGACCACGTACAAAATCACACACATAAACAACCCCCTTCTCCCCCCCGCCTCACACGCACCTCCCCCACTCCTT
>NC_051405.1:26820413-26820724 GCF_015228065.2 Penaeus monodon
GGCTATCCCCCTCATACAAACACCTCCCCCTACCTCATACATTCCCCCCTTCTGTCATCCCCCTACCCCACACACATACTTACTCCCTACTACCCTCCCCTCTACACACACACCTTAAAAAAGGTGTGTAAGAGAGAGAAAAATAGAAAACCCAATACTATTACGTGATTTGTCTGAGTCTCCCCTGCTGTCCTATACCTCACCCCTGTGTACGTGAGCAGACGGTCAGGCAGGAACCCTTGGTGTTGTATATAGTATTTCCTGCGTTTTGTGCTTTCTGTATCCAACGTATGAGTTAAAGATATGTGGCT
>NC_051405.1:26820754-26820982 GCF_015228065.2 Penaeus monodon
CCCTGATATTGACTGCGTCGATTTGATATGTTTTATCGAATGTAAAAAGAAAGAAAGATGAAAGGAGGATTTTCAGTTGAAAATCAATTGATTTTTTCCTGCTCAAGGGACGTAAAGGAGTTATGCTAGGGGAATATACTTAGCATACTGTCTGGGTTCATTCATTTTTCTATTTTTTTCATAGATAGATTTTCTTTATTTGTCCCTCTCTTACCCTTTTTCGGTTAT
>NC_051405.1:26821573-26821911 GCF_015228065.2 Penaeus monodon
CTTAAGCACAAAGAATGAGGAAATAAAATAGAACAATATACTGAGAAAAAAACGAAGAAACAACTCTTTGAAAAAAAAAAAGAATTTCATGTTTCAAATCGAGGCGAATCCTGCACGACATGTCCCGCGTAGGCTTTTCGCTGGCAGGACATCTAACAGGCGAACGGGACCTATGCCATTTGGCCAAACTGCATCCTGTAATTGCCTCTAGCTCAAAAGAAAGAAAAAAAAGGAGAGAGAGAGAGGTTACAAAAAACTGGGAGAGGGAAGAAAAATCTTTTCTGAAAGGGGTTATGTCCTCTACGAGTTGTGAAAGGAAGACGAGGCAGTTTATGCTT
>NC_051405.1:26823060-26823211 GCF_015228065.2 Penaeus monodon
AACAGAGATTGGGACACAGAAAGAGTTATAAACCTTTTTCCATTATCTAGTGATTGCATAACAACTCTCTTCTAAAGCAAACAGTGGAGTGCCGCCTCTCAACTCTATATGTTCATGGTATCAATGCAAACCGGTAGTTTATAGAGAGTGA
>NC_051405.1:26824279-26824370 GCF_015228065.2 Penaeus monodon
TTTCCAGTCCGCTGCTGCAGTCCATCCTTGAGTTAATCTCCGCTCTGACTTCCATCAGGTTTTATATCCAAAGGTGACTATGTTCTAGACG
>NC_051405.1:26824439-26824505 GCF_015228065.2 Penaeus monodon
AATACACAGCATCGTCACTCGCACACAATCATACCAACAATAGAATCTCCAGCTAATCGACCCTAT
>NC_051405.1:26824615-26824745 GCF_015228065.2 Penaeus monodon
CACGGTATGATCTCCCGGCTGCCGGTCTCGTCCTGAACACGAGCGCGACGCAAAAGATGGCTCGGTTTGCCAAGACGAAGCACCTCGTTCTGTCGGTTCCTATTTCCTTTATTTCCTTCTCTTTCGCTCT
>NC_051405.1:26825815-26825911 GCF_015228065.2 Penaeus monodon
AAGGAATAGAGCAATTTGTATTATCGAATTGTGAAAATGTTCATTTATGCAACGATGACGATGAAGGCATAACCAGAGAGGCTGAATAGTTGAAAA
>NC_051405.1:26826069-26826153 GCF_015228065.2 Penaeus monodon
AAGTACTTTGTCGTTCATTTAAGAAAAAAGACAAAAAAACTTGTTGATTACAGAAACTTTATGTGAAATATAACCTGATTTTGT
>NC_051405.1:26826268-26826403 GCF_015228065.2 Penaeus monodon
CTATTTGCGCAATTTAATTTTGTATCAGCTGACATTTGATGTTGACATTTCCTCCGGAAACAAATCTCCACAAACGACATATCCATTTTAAATGGTTTTCTCCTAACGGTGAAGCCCAGAAATTGTAATGAAAAA
>NC_051405.1:26826827-26827119 GCF_015228065.2 Penaeus monodon
GTACGTATTTTATACCAAATCATAATTTTCTCCCTTTTAAAATGGTTCTTGTGGTTTCCTGGGAGTTACCATTGGCCTTTAGATAATAATGGAGGAATTTGTTAATATGCTAATCAAGCTAATTAAATTCATGTAATGTTGTTTTGCGAACAGTACCCCTCCTCCTTCACCCCCCCCCCCCTCCAACAACCCCACCCTGCCACTCCTGTCGTTTATATTAAGGTGTTCTTCTTCTGTTCTTCTGTTATCCTCCCAGGCTTTGTTCATAAGCTCCCTCTTCACTCTGTTTTGC
>NC_051405.1:26827161-26827270 GCF_015228065.2 Penaeus monodon
ACTTATTCTGCCAAGTCTTTATTCACAATATCCCCACCTGCATGCCTTCCCCCCCACTCCCCCTCCCCCACTCATTCTATCAAGCTTTGTTGATAATCTCCCCCTAATG
>NC_051405.1:26827444-26827737 GCF_015228065.2 Penaeus monodon
TTTATACAATATTACAATATAATCACAGATCACACACAGTCACCCTCTCCCTTTTTTGTACAGTACAGGTAAGGATGACTGGAAGATAAGATTTATCTATTCATACAGAATAATTGTTAATTAAAATTAATTCAGATGATAAGTGTTTTTATCAGAGTGTTCTCGTGTATTCATCTCAATGTCTATTCGTCATTATATCTCGCTCTCTATTGTATGTCTGTTTATATATTAAATCGTTTTTCTTTCAGTTTCTTTGTACAATTTAGGTGTTTGGATGTATAAAGCATCTAAAT
>NC_051405.1:26828234-26828536 GCF_015228065.2 Penaeus monodon
CAAACACCTATTCCTCGCATCACAATCACTCATTATCAGTTCCAACCCCCGGCCCTGTTAGCTCGACCCGACCGAGAACAAAGAACCAGAGCCAATGTTTCTTTGTAATGAACGAGAGTAGAGAAGTTTTGCATACCAAACGACCGCTAAATTTATGAATCAATTTCCCTTTATCGGGAGTTAAGCACCATTTGTATCAATTAAATGGCATAATTAACAGACACGATGTTAAACTATCCATTATTTCATCATCAGGTTAGAGTTATGGTCGGCAAGAACGTGGGTCATTGCTATTCAAATTG
>NC_051405.1:26828971-26829290 GCF_015228065.2 Penaeus monodon
ATTCAGATAGCATCGGGAAATTCTGTGTTTTCGGGCGGAAGAGATAGCATGTTCACGATCACGCATTAAATATTTTTATTTATGGTTCTCTTGTTTTTTGTTAAAATCACTAAACAAACAAATCTGTGCCTCCTCCCCCCGGCCGCCTTCCCCTATTTCAAAATACAATTCTAGTGATCCCCCTCCCCTGTATGTAAGGAGAAAGAGAGAGAGGGGGGGGGTCCATTAGTAAGAAATCTCGGAGGTTACCAGAGTTAAGTGCATACAACACCCACACACTTTGGGGTGTTACGTAGAGGGTTACTTGCCCCCCTCTACA
>NC_051405.1:26829330-26829537 GCF_015228065.2 Penaeus monodon
CATCCACTACTTTGAGGAGTCACGGAACCAAACATAAAAGGTTCTTATGAAAACTCATATCTGCAATAGAGGAGCAATGATCGCAAAGAAAGAACGAGAACAACGAAGGTAACATTGTTGATAACATATGTAATGCAGATAATAACTATGACGATGGTGACTAATTATACTAATAACAATTACGATAATAACCTGCTTTCATGCTAC
>NC_051405.1:26829698-26829919 GCF_015228065.2 Penaeus monodon
TCAAGATGTCGCGGCATCTGTTCCACCCTCTGCCACAGTATCGGGAGTTCAGCAAAATGTCCGAACAGGAATATTATTCAATATTCCTCGTTGCATAATATAACCAATATGCGAGCAAAGAGTATTAACTCAGGGCTGTTGTTGCATATATTTCAAGGTGGATCAGGGCTGTTAAGGTAGCACGTGTTGACCTTTGCATAAAGGAGGGATTCTTGTCTTGT
>NC_051405.1:26831122-26831254 GCF_015228065.2 Penaeus monodon
ACGATAGAAGCTGAACGTTAAATCGGCCTTAATGAACCTTTGATAGAAAAGTTAGGAAATTTATGCTTTGTGAAGAGTTTAGTTTATCGTCGGTCATTAGTTCAAAATGTTTCTTTATATAAAAGGTGGATA
>NC_051405.1:26834549-26834797 GCF_015228065.2 Penaeus monodon
TCCTTTTCAATTAGCCTGGATTTTCAACCGTTAAAGAAAAAAAAATCAGGTAAACTACATTAATGACAGACCATGAATGACGTAAAAGTAACTTGTTCGTTATATATGTCTCGTTAATCTCTAATATAGTCTTTCCGCGAAGAAGGCGTGATTGGCTGTTGGATTAATTAAAAGGTTGATGGATAGAAAAAGTGAAAAAGTAGATTCCTGGAAAATCTTTTTCTTGTTCCTTGTGCTAAAGATAGGAG
>NC_051405.1:26836328-26836565 GCF_015228065.2 Penaeus monodon
GTTTCTCCAAACAGAAAATGTCGAAACTTCATTCACGTAAAAACGAATCCGTTTTCTCCCTTCCCCTAATTTACAGAATTTCCCCTAAATTTCCCCCGCCGCTTCCTCTCCACGAGTCAAAATTTCTCCCCCTTCCCCCTGTCGAATGTACCTCACGAAGAAGAAAAAAAATTCTTCATCTTGTATTATTTCTTTTATTTTTTATTGTCTGCATCCACTCTTATTCATTCCTTCTCT
>NC_051405.1:26836790-26837017 GCF_015228065.2 Penaeus monodon
GCATATCGTGATTCGTTGCCTTTCTTCCGCAACAGTCAATTCATAATTGTCACCCGCGAATTGCAGCAAAGAGTCGATAATGTCTCTCCAGGTACTAATTTCAACTACCTGTGCGTGACGCGGACTATTCTAGCTTTCTTCCCTAAATTTAGGGGAAAAAGAATGATGGAGTGTGCTGAAAGACTGGAAGGCTTGGGGGAAGAGTTAAAAGTTGGGGGGAAAAGGCT
>NC_051405.1:26837101-26837246 GCF_015228065.2 Penaeus monodon
GGATAGAGAAATAATGAGTACTTACGAAGAGGGGGCGGCTGGAGTCGGCGACATATCGTTAGTGCATCTGTATGATGTATACAAGGTAATTTGTCTACGTTATTACTACTCATTAGGGGAGAGATTAGGAGCGTAAGTGAATCTT
>NC_051405.1:26838134-26838340 GCF_015228065.2 Penaeus monodon
ATTTGTAAGAATTGTATAGACTGTCTGAAGGAGTCACTCCAAAGCTACAACATATGGAAACGAATCAAAATACCAAATGAAGAGAATATTTCTTACGAAATGATTATTAGTCGTTATCATATGACAGTTGCCGTCATAGTCGTCATTGAACATCTTTCCATAGTTTGTAAGAATGGTAAAAAAAAGGATTCGATCTTCTGAGAGTC
>NC_051405.1:26838392-26838737 GCF_015228065.2 Penaeus monodon
TCGATTTACCTATCTTTCAAATAACTAACCTACCGTTAGTTATATGAAAGGCTTTTCTTTCTGATCAAGTTATGGAAATCTAAATCATGATCTTTGTTCAAAATATCAGAAAGAAGATTACTGCATTGAATAGAACTGCTGTTACAATATTTACAGTTTGTTGATCTATTTATTTCTTCATTTTCATTTCATAATCCGTTTCTTTCCTGTTATTATCATATTCTATCTTTTCTTATTATCATATCTTTCTCTTCCTGTTTTCCTTTAAGATTTTACTTTTCTTCACTTATCATATTTCTTTCCCCCGATTCGCGCGTTATTCTTGTTACCATATTTATTTACGTT
>NC_051405.1:26839196-26839269 GCF_015228065.2 Penaeus monodon
GCAACGTGTTTCAAAACGCCAGGTAAGTAGAGTGTGGCCCCCGAACTTAAAAACGAGTGTACAACGTGGACCA
>NC_051405.1:26839349-26839431 GCF_015228065.2 Penaeus monodon
TCAACCAAACACTTTCCAAACACACACTCATGATCGCACACATATGTATTTATGGCCATATTCCTACAAAATAAGGCTGCCT
>NC_051405.1:26840780-26841109 GCF_015228065.2 Penaeus monodon
CTGTTTTTGCATACATTTATCTACATAATTAGATTCATAATGAACGTCAAAGAAATAAAAGACAAAAGGGATCAAGATACAACAGCAACAAGTTTATTTCTTATTTAATCCACGACAAAACTGAGCGAGAATGCAACACACACATACTTTCGAAAATTTAAGATGGTTTGACATTTTCTCAAATCTAAGATTAACGTACTGCACACTGCTTCTTGCGGTACAACAAGCGTAAACTAGAAACGTGGTGATATTTCATGGCTGTCAGGCGTACGATCTGATCCTGCCTCATGTACGATGCTTATTACTTCTTTTTTCGAAACTTGGCAGCC
>NC_051405.1:26841429-26841574 GCF_015228065.2 Penaeus monodon
ATGAAGCTTAGGAGTCACAGGTTAAATTATTTCTGTAAAATTTTTTGAGTTGCTTTAGTATTCATCTTGCTTCCTTATATGATGCAATAAAATACACTTTTCAGACTAAATACGGAAATGAACACTTTCTCTTCTGCTTTTAACA
>NC_051405.1:26842927-26843634 GCF_015228065.2 Penaeus monodon
GTACGCGCTCGTATGAGTGTCTCTATGCGAAGATGAATATGCATTTTTGTATACAATTAATTTTGACATACCTCAACCTATCTCTATCCATGCGTGGTATGTATAGCACCCCCTCCCCCTCCCCCGCAAAAAAAGACCCTTTCCACCCGAAACAACCGCCCGCCTACGCCCATTCAGAGGCAACTGCAAGCACAAGATGTAAAGGGAGACATAACTCAGCCGCCATTCAGCCCAGTTCAAATATACCCCGACAGCGGAGGCAGCGGACCAAATAAACACTTGATTGATAGCTCTCACTTATTATTCCGAGCAGAACGAGCAGACCCGGTTAAAGAAAAAACAAATCACAACACACTAGCTTGTTCTTGATATGTTGGCAACGATAAAGTCTTGTAAATGTATATGTACGAGTGAGTTATTTTCCTTCATATTTTTTTTATAATGCTTTTGGTGGGTGTTGAAATATCGGTTGACTTTGAATGACTGTTGTATAATCTTTCTGGTGTTTTGTGGATGTTGATGATTAAAGAGATTTTGCATAAAGTTTTTCTCGTAGTTTTCAGTTTATTTCGAGAATTGTGTAATGCAAGATGAATAGGATTTTCTGAAATGATAATCTGAATCATAAAAGTATCAACTTGATATCTATTTCCAGAGGCTTTATACGCCTCGCTTTGTTATAATCATCGATGATATTGACTTTATAA
>NC_051405.1:26843891-26843973 GCF_015228065.2 Penaeus monodon
TATGGCAATCATATGATATTAACACTAATATTTACTATCAATTCTGACTACAACATCAGCAACCGTATAAACGTGGCAATAA
>NC_051405.1:26844194-26844344 GCF_015228065.2 Penaeus monodon
GGATGGCATGATACATATCAGGGAATCTGGGGGGGGGCGAGAAATATCGGTAAAACACGGGGGAGTACAATATATCCACTCGCTTACTGATTATATAGGGGGCTTCGCCCCCTTAAACCCCCTTTTTTTGGGGGAGGGGGATTGCTCACC
>NC_051405.1:26844880-26845084 GCF_015228065.2 Penaeus monodon
CCGTCGCTTTCAACGACTCTTTGTCATTTTGTCGCGACGATGAAGGTGTAAGGTTACTGCGTTTCCAGGATTTTACACCTTTATTACTGTTATTATCAATTTGCGAAGAATTTGCTCTAGAAGAAAACTTTCATAGAATGTTGTATTCTACCTGATAAACTCAGATTCTGTTTTTTAGGTGTGGGGTGTCTTTTCCAATAAATC
>NC_051405.1:26845915-26846202 GCF_015228065.2 Penaeus monodon
ATGATAGTATCACATATAGCACTAGTGATCCTATCTCTAGCACTACATGCCCCTTCCAAATAAAATACTCACTTACCGCAGACTCTGGAGCAATGCGAGTTGATAAGTCTCTTGAAAAAAGACAAAGAAAATGTGTAATGCGATGAAGAATATTGTATAGGTTTCCAGACACATGTAGGGATGTGTATTAAGTGACAGCTGATTAGAATAAGGGAGAGAAAATGTCAATCAGAGTATTCCAGAATGTGGAGTGAGCTGCCATTTTTCTTTTTCCTGAGAAGGGACGC
>NC_051405.1:26847600-26847981 GCF_015228065.2 Penaeus monodon
CAATTATCAACATTTTCGTTACAATAATCAGTGCCAATAAATCATTAACTTTGCCATAGCTGTTAATGATTAAAACATCAATATATATGAAGAAAAGAACAGAGTCTTTGTTTTATTGTGTTATGAATTTTCATTTGTATCTCACACGCTTGTTGCAATGATATTAACAGGGGATGGAATAAGAGAGCGCTATCCAATAAGTCTTTTATTTAGAGATCTGTACACAGGGAAAATGATGTAATAATCCCACGACTAGATAAATTAAAAAAGGAGAAAATTGTGACAATAATGTTTCATATAAATATCTACTGAGTACTGATAAAACTACATTAATCACAGTGGCTTTTTAACAAACAGTTTACAGCAACCATCACACAACGA
>NC_051405.1:26848022-26848089 GCF_015228065.2 Penaeus monodon
CTTTTTAATTATGTTTATCATTCCGAATGTCCACTGAGCCAAGAGAGGAAATGAAATATCCCAAAAG
>NC_051405.1:26848107-26848559 GCF_015228065.2 Penaeus monodon
TGTGATTTTGCTTCGAAGGTTACACATTCAACATATCATCTTCACCGTTTGTGTTGAACATTTCACAATTCAGTAAATCTATTCCATAGACACCATCAATAATAAAAAAAATCATCCAATATCCTTACAGGTAAAAAAAAAAAAACACAAGAATATAGAGAATTTGAAACACCATTAGACGAAAAAGAAAACATAGAAGAAAAAAAACAAACTGAAACCTTGACAAAGTGGAGATCAGGAATGCCAGACTGCTTAGCCACACGGTCTAGTAAACATCATCATAATCAGAGTCCGTTGTTGACATCTGACGTCTTCGCGAAGTAGCTGTGGTATCGAAGTCAAAGTACACGCCCCTTTCACACACGTGGGTAAGCGAGCTGCTGGTAGCCTTCTCGACTGAGATTTACGTTTTTTTGTTTCAATGCTGACTTTCTCCTGCCATTTCCTTTTTT
>NC_051405.1:26848611-26848682 GCF_015228065.2 Penaeus monodon
GAGTGCATCTTTCCATGCCTCTGAAGAATGTTTTGAGTGAGATTTTTCCTCCTCCACAGAAGACAGCGTGA
>NC_051405.1:26848731-26848806 GCF_015228065.2 Penaeus monodon
CCAGCAGAAAATGCAAAGCAAGTGACACACACACGCGCACACATGGCCAATATAAGGGCTTTTTTCTCGTATAGC
>NC_051405.1:26849147-26849401 GCF_015228065.2 Penaeus monodon
CACAGTTTTCACTACTCGCGCTATGACGTAGATGGTTCTCGGCCCATCGAGTACAAAAACAGAATCCAGTACAACTTGGTCTAACAATTATTTATTCTTTTGCTTAGACTTTAAAACAGCTATTAACGTACAGAAACATGGACGGGGGTTATCCACATCGGCCTCTCGAGTTGTATTCACCGGCACGTCATCACAAAACGAAAGGAATGGATTATTGGTCATTGTAATTATTTCCTTTACACTCATGGTAGATT
>NC_051405.1:26849538-26850329 GCF_015228065.2 Penaeus monodon
ATCAATATCACTTCTATCCCGATAATTTTAGTTTTTAGATTCATTTTTTTGCAACTTGCCATTGAAAGTGTGTGACGTCACTAAAACTCTAACACGAAGCAAATTTTTATAATATTTTTCCTTATTAAGAAAAAAAGAAATCTACTCACTTAAATACAGAAAAAAATACCGGTTTTCTTTGGATCTAGCCATTATTTTCGCTTCATTTCCCTCAAAAGCAAAAACTAAATAGTTTCCTTTTATATAATAAGCTGTAACCGATCTTATTCTTTGTAATATTACTTAACGTTATTGAAAAAATCAATATTTTCATTCATTTTTTTCCAGTGTTCACTCTCTTTGTGGTGGGTCAAGAACTGAGCCAGTGATGACGTCATTCAGTGCCAGGTGTGGGCCTACAGAACAGTCAGGTCAGAGGTCAATTGACATTTAACGCAGAACGAGGCAGGAAAGGGAAGGAAGAATATCGCAGCTGAATTTATGCAACTGGCATTTCCATCTTCCTTCATTGCAACATGTCATTTATCATTAGTATTTTTCCCCTCACATAATGTTGTAGATGGAATGTTGAAATCTTCATTGCACACGTTGCATTGTGAGATTCTTCCTTCTCCTTCGTACCTTTGTCTACACACTGTTAGGTCGGTCATTTGAACTCGTGGTAATGACCTCATGACCTCACGGGGAAAAAAATATTGGTCCTAGAAACCACACTTTGGTAATTCAGTCAAAAAAAAAGAAAAGAAAAAATATATTTTCCACCTCTTCTTCATCTCCTTTTCGTTTTTCCC
>NC_051405.1:26850359-26850597 GCF_015228065.2 Penaeus monodon
GTCTTAAATGCTATATAACATAAATGTGCAAACTTACAGAGTATTGATTATCGTACAGCATGACATAAGTGCTAAGCGAGTTGATATGCGTTAAAAAAAGTTGGAGTGAGAGAAAAAAAAAGATAAAAAATCATTGATGAAAACGAGGTCCTTTAAGGTCATCTATAATATAATGGATTTTCTTTTCTATATGTATATCTCCTTGACCTTATTTGGTCATTTGCAAAAAAAAAAAGAG
>NC_051405.1:26851000-26851649 GCF_015228065.2 Penaeus monodon
TATGCAAAGGGCAAACGAACAGCAAATCTATTAGGAAAAAAGATATAGATATTCCTGTTAATTCTAGATATTATGTTCTACCTTATCTGCCCCGTTAATGAATTTGTATCATCATTTTGCATAATTTCATATCGTTATCTCTCTTTCGAGATATCAAAAAGCCGATGATAACCAGCACGTGCTGTATATTTATCTCTTAACTCCTCGTAAAAAAAATAATTCCATTATTTCTATATTGTCGTAAGCGGATTTATTATTTCAAAAAATCATATCTATCCCGCCAAAAAAATGAGTGCCACGGCCTGCTAACATCACAACAAACACTGATCATTACGGTTATAACACTCGATGAAAATAAAACACCAACAACACTGTAAATTACACCACGAGAGGGAATGATAATCAAAGTTTGATTAAAAAAAAGTTGAATGTCCACACCGCAATTACCGAAGCGTTTCAAAGCGGTGTTTTCTTTCGTTTTATTCGAGCTAGTCCGAGGGGGAGATCGTGTATGTCCGAGAACGGGATCGTCTTAGTCTTAAAAGAGTTACTCCTTCAATAGAAAGCAACATGTCGACGATTCTCGGTTGCTAACGACATCTAAAACGCTTGTTCGAAAATCTCTCGTACACACCTATATGCACGCATG
>NC_051405.1:26851868-26851978 GCF_015228065.2 Penaeus monodon
ATAATCTGAAGAAGAAGAAAGAGACAAGAAAACGAAACAAACGAACATCGTTCAGAGTTCAGAACAACCCCAACGAGTCAAATCCTCGCGGCCATGAGTGAGACATCAAC
>NC_051405.1:26852100-26852543 GCF_015228065.2 Penaeus monodon
CCGTGTCTTTGTATCGCAAGTACAAAAATAGACAAGGCCTACACGAAATTTGGCACAAAAACCTCCTATGTACATCATTTACAAAAATGGTGCAGTTATAGACACATTATTGAGTAATTATGTGCAGAGACTTCGACTGTTGGACGACAATTGTACATCTTGCTGTAATGAGAGTACAAAAAATTATTTAAATTAGTTTATGAATACGATGGTCGAACAAGACCACATTTGCCAACATGAATAAGCTAATACATTCATACAGACACTTCACATCTAACATTACTCGCTAGTAATAAAAAATGCAGTATCAGACACCTCAAAATTTCTTTCAATATTGTAAACCTCTCTTCGAGCCTTGACTCCTCATGTCTTGTACAAACGCTGCCTGGAAATCTTTGGCGTCGGGGACTCCCAGCGTTACCATTATGGCCTTGGGGTCGCGC
>NC_051405.1:26852664-26853813 GCF_015228065.2 Penaeus monodon
ACTAATGAAATTTGTGGCCGGCAAAATGGTTGTTTCCAAAGTTAAAGAGACAATAATGGAACTGCTTTTTTTGTAAAACAAATATAAGACACAACAATATGCTAGTTTATCCTATACAGTAGAACGGAGAGTCCAAACAACAACAACAACCGAAAAACTATAAATGGAAGTTTACAGGGACACTTAGCCAAATCATAATCGTTTTAGTGACCTGGTGCTTGATCTGTGCTTGCTACTCTAGTGATATGGAAACTTAGGCTGCTTGGGAGGTGAACCGATACTCACTGGACACAAAGATTTCTTTCTATCTCACGAATTTAATCCCTTCGCATTCTTAACACTTGACTCAAACCAATTGAGCTTTTTTCTCTCTCTCGTAACTTGGAGATTTACATTTTTTCTGAGGCTTATCAACTTTTTTTTATTATTATTTCTTCATCATCTTTCATAGTATTGAGCACGATGTATTATACTCGGGTTAGGTCCGAGGCCCTTGGGGAACAGGTCGGAAAAGGTCACGCGAGTCCTGGCCCAGACGGAGGGTCCTCGGGGGAGTCTTATGAGAGTCTTACGCCCTCATATCTCGCGCCTCACGTCCTCACTTCGCCTCGCTCAGGGCCACTCACACACTGACTCATAACGGCGAGAAAGTTCGAGAAGGGCGGCGTGGTTTTTGTCCGCGTTTGTGGAAAATGAGCGCGAGCACTGTGCTCTGCGGCCGTCTACGCTCCGGCCGCCCGCGAAAGCGATCACCATCTTGGTGGGCGAAAAGGACCACTCGCACAGCAGCCACGTCAGCGTGTCCATTGGCGCCTCTGGGCCTCTGCGTCAGCGTCGGGTCGTCGTGAACACACGCAGAAATTGGCACTTGCAACAGTGACAATTCGCGCTGAGTGCCAGCTTGCCGGAGATCCCTAAAGCCCGGCGCCGCCCGCACCTGCCGCCGCCCGAATCGGCGGCCGCCCGCAGTGGCGACCGCCCACGTCGCCCGGGCGGCCTCACACCTGCGTGACGTTCCGCCTTTTCCTCTCCGTGCCGAGGGGCGTGGCCGCCACCCCGCCCAGGGTGAGGTGGGCGGCCAGCGTGGGCTTGGGAGGCGTGGGCGGCGGCACCTTCATTGGCCCCTGGCGCCGGCCGCTCTCCCAGGAC
>NC_051405.1:26853865-26854144 GCF_015228065.2 Penaeus monodon
ACGAGTCGACCTTGTAGACGAGGAGCGAGTCGGAGGGCTGCGTGGACACCACGGAGCCGCTGTCCATGGCCAGGCTGTCTTCGATGTAGTGGCCGTTGGGGGTGTGGTAGTAGAAGGGGTGCGGGTGGGCGGGCTGCATGGTGGGCATGTAGGGCACGCCCAGGTCGGGGCGGTGCAGCGCCAGCTCGGCCGCGTCGCCGTCCGCCGGCTCAGCCGCGTGGCGCCGCTCGTGCTCCGCCAGCAGCGTGGACGCCGGCCACGACTGGATGGGGCTCAGCG
>NC_051405.1:26854203-26854767 GCF_015228065.2 Penaeus monodon
TTGCTGATGGAGTCGGTCTCGCTGTCGGTGTCGCATCCAGCGGGCGTGGTGGTCACGGGCTCCAGCACCTCCACCGCCTTCTTCTCCTGGTGGTGCCGCCGTCGCCGCGTCACCACCAGCAGGTAGTAGACGGCCAAGATCAGCACCACCACCAGCAGGCCGCAGCCGGCCCCCACGATGGCCAGGATGTCGCGGGTGGACAGAGTGCCGGGCTGGGGCGTGGTGACGCCCAGCTCGGACACACTGCCGCCCATGGGCCCGCCCTGGGTGGAGCCGCGCGTGTTGATCTCCGTGGTGGTGGGCGGGTGCGGCATGAAGAACTCGGCCGTGTTGGACCAGGGCCCCTTCGCGCCCATGCGGCTCTCCCCGCGGATGGCCGCGTAGTACACGCCGTCGTGGCGCCCCCAGCGCGCGATGTGGCGCGACACCTCGCCCGCGGGCTCCGGCGCCGGCCACTCGCGCGCGAACTCGCCGACGCCTCGGCCGGTGGCGGCGGCGTCGCGGGAGAACACCACCTCGTACTGCATCACTGGAATGGGGGGGGGGGGGGTTAGATGGGCACTG
>NC_051405.1:26855537-26855901 GCF_015228065.2 Penaeus monodon
TGATAACAATAAGAAGAACATTAAAATGAAAAAAGAGGGATGTTTGCAGTTGAATGTCATGACCTTGAAGATTTCAAAGGCCGTTTGGTGTCGAGATACAGTGTCTTAACATAATCAGGGTGTCTGTTGCCCCTCCCTCTCTATCTGTTGGTTTGTATATGGTCGAATATCTTTTTTTATCCCTTTTTTGTATCTCATTTTCTTTCTCTCTCCGTTTTCCTCCGTACCACCCTTACTCTATTTTTCTGTCTCTGCCTCTGTCTCTTATTCTCACTCTTCATCACTCCCTCATTTTTCCCTCACCCTCTCTTACTCTCTTCCTGTCTTCTTTCATCCTTCCCTCCTCCCTACACCCCCCCCTTCC
>NC_051405.1:26855976-26856287 GCF_015228065.2 Penaeus monodon
TCTCCACACTCCTCTTTACCACCTTTCTTTCCCACTCCACCCCACTTACCTGTTCCATAATCCCTCCACTCTCCAGGTGAAGTCCAGGTGAAGGTGATCTGCTGCGACGCCGGGTTGATCTCCGCCCGGAAGTCGGAGATACGCGAGGGCGGGACGTGAGACAGGTTCCTGCCGCCGCCCACGATGTCCACAAGGCCTACGGTGACGGTGCGGGAGAGGTGTCCTGTCTCGCGGGCGGTGGTGTAGGGCACGATCGAACCGCAGCATCTCTGCCAGTCTGGCGGGGGGAAAGGGAGGGTTAGAAGCGGTTA
>NC_051405.1:26856361-26857220 GCF_015228065.2 Penaeus monodon
CGTGGGTTAGATGGGATCGGAAGGGGGTTGGAGTGATAAGGAGGAAGGGGAATGGTGTTAATGGAGAGTATATAGAGAAGGTGCGTGTTAGAAGTGTTTGGAGTGAATTGAGAGGAGCAGGGAAGCTGGGTGTAAGGGAATTTAGGGAGTAGGAGAAGATATGACAAGGGGCGTGCGTTAGAAAGGGGCTGGAGAGATAAGGGGGGCGGGGTGTTAGAAACGGTTAGCAGTGGGGTTGGTGGGATAAGGGGGAAAGGGCGTGGGTTAAGGAATGGAAGGAGATAGGGGAGAGGTGTTAAATGAGTTAAGCAGGAGATAAAAGAAACTGTTAGAAAGGTTTAGGAATGGCGTGAGGGAGAGAAAGGGAGAGATGTTAAACGAAGGAATGAGAGAAGAAGATGAAATAGCGAAGGGGGCAGTAAGGGAAGGGTTGAGGAGTGAAAGGAGAAAGAGGGTGAAGAGGATAGGGATGAGTATAATAAGGAATGATATTAATTGAAGGATGGAGGAGAGCGAGAGATAAGGAGTGACATGAAAGGTAAGGGGAGAGGGAAGGCAAAGATAGGAGAGGTCATAATTAGAAGATAGAAGTAATAAGAGGGATAGTGAACCAACGAGGAAAGTGAGGATATGGAATAGGGAAAGTGACGGGAGAAGGGGGGGGGGGTTGTCAAGGAGCTTTGAATGAAGCAGAAGATTTGGGGAAAGGTGGAGGAGGGAGGGGAGGGGGTGTAAGAAACGTGATAAAGCTACAGACTAGTGTAAATTAAGGAAAAAAAAGAAAAACATATAGAGAATACTTGAAGGTAACTCATCACCCTTAACAACCCGCCTTCCCCTTCCCCAACGCAAACCCATT
>NC_051405.1:26857290-26857577 GCF_015228065.2 Penaeus monodon
CCCTCACCTGGATTATACGTCCTCGCCCGCGTGTACTGCGTCCCGACAGCAGTAATCTGTCCCGAATACGGCACGTGATTCCGAGAGTAAACACGTGGACGAGATGAAGGCGGGGGCCTTGAGGACGTAATGACCTGCGCTGTGCCCGAGTTGTCTGTGGCGGTGACGGAGAGAGCGTAGCGGCCGGAATCAGCGGGAATGGCTGGCAAGTAGCGGGAATAGATGCCATCGCTACGGGTCAGGTCGGCGTCTGGTGTGAAGAGAGAGATTGGGATTATTTTTTGGTT
>NC_051405.1:26857602-26857774 GCF_015228065.2 Penaeus monodon
GTATTTTTTCGTATTTTTTTGAAATTTGTGATTTGGTTGTTATCTATGTTTTTTTTATTATTTACTTCTATATGTGTTTTATTTGATTTATTTTCATTTATGATTTAACGATTTATTTTTACCCATTTTTATTGATTGTTTGAAATCTTATTTTCGGTTATTAATTTTCTAT
>NC_051405.1:26858258-26859147 GCF_015228065.2 Penaeus monodon
TTTCTGTTTTTAAATTAGATATCTTGAGCGTTTATGCTCTATCAAGGTAAAACCTTATGCAGAGTCACGGAGCAGAAAAAGAGACTTTAATATCTGATGCAGAAATTCGGAGGAAAGAAATCTATTTAATGAATAGAATGAAAACGAACGATTTCAAAACTGGAAACATAATTGGGAATATTCAGATTACATTCCCTCGTATTTAAGGAACCTCCGGATGACTCTCGCTCTCTTCTTTATTTCTATTTCTTATTCTCCTTGCCATTCCCCTCTTCCTCGTTCGTGTGCAAGAGGAGAAAATTCCCCTCTTTTGTGAGGCCGAAAGTTTTGACGTGGTAAGATAGTCGATAACTTCATCTTTGTGTCTTCATAATATAATTTTTAAAATCGTAGGACGTTATTTATTTACTTTCATGTCTACTGATAATCGTCAGAAAAAGGCATGGCTTAAAAAGGCTAAATGTACACAATATCTGCAGACGATGATAATCATCTACCAAATCAAAGAGGATTGACAACAGTGACCATTGTCATTTTACTGTCAAATCTTCATATCGCTGTACAATTTTCGATCGACATATTTGTGATTATTTTCCAAAAATCATTTTTATTCGCTTTACCTTACCCTATATATAATACATATTATTTCTCCAATCATTCAATACATTGAAAATCATTTTAATTTCCGCGTATTACATGAAAATCTGCAGATGACATCAAACTGTTTTAAAAAAATCATGCATATATTTTTTTAGAAAATAAATTAAACAATTGGATATACAATGTCATATAAAGAAGTTATGCATTAATTTCGGGGAAATGTTGGGATACAAAAAATAATCATTCAAAAATTGAAAATACATGAGATAATATGAAATAATAATTTGAT
>NC_051405.1:26859523-26859737 GCF_015228065.2 Penaeus monodon
TTCCTGCCTCCTCCTCTTCCTTTTTTAAAACTCCCTGTTGTTGGTTAATTCGATGAAAACGGAAATACGAGGCGGAAATCCGACACCTTTTCCCCTTACTTCGCCCATTATAGGTGCTGGAGAGTCCATTAGAATGTGCGCATCTCCCTTTACCTTTCACGCCTCTCGATTTCTCATTTCGTTTCATGTCCCCGACGTGGCTTTAGCAGTGTCG
>NC_051405.1:26860254-26860364 GCF_015228065.2 Penaeus monodon
AGCGTTTCGCTCTGCCTCTCTCTTTTTCCTGAAAATAATTATTCATTCTCATAATGACATTTAAATTGCTCCCCGCATTCCACACACAGCAAAATGATTACTTGTATTTG
>NC_051405.1:26860604-26860724 GCF_015228065.2 Penaeus monodon
TCTACACGTATACATACACGCACACACATCCTTACAATCCTAATCCCCCTCCTCCCCCTGATCCTCCCCCCTCACGCCTTATCCCACACCCCTCTTCCTCTCCGCATCTTCCCCTAAGAA
>NC_051405.1:26861127-26861301 GCF_015228065.2 Penaeus monodon
ATTTCCATTGTCGAGAAGCCTGAAGGTGATGGGTCCGTAGCGATTGCCTGTCCCGTTGACCCCAAGGCGCTGAAGGGAGGCCTCGACGAGAGCGCCGACCACAGGGGCGCTCCCACACCACAGCTGAGGGAGGGAAAAAGGCTAGGGTTATTATCTGGAGGATGGTTGGGGTTG
>NC_051405.1:26861414-26862393 GCF_015228065.2 Penaeus monodon
GAATATGTGGATTTTCGTATCTTTACATGTCTATCTATCACCCATCTTTCTTTGCCCCCCCCCACCCCTTACCCCCATCGTCTTTGCTCCTCCTAACTCTATTTCCCTTACCTTCCTCAACTTCCTTTATCCCCCCCCCCTCTATCGTCTTTGGTCCCCCTACCTCTATTTCACTTACCTCCCCCCTCACTCCACCCTTTGCCCCCCTTTCTACCGCCTTCTTTACCTCTTCCCCCATCTCCTTAAACTCCTCTTATTATCTTCCCTTCTCCCCCAATCTCATTTTCTCCTTTCCCACCACCCTCTTCTCTCAAACCTCTATTCATGCCTGTATCTCCTTTCATCCCTCTCTACCTTTTCCCCTAAACTCCTTTCTCCCCTATTCTTCCTCTCCCCAACCTCCTTCCTCCATTCCTCAACTACCTTTCCCCTCACTCCTCTAACTTCCATTTTTCCCCTCTACCACCTTTCCCCCTTCCCCAAACTTCCCCTCCCCTCACTCCTCTAACTTCCCTTTTTCCCCTCTACCACCTTTCCCCCTACCCCAAACTTCCTTCCCCCTCCCTCCCACCATCCTCTTCCCAAGCTGCTTTCCCCTTTGAACCCTTCCCTCCGCCTCCCCCAAGCTGGCTTCCCCCAACCTCCCCCAACTTCCTTTCCCCTTTTACCCCCTCACCCTTTACCTTCTTTTTACCCCCTCTCCTTTACCCCCCCCCCCCTTCTTCCACTCCTACCCATCCTTCCCAACTCACTCCCCCTCCTCCCCTCTCCTGCCACCCCCTCTCTCCCTACTACCCCTTTCCCCTCCTCAACTTTTTTTTTCCATGAAGCGGGCTATTGTTTCGCAATTGCAAATGTTCTCTCTCTCGCTTGCAGATAAACAGACAAGTAATCGGTTTATATCCTTCTTCTATCCTTCGGAGTCATTGCACCAGGAGGCGGAGGAGAGGAAGGAAAAGGAAGGAAAAGAATGATAAGG
>NC_051405.1:26862884-26863080 GCF_015228065.2 Penaeus monodon
CACAGATGAAAAGGAAAAACAAGAAGGCCAAGAAGAACGTAAAAATTCTCTTGGGGGAAATGCCTTCAAAGACACAAGAATATCATTACAAAGGAAGAAGCTCAGTTAGTTAATGAGGAAATTAACAGGGGAGGGGGGGGGTGTAGCCTGGATACTCGTTAACGTGTAAATATGTCTAATCGAATCGAAAAACGTC
>NC_051405.1:26863335-26863511 GCF_015228065.2 Penaeus monodon
GGGGGAGGGTGTAGTTTGAATAAACGTCAACGTCTAATGTATATTCATCGAGGAATGTCTAAATGACTCAGTGAATATGTAGAGAAACAGATTAATGCTTGGATGGATTAATAAAAGTGATAGAAATTAAATGAATGAATCAGTTAAATGAAATCAATATATAATACAAGTGAAGA
>NC_051405.1:26863585-26863687 GCF_015228065.2 Penaeus monodon
GTGAATAAATGGATGATTAAATGAATGTCTCTATGTATACATGAACATGGGAATTGATTGAAAATATGAATATTAATTTCGGTGAATGTGGATAAAAATTAT
>NC_051405.1:26864148-26864431 GCF_015228065.2 Penaeus monodon
GTAAAACCGAACGCAAAGAGAATTAACAAGACCACAATGGCGTCTCCACTGCTTTCTCTCCGCCAAACAGTTCTTCACAAGTCCGAGATAATCGTTACAAGCGCGTGGAGTTTATGAGTTTAATGTTTCACGTTTAATCGTCCCATAAACCACAGGCATCCCGACCGACGTGGGCGTACAATCCCGCGCCTTTTCACGCCAGCAGACCCCGCCCTCATGGATATTAGATTTGAGACCGACTTTCGATGAGTTATGGCAAAGAAAACCCATATGGCCAAACCGG
>NC_051405.1:26864983-26865070 GCF_015228065.2 Penaeus monodon
TTTATACAAATCTCTTAAAATCTACCATAAGCAATATTATTTGTAATACATGAAATAAAAAGCAACAAGTTTAATTTCCGCTTGCTC
>NC_051405.1:26865862-26866023 GCF_015228065.2 Penaeus monodon
ACCCGGCCATTTATAAGAGAAGTAATTTCTTTTGCTCCATTTAAAGGACTCGAATAAATGGGCTTCTTGGTGCCGCTGTGTCTTGGGACGTTTTCGTATAATCTATTTACGAAAGAAATATTCGTTGAAAATCGAGGTCGTTAGAGGGTAACGTTATTGAT
>NC_051405.1:26866653-26866789 GCF_015228065.2 Penaeus monodon
GAATAAACGAGTGGCCGAGCGAAAGAGGGAATACACAGACGGACGAATAAACAAGAAGAAAAGAGAAATAATGAAAACCACAGATGTTGCTGCGGTTATTTACGTCTTCGCAAAGTTGGTTGTTTACGGGAAACTA
>NC_051405.1:26866840-26866958 GCF_015228065.2 Penaeus monodon
CCCCTAGTATCTCTATCTTCTACATATGAGTTTTTTGCTCCCTTTTTTAAAAATTCCATGGCCATTCCTCTTATGGTTAAGGTCATATCCATGCTTAAGTTACTGACCATCACCCTCT
>NC_051405.1:26867015-26867106 GCF_015228065.2 Penaeus monodon
GACGAGATGAATCTAAGAACACAGAAATAAAAAAAAAATCTTTGATGGATACGTATAATCTATAGGAAACTTGAAATAATGAAAAAAAACA
>NC_051405.1:26868238-26868735 GCF_015228065.2 Penaeus monodon
AAAACCGAAAATAAGGAAGAAAAAAAACCTAATAGTTAAGAGAATAAGAATAACCATGATTACCAGTAAATTACTTCAAAGTATTAATGTGTAATCCAAAGAACGGAAAAAATAGCGAAAGAAAAACAAAGGCAAGAAGGCAGAAAATGGAAATACGTGAAAGATAACAGACGAGAAGAAGAAACAGTCAGAGAAAATGAGTTTGGAAATGCATGATGTACAATGCAAACACAGCGATTCCCTCTCCTCGAAATAGTTCCATCTTGGTAGTGAAAAATGGCAGGTTGGCCGTAGAGTTTTTCGTCTCATTTTTAAAAAAAATTGAATAATATTTCTCAGGAAAGGCTACAGGCAACGCTTAAGACAATAAATCTCTTTTGTTTGTTTCTGTAACTTGCTGAGAAAGTCCTTGTCTTTTTTCCTCTCTCTTTTTTTCTTGTATTTAGAAAATGTGTATTCTCGTGATGCTGGAATTAAAATACCCCCCCGCCCTAAAA
>NC_051405.1:26870026-26870836 GCF_015228065.2 Penaeus monodon
CCTTCTTCGTTAACATGATGCATTTCCTTATCTCCTTATCTAATCTTGCGTTTTTCTTTATCTACATTCCATTTACGTTACTGTTCATGTGGAATTGATCATATCATTGACACAGAACTGACAAATTTTACGGTAATTATTCCGCAGTGAAGTCGAATACGTGTATCAGCCGTGGAAGAGATATCCAGCTACCGGCATCTCTTTCTGTGACCTAATTCGTAAATCTTGAAATTTTATCAGTCTCCTACTTCCTCTTCTTCAGTTCAGTTCATGGCCACTCTCTCTCCGTCTTCCTTCCCCCTCGCTCATCCTTCTGTCTCTTTTCTTTCCTATTCCCATCTTTCTCTCTTCCTTTCCTTTTCATACTGTCTGTGTCTGCTCTTTCTCTTATCTCTCCACTCTGTTTTACTTCTTTTTCTTTATTGTGTCTTCTCTGTGTCTTAGCTCTCCACTCTGTTTCACTTCCTTTTCATATTGTGTCTTCTCTTTGTCTCATCTCTCACCTTTCTCTGCTTCCTTTCCTAACGGCCTCTTCTCCTTCTCTCACCTCTTCCCTCTCTCCCTTCACTTTCTTTACAGCCTCTCCTCCTTCCTTCATAAGATTCTTCCATATCTATCTCCTGCCTCTCCATCTCATCTATTTCTCTCTTTCCATATCCATTCCTTCCCTCTTATGTCCTTTCTTATCCTCTTCCCTATGTCTCCTCCCTCCTTCCCTGTTTCCTTAGCCCATTCCCTCGCGTGTGAAATCGGAGACAAATCACTTTTCGATCCTTAGACAGAGCCTACCTCCGCCATCGTCCTTGTATG
>NC_051405.1:26871047-26871959 GCF_015228065.2 Penaeus monodon
CCATCCCCTCCTCCACCCACTTTCATCCGCGACGTTATCACGACGAAGTGCACTACATCATCTAAAACTGCTCACCGATGGAATACGTGAATCAAACATGTTTTCAAGAGCTCCTTCGTCCGCGTCTCCCGGATCAATACACCGAAGGCACGAATCTCTATCAAGAGGAGATGCAGCGGCAGATACAGCGGCATAGGCAACAGCAGAGGCAACAGCAGAGGCAACAGCAGAGGCAACAGCAGAAGCAGAAGCGAGAGAGGCAAGAGCGGCGTGTTGTCCATTTTCCTCTAATCTATTACTACCTACATTGGCTTCCTGAGACTTACGATAAGGCATCAACTCGCGCTTGGGGTTTCGAGGAAGAGTGTAAGAAAGGGGGAGGCTGGTAGGGGATGGCGTGGCAGGGGAAGTGGAAGGTTGGAAGCTGGGCTTAGTGGGGGTGTAAGGAAAGAGGAATTGGGTAGGGGAGGCGTGGCAGGGGAAGCGGAGGGGTGGAAGCTGGTTACAGTGGAGGGGAAGGGGACAAAAACGTGGATAGGGAAGATGAGTGGGTGTAGAGAACTAGTAGGTGAGAAAGGCGTAAAGGGTACGGTAGAAGCTCAGGGAAGGGGAAGGGGGAGCGAGGTAGGGTGAGCAGGGACAGGGAAGGGGGAACGAAGTAGGGTGAGCAGGGAAGGAGAAGGGGGAGCGAGGTAGGGTGAGCAGGGAAGTTGGAGATGTTGGGAAGAGCGTGGGAAAGGGGGTGGGGTGGGTGAGAACTTTCTTGACATTTCTAGATTTAGCAGGTACTCTACTGTAGATGTTTAGGTCATCCGACGCGGCTGGTTATCTAATTAACTGCGATTATTTGGTATATGAATAGAAGTCTACGAAGACTTCTGAGGGGTAGAGAAAGACCAAAGGGAAAAAGAC
>NC_051405.1:26872322-26872629 GCF_015228065.2 Penaeus monodon
CACACATCCCTTCTGGCGATAAAGAAAACCCGACTCATTAGTACTTACCTTATTAGTAGATGATAAAAGAACGCGCAATTGCGTTTCAATGAATCATGATGCGATATCCCTTCATAAAATAGTACAAATCAATACTTCTCTTCCCTCTCTCTATATTCATAGAATATAGATCACCCTAACGATATCGGAAAATTAAGTTATACTGAATGAGATTAATTTGTAATGAAACTAGGCATTTTCTGGTTGTAAAGCTGGTTGCGTTGATATCGGGGATTTTTGACTTAATGAGCTTAATATGGATGTGTTT
>NC_051405.1:26872970-26873294 GCF_015228065.2 Penaeus monodon
ACGATGAAACGTCCTAAAAATCAACAAGTAAACTCATCTCTGCAGAAAAGATAATAATAGCACACAATAGGCTACAACGTATAGTGTAGCGAAACCTGTTATATTAAATGTTTTTCTTTGTGTCCTTTGGTAAGAAAAATGAAATTGATTAGTCATTATGATAAAGTTTGGCTTTTTTTTTTTTTTCTTTCCTCCGTCTCTTTCTACTCGGTTTCACTTTTCGTGTCTTTCATCCCCCTCTGCTCATTGGTTCTGAGAATATACCCTGTGCTAATCATGCATTTTGTTTTACACGCGGACACCCACTCACGTACACGCGCAAGA
>NC_051405.1:26873497-26873677 GCF_015228065.2 Penaeus monodon
TGATTTCACAGCTTAGTGATTCGTCTACCAAAGTGGAATGCTTCTTCTCAGCGGAGAATCAGGGAGAAGATGCATCGAGCAGTACGTCCTCTGCAGAAGAACAATTAATTTTCTGCCTCGCCTGTCTATCCGTCAGTCTGACTCGCTCTCTCCTTCTCTTTCGCATTTTCCTTCCTTCTT
>NC_051405.1:26874134-26874469 GCF_015228065.2 Penaeus monodon
ACACACACAAACAAAAATAACGACTCCACCAAAACTCACCTTCGCATAAACAATCACCGGCTTGCTAACATCCGAAATGTTGACGACCGTGGCTGTGCTGGAGGTCCAAGCCGTGAGTGTGACCGCGTGGTTGTTCCTATCGCCGTGTCCCATCGAGGAGCTCGAAGTGGAGTTGGGGGCGCGAGGCGTGGCCAGGACGCGGGTGAAGAGGCTCTGGTGGCTGTCGGCTCTGTTCTCGATGCGGTAGTGCCACTCGCCCGCCTGTGAAGAAGGGAGGGGGGGGGGAAGGGGGAGACGAGGGAGAATGAGTCGTTTCTATGGGAGAAGGGGCATGG
>NC_051405.1:26874944-26875076 GCF_015228065.2 Penaeus monodon
ATTATTTTTATTGTTATCATTGTATATTTTCATTTTATCATTTTTTGAATTCTTCTTTTCAGGGTCATGTTTCTCTTAAAGGGAGAAAGGAGAGACGGCAGATTGAGTTGTTTGTACGGGAGGGGGGATGTT
>NC_051405.1:26875705-26876197 GCF_015228065.2 Penaeus monodon
GACGAGAAAATTTGACAGCAAACAGCAAATCCGATTCTGATATATACAGTATGCGCAAAGTTAATCCTCTGAAACGAATGTGGCTGTAAAGCATATGTTTGAATGTACAGTAACTGATTATGGAAGTGTGTGTGTTTTGTAGTGGAGGGGGGAAGGGGTAGAACGTACCAACCCCGCCCCCCTTCCCTCTTTATGTCAATCTCTTTCAGATCTCTTTCACAGATACTGTATAAAACCTATAATGTACTACAGAGTATCTTTATATTCTCTTTAAAAGATTATACTGTTTTAGGCTTATATCGCTATGAAAAAGTACGTTTGGATGGCGGATATGTAAAAATAATCTGTACCATGATATGAATTGATATGAATTGGTGTCACCGTGCTATAGCGTTAGCATCTGCGGAAGGGGACTAAAAGGGCTATAAGCGATGCCACGGTCCGGCATTAGGAAGGATATCGTCGCACCAAGATCGAATCTTATATTAAAAT
>NC_051405.1:26876296-26876567 GCF_015228065.2 Penaeus monodon
AGGACAAAAAAACAAGACATTCACCCGAGGAAGGAGGACGATGCAAACCATCCTCCAAAAAACGCAACAGTAATGTGATGTATTCGCGTAGTCTTAAGGATGCCAGGCTAAAGTTGGGTCTGGAAAAGCTCCTTTCGGGAATGTGGTGCGGGAGCTCTAAACGCTGGAGTGTCTCTGGCTTGTGTGTGTGAGTGCGAGGCGTGTGTATAACTGTGCGCAATGTATGAGTAGATGGTGGGTGATAGACGGATGATTAAATCAATTAATTACA
>NC_051405.1:26876840-26877173 GCF_015228065.2 Penaeus monodon
GCATTCTCCACCCCTTTTCCATTTCACTCATGTAATCCTCCTCCGTCTCCTTCCGTTAATTCCGCGGCAGGATCTCAGGTGGAAAAGAAAGTGCTCTCCTTCGCCACTGATCACGTGCTTGGCGTCGGGGATTCCCCTCATCAATCACCGCATGAACTCGGTAATTACAGTCATTAACCCTTCGACCTTCGCAAATTAATCGCTCGGCCGCGGTCCTTCTTGGCAAAGCCTCCACTTGGGTCGAAGCGGGAGGGAAATTAAGACATAAAAGAGTGAGAGAGTTGTTTGATCTGCAGGTGCAAATTTTGCGTCTGGCGTGCGAGTATTTTCGAC
>NC_051405.1:26877390-26877653 GCF_015228065.2 Penaeus monodon
CTTCGATAGGACAAAAGGGTGGGGGGCAGAGTGAACATGGGGTAAGGAAGATTAGCCATGTAGCTTTATTCATTGCGGAACTTTTGGTAAATTTAAGCGTGTGTTTGTTTTGAAACCGTTCCCTCTCCAGACTTTTATTCGTGTGTGTTAGTGTTTCATGACCAGTCACGGTTTATTTTCAACACTCTTTTCATCCTTCGCTCAAACTTCATGGAAATCGAGGATAAAGTGCTGAAGTTTGTAGCTGCATGCAAATTTGTGTT
>NC_051405.1:26877722-26877923 GCF_015228065.2 Penaeus monodon
TATGAAAGAGTCCGTCATTGAATTTATGTAATTGCAAGATTTGTGTGAGAAGGCTTGCTGTTACTATTGAATATATTTTCAGCTTGAGCCTTGAAGTTACATCTTCTGAAAGAATTAAGTTACGTAACAAAAAAAAATATTGTACAAGAGAAATGTTGTACAAGACTGACTGCATATGTTGCACATAATCGTATGATGTAT
>NC_051405.1:26878014-26878418 GCF_015228065.2 Penaeus monodon
CTTGTACGAGAACACAAAAGGTTATAATGTACAATAAAAATACTATACAAGAGAAATGTCATTTTGTACAAGACTGGCTGAATAATTTGCACAAAACGTTATGATAAAAAAAAAATGTACAAGAGAAATGTTATGTTCAGCAAGACTGACTGAATAAGTTGCACAAGGCCTCTGCTCAATGGGAATTTTACGAACGTTGCAAGAGCTTTAAAGATTGTACATTCCAGAAGCTAAAACGAAACAAACTCACTCTAGAACACGGAATGACGTTAAAGCTTTTGTAACTCAGCTTCAACGCTTATTTAGCCTTTAATGGTCTTCATTCAGTATTCTGTCGTTCGACATTCGCGAGAACTCTACGGGCCAAACCCACATTTCACCATGTCATTTTGCTTTTGCATACC
>NC_051405.1:26878616-26878868 GCF_015228065.2 Penaeus monodon
GGTCATTGATTATTAAAAAAATGATTGGCGTAAAATTTGAAAATATAACAAACTTGAAAATCTAATTCCTCTCCGTATATTTATTTGTCTTCTCTTTCTTCAGTTTCTTCTCCTCTTTCTTCAGAACAAAGGTAAGATTAAAATAATCACTTCAGAGAAGAGGAATTTAAAGGTGGTAAATAAATTAAAGAAAAGTTTAGTTCTTTTTAATATTTTGTGTTAGCAAGTGATGCATAAAGAGCTATCCCACGG
>NC_051405.1:26879230-26879730 GCF_015228065.2 Penaeus monodon
TGAGCAGGCACAATAAGGATTAGCCAGCATGATTAAATATCAACGTTTTGTACATTTTGAAATAGTTTTGCGAACATGACTAATAAATAAGTTTCGTAAAATATTTCATAACCAAAGCCGGCGACTAGAATATGATGTACTATATTTATGCAACTACATTGGAGGACAGCCTGAACATCATTAATTTAATGTTATAACCCTTGGTATTATCTGTATGTATTACGTGTTGATTGGCTACCTGAAAATATTTATGAATACGTAATCGAAGTATGTACAAGTTTTATTGTGTATGAACGATGCTTTAATGAGGTAAATCTGTATTATGGGAAACTGTTTATTTTCCTAAAATAAGTCTGTCATTGCTTTTGTCGAAGTGTGTTTGTTTATTTCATAGTAGAAGCACTTGTGTTTGTTGAATATACATGGTTCATGTCGATTTCTTTTCACGTTGGCAATCGATCATGATAACGTCTATCTTGCAGACGTCTCCCATCCCCATT
>NC_051405.1:26880530-26880960 GCF_015228065.2 Penaeus monodon
CGTGCGTGCGTGCGTGCTCGTATGTAGAAACTCCCACGAAACTTACCATAGCATTGGTAATCGTGACAAAGATCATGTTGACATCTCCATCCTCTTCCTGCAGATTCAGCGTCTCCTTGCCCATGCCATGAGGGTCAATGAGGTTAATCATGTTGCCCACGTGACCTAGGTCGTAGTAGATGAGGGTGAACTTGACCTCTCCTCCGAGGCTTTTGTCGACGGTAAATGACCCTTGCGAAATGCTGCCAATCCCGCCCGGGAATTCCTGTTGCGAAGAATGGAAAGGGAATTAGAGTACAGAGATAATTATAAACACAATAAACATAGAATAAAACAATTGGGAAGATAATGAGGATAATGGTGATAATGGAGATGATGATAAGAAATAGGAAGGAAATGATGGAATTAATGACCAAAGTAGTTGCAAGAC
>NC_051405.1:26880994-26881075 GCF_015228065.2 Penaeus monodon
GGAAGTGAAAATAATTCTTTGTATCACCTTTGCTACTGATAAGGAATTTCATCTAAAGGTAAAAAGTTACAAATGACAGAG
>NC_051405.1:26881141-26882657 GCF_015228065.2 Penaeus monodon
CACAGACAAACACAAGACCCCTCCTCTCCCTCCACCTTCTCACTAGTGTTACCCTAACCACCACTACATCTACTAATTCCCATCCTTAATTCTCTCCCATTCTTACCTTCTTGTGAACGACGAGGGGCAGGGAGTCCGAGTCCAGAATAAAGAGCCTAATGGCCGCATAGAGAGCATCCATAAGAGCCACCATCATGGAGACTTTGCTGTCACTTCCGATTCCTTCGTCGAGTACAGCGAAGGACTGGGTTCCTGCGGACGAGAGAGAGGGAGGAGAGGGTCGGGTTAATATCTTGAGGGCGTTTTTTTTTTTAAGTCTGTTTATCTGTCTATTTGTTTATTGTTCTTTCGCTCTTTACTTCTTTATCTTTTTGTTTGGGTATTATCGTTGGATCAGGTTTGTTTGTGTTTTGCGTTTTTTCTTTGTTTTTCTTTGAGAGATTTAGGAGTTCTTTAATATTGTATTGTCTTTGGTGTAAGCGAGGATAGGGATATTGACGGTAAGGATAATGGTGATTATGTTAACAGGGGTGTGGTTGAATGTTCATATCTATGTTCGTATACATCAGTATTTCTGTACATCAGCGTGTATATACACATGCGTAAATTCATATGCACCCACCGGCGTATAATACACCAGTTCTCTCTCACTTTAATATAAGACCAGTAAAAATACTTGTTACATCGACACAAAACAAAACAGAACAAGAAAAAACACAAAAATAAACCACAGAATAAAGCATATGTTCCTCCCCCCCAAAAAAAAACAAGAACAAACAACAAATTCATCAGCCAGGCACACCTCTCCCGCCAGCGCACGAATGGCCGTCATGCTCCCCTTTTCTGGAACCGAATTACGTGTTTCAAATTTCGCCGTGTTCGAGGCTTTAATTCATGATCGTGTGTGTGTCGCATTTCATCACCGTTAATCATAATTAATGGATGTTTTTGTCTTCGTTAATAGGGCCTGGGTTCTAGATATTCGTTATGAGGTGCATGTGTAGGTCCCTTGCATGATATTCGCATGGTAATATTCATCCGTAATTATTTCTTTTCTCTTCGGCTTGACAGTAGCATAATGATGATTTTATTTCGCTTTTTATTTATACATTTATCTATATTTAATACTGGTAATTATTGTAATTCCATGGGTGAAAGATAATTAAATAAATGTATATGAATATAAATGTTCAGTGTGGTTGTGGAATTATTATTAGCCTCCTTGTATAAAACGTGCCAAATAAATTCAATATGAATGTAAACCCTTTTCTAACGTTTTGAAATCATCGTATGTTTACTGAATTATTGAAATGAATTGGAAAAAAAATATATATTTACGCATATGTATTAATTCCTCTGTTCCCCTTGTGGTCTCATAACCAAAATTGTTATTGTAAAATTACATAATGGTCATTGGAATGAATGATATATAATATGTTGCGAGATTTTTAAGGCAGTAAACAAACAAACGGGAGATGAAACAAAGGGAGAAACAAGCAAAAGTGTATTTGTAAAA
>NC_051405.1:26883190-26883802 GCF_015228065.2 Penaeus monodon
TACGAGACCCAGTCATCACAGGTCATAGGTCAGATTACGATCAATTAAAAGGTATGAGGAAAATTTAGTATCACAGAATGGCCATGTTAATGCTATCCTTATTTCATTTCCTCTGACGTTAGCGTTTCTTTCTGCTAATGTTAGCGAGTCCTTGCTGTGTTTAGCGAGTCTCTTTTACTACGCCTGTGTGTGTGTGAAAGCACGTCCTTCATTGCAAATGCTAATAGAACGTATTCGTTAAAGATAATGACACTCGTTTTCTGTTCGTCTTTGTGAAACTCTGGCTTTGCTGCAGCTTATAAAAACACCGACTATGTCAAACTTAGCGACACTGTTTTCTGCAAAGTTGTGCAAAGCTTGAGAAAACGGCTGCTCCCGCTAAAGTTAGCGAAAAAGTCTCGCCTTTCTGAGTGCTTGCTAATCTTAGTAAAGGTATGATTCCGCATTGCTTAACAAAGGAGATTAACGCTTAAACTAACAAAGGCAGTGTTAAATCGGCTGAGGAGCTATTAACGCTATCATCATCTGTATATGTGATAACTATTCTTTTCTTTAGAGGAAACGAAATACTCTTGTGAATGTCAGAGAAGCAGACCTTTGTTTGATTAGAAG
>NC_051405.1:26885125-26885293 GCF_015228065.2 Penaeus monodon
ACGGCGCCGTCCCCTCTCTGGGCCGGCGGTTCCACAGCCTGACCACGCACAAAGGGCTGGCGGCTTATTAATTAACAGACAAGAAACTTGCGCCGTGAACCGCATTGCCATTCTGACCACGCGGACGAGAGCAGCGCCCAGGCTCTGTGCTTCATGTGCTGCAATAAG
>NC_051405.1:26885435-26886067 GCF_015228065.2 Penaeus monodon
TAAAAGGAGAGTGAGCGTACAGGGAGACGTGAGAATGTGAAATATTCTGCTAGAGAATTCTGCAGATGTTCCCTGTTCTTTTGCTGCGCTATGTAATTACTTTCATTATATTTTCCTTGTTGTCTTTCTCCCCCTCGATCTTCTCTCTTGTGTTTTCCCCTTCCTCTTTATTCACGTTATGCTTTCGCCTTTACAGCGTCTAATAACACGTACAAATCTTAAAAAAAGGACTATAGCAGAGGGAATATTAAGACTTGCTAATGATGCATATAAACATGGATGTATGTAGGGAAACACACTATTGTGTATATGTATGCAGGGAGAAACTATTGCGTATATTCATACATTCGGGCGTTCACTATATTATCAACCATTATTTATTATACATGTGCCTAAACAACTTATATCTAACTACACATAACAAACATTAAGATATAAGATTCTATCATAATCTATCAATCAGTTAAACATTTAATTATCACCAAGAACATTTTGACAAATTACCTAAAACAAAAATCAAAAAGAAAATACTTCGGTAGATAGAGGTTGTAGATAGACAGGTAGAAGGGGGGGGGGGGTGATGGCTCACTGTCTTATATCAAAGCGTTTTGCATATATTATCCGAGGGGAGA
>NC_051405.1:26887862-26888107 GCF_015228065.2 Penaeus monodon
GAAATGAATTCAGGAACTGCCATTATTTGGAACGACATTTGGAAAACAGAGTAATAAGCAACGGTATTACGTCAACAAAATATTTGCAAATGATACGGGCCGAAAAGTGGTCAGTCATTTTCATGCAGAACCAGAAGGACAAATGCATTATTTTACGCGTAAATGCAAGAATAATATTCTCTATGTGTTTATTTCCCCCCATTTTGATTTCCCCCATACTTGGTTTTCATTTTATTTTCATTTCC
>NC_051405.1:26888470-26888688 GCF_015228065.2 Penaeus monodon
CCCCAGCACTCACAAACGCACTCCGAAACATCCCAGCAGATAAAAGCAAGCCGACCGGAAGCACATTATTGGAACATAATGTAATCTCACGTCATTATCGGTTGTGTCATCTCCCTCATGAATATACCACGCGTTTGACACAGTAATTACGCCAAATTTATGATCATTATGACCGAGGCTCGAGTTTCGGTTTCTCCCGTTACAACAGGAATGGTCGC
>NC_051405.1:26888940-26889255 GCF_015228065.2 Penaeus monodon
TTTGATCAGAGAATGTGATGTGAATTTATGTGCATTCACAGAAACAATACAAAGTATACCTAAAAACAGATGAATGAATATACCAAATAAAGAATAAAATGTACGAAGTCATCACAAAAGAAATGCATCAAAATGAAATAGAGAGATCTGAAGGAGACGGAGTAGAGCTGTCTCATATCTCTATAAAGCCTTGAATCGTTCGTCATAGCCAGGTCGTTTTTCTCCCGAGAAATGTGTTGACAGATAGATCAGCGGACTCTACGTGAATGTGTGCGTGTGGGGGGTGTAAGAACAGAAAGAATGATAAAAGGAAAC
>NC_051405.1:26889478-26889815 GCF_015228065.2 Penaeus monodon
AACAGTCAGAAAAAAAAATTCCACTTGACATGCTAATTTCTCTCCATGATTTACACATTGTCCCTCGGTTAATGACCCTCCTTTGATCATCCGAGTCTCGAGCTGTGGCCATAAACCAAGCTAATTCGCTCTAACCACCTTCCAATCTGACCCAACATGACCTGCCTGACCGAGCCTAATCAGATATAATTACCAGATCGACCTCACTTGCATTGAAATCTAATTCTCAAACCGCTAGTATTGTGTCTGGGGTAAGATAAAACAGAATAGGGTTTTAATTGCCTCTTTGATGAGGAAATTACTCTTAGCTCAGCCTGAAAAAAATGTACAAATGTAG
>NC_051405.1:26890365-26890486 GCF_015228065.2 Penaeus monodon
CATTTTTGTCAATGTTATGTAGTCGTATAAAATGCAAGTACAAATACTTTCGAAAGATGTTCCTCTATCAACTAAAAATCTCTTTCTGTCGCTGTATCTTCACTTAATTCTCTAAATTTAA
>NC_051405.1:26892705-26893223 GCF_015228065.2 Penaeus monodon
TCATTTGCATTATAATCTTATCAACTTCCGTGTTTCTGAAATAGTGATTACGCGCTTCTAGTTTTCTGTGCCACAAAAAGAAGTTTCCGTTTGTCATAATCTCACCTTGTGACGTGTGTATGTGAGTGAGCTTGTACGTTTTTGCCATGTGTGTACTTATTCCCCTTCATGTCTGTATTGCACACGTGTGTAAGTGCCGCCCATCGTACATGTATATATGTCTATAAGCATATGATTTATTAAAGTACTGAAGATAGGATTTCCCATAAGCTAATACATAAAAAAAATGTTTTATAAGATTATAAATCAAACTGAAGGAGAAGGGAAGAGGACAAGTGGGGAGCAGGGGGAGGGATGCGAGGGAGGGGCTGAGAATCCCCCCCACGAAGAAGAGAATGACATAATATCTAAACTACATATAGACTTGACGGGTTGATTATGACATAACTCACACGGGAGGCCGGGCTGCCAAAGGACACTCGGCGTAAAAGCACTCAGCAAATAACCTTCTCTTTGTG
>NC_051405.1:26893406-26893745 GCF_015228065.2 Penaeus monodon
TAAATAAAGACAGGAAAACGAACAGGCATATATGCATGAATATACACAAACGTATATGTTCATAACGGACATAAACTTATACAAAATAAACCGATTCACAAATATGTACCTTTGCGCAGACACTCATCTACATTTATTCAACAAAAGTTGCGTTCACACGAAGCTCATAAAGTTCTGAAACTCCAATTTCCTTTTTTTCACATTTATTCATAGCTACTTTGTGATCTACCTTGGGTTATTTATCACCTGCGTCCACAAAGATAAGGCATAGTGTGATCGTTTAAACTTTTAGTTGGTTGGAATATCAAGCACACTCTTGTCTCTTGTGTGTTGCACTCT
>NC_051405.1:26893853-26893949 GCF_015228065.2 Penaeus monodon
ATGAGGCTATTTCCTGTCAATCATATATAATGTAGGCATATGTCTCTATGCCTCCCTTAATGTCACATGCGTATACACACAAACGGTCGCATACAG
>NC_051405.1:26894055-26894559 GCF_015228065.2 Penaeus monodon
GAGCCCTCACACTCACTGTAAAAGCTTTATGTGTCTTTGTGCATAACATTCCCTTTCTCTTCCCAACTTGAGTCTCCTTGTTCCTTACTTTCCCTCCCCCGTCCCCGTGACCTGTAACCCTTTCATCTTTGCTGACTTCATTAATCACAAAACAAACTTTACAACCATGATTTACCTAAACAGATTTTGCAGCAGGAAGCACCAGCATTTCTTCATAATTTGTTCGATAAGCGTGGATTTATCGCCGTATCTCCTGGCACTAATGTGGCACTATATCACCCGCGTCTGACACCCTTGTTCTACCTGAGGAACCCATTTCACCTGTCTCTTACATATTGAATACAGCGAGCGGCGATGCATCATTATTATTGCGGCGGAGCTGTAACAACAAACTGTCTTGGGGTCTCGTTCTGTTCTCTATCTTATCTACTAGATAGCAGTCTATCTGATTTCTAGTGCCCGCGAATTATTGAATAAGAACGCCAGAGAGAGAGAGAAAAAAGT
>NC_051405.1:26894764-26895231 GCF_015228065.2 Penaeus monodon
TAAATTCGTCTACTATCTAATCTACATACATTCTATCTCTAAATATCTATTCTAAAACTGTCGAATCTGCAAACCGGACCTAAAACCAATATTTAATCCGAATCTTCCCTTCTACAGACAATACTCAGTCAACCCAACTTCAATCTTTCTCTATCGAGATGTATCCAAGCCTATCCGAATGCATCTAAATCTAATTTTCTTCAGATCTAATCTATATGAATTCGCTAATGCTTTAACCCAGCTAATGGAAACGCCTCATGAACAATTACGTAAAGAGGCACTCAACCGGTGCCATTTCCGGAATCGCTTTGGCCTTCCTTGCGACTCAGTTGCTGTTACACGTGTAATGTTTGTCCCATACTCATTCCCCCCCCCCCCCCTTGTAACATGACTCATAAATGTGTGCAAACGAGTGCATGCGTGTGTGTCTCCAAGCACTCCATGTAAGAATTAGACTAGACTCTTGA
>NC_051405.1:26895616-26895993 GCF_015228065.2 Penaeus monodon
GCTCAGCGACCGCCTGGGAAAGATTATGCTAAGCCCAGTGCACGCCAGAATTGTCCGTGATACACATGCAAACATCTCTGCCGTGAACTCTGCAAGGGGAGATCGCTGAATCAACAAGCTGCTGCCATGAGAGTCTGCTGCATGCATTATGTAGCATGTTAATACGTAGAGAAGAGATTAAAGAGATTTCCTGGATGGCAGTATAATGGCGTAGAAAACACAGCCTTTTCTGCGTGACTCCTTTTGCTATTTTGGATTCCGATGATGGAGTCTGTTGGCTTTTGCCTAAGTTTCAGATAACTCTCTCTTTGAAGTGCTGTCGGATTCTTTGAATGATTTTTTTCCCTTATGTAATGTATATACGGGGTACTGCAGGG
>NC_051405.1:26896553-26897186 GCF_015228065.2 Penaeus monodon
CATTATCTTGTCACATAAATATTAAAGCTTCTGGCGATCTTTTCTTCCTCTGTTCATAATGTTCCTCACCCCTATGGACCCTAGAACATGTTGCCCCAAAAACATATTCCATCGAACACAAAGAACATCGCATTCTATAACACACACAACTGGCTTGACTGAACATGGAAAATGATTTATCAACAGAGAATTCTGTAAAGAGACAGCGGAAAAGGTAAAAGGAGTTTTGATTTGATATTAAACTATGTTATGATATCAATATTGATTAAATTGCTTCATCGTTGCTTTACTTTACGTGAAAGAAGTTAAAATTGATAATTTCCTTGCCCTTCATTAACAGTATGGAAGTCCATGTAGGTGTAATTATCACCTCATAACGATCTTCTTTATTGTTATCATTATTATCAGCGGTGATTATCGCTGTTGAAAACGCGTGAGGGAAATTGGAGATAGAAACCGGAAAGAAGGAGTAGAGGGAACTAAGTATAAAAGAAGAGGGGAGAGGAACAGCGAAGAAAACGAAACGGAAGCAATATAGGGGCGTGAATAAAATGAAATGGGAGAATGGATAAGGAAGATTAGGGATATGAGAGAGAGGAAAAAGAAGACGAAACGGAGGATAATGCAGACAGA
>NC_051405.1:26897267-26897792 GCF_015228065.2 Penaeus monodon
ATAAATACATAAATAAAGAAGGAGAGCGAGAAAGAATCACACAAAGAAGAAGACGAAAGTAAATAAAAGTGGAAGAAAAACAAGAGAAATACACAATGCACAATAACAGAAGGAAGACGAGAGAGAAGACGGATACGAAACAGGGCGTGAGGGACACACACACACCAGCCTCCCGATTTCCTCTAGCCTATCAGAAACACAAGGACGATCTCCACCAAGGTAATCTCAGAATACCAGCTACAGGGTTCCTCCAAGGGCAGTTCAGGGCCACGATGGGCTTAATTAGGGTCATCAACGGTGGCACTCAAGCCCGTTCATGACGTGAGTATGTGTGGTTAATGATGATGCTGGTTTATGGGTATGGGAAGGGAGGAAGAGCCTACGTGCAGTGCCTACGAGAAGGGCGGCAGTGACTACGGTGTGGAGACGTTAGTGTGGTGTGTGCGTGCGTGGCTCCCTTGCATGCGAGCATTGCTAGGAATATGCGCGCTTTGGGGGATATTACTGAGTGAAACGGGCGCAAAG
>NC_051405.1:26898576-26898742 GCF_015228065.2 Penaeus monodon
GAAGATATCGCCATGTCTATTTATTTACTTCTATTTCTGTTCTCCCTCCCACCTCCTCCACCCCTCGCTCTCGCGGCTTGTGATACATGGAAAATGCGCGAAACACCATTAACAACACATGCGAAAGAGTAGAATGCAAAGGGGAATGACAGGAACTTCCTGTTAG
>NC_051405.1:26899008-26899074 GCF_015228065.2 Penaeus monodon
CAATTATCCAAGATAAAAAGAAACGAAATTTTGAATAAAAGGAAACTATACCGAGGAACACATGGG
>NC_051405.1:26899256-26899436 GCF_015228065.2 Penaeus monodon
CCCAAACTGCCCCTAACGCAAAGGGGCAAGGGGCGATAGCTCGAGAAAATACAACGAAATAAATTAGATAAACCAGCCATCCCTGAGGGAAACAAGGAAAAGGGATTACGTTAACTGAGATAACAATTGTTTGAGACAGAGGCTGGCCGGGCTCCGTCTGGGGTAGGGGGTTGCCTGGCA
>NC_051405.1:26900151-26900379 GCF_015228065.2 Penaeus monodon
AAGACCCTTCTTCCCTGCATGGTGGTAGTGGTGTGGGGGGGGGGGGTGAGTAGAAGCACGCGGGGAAAGAGGAAAAGGGAAGGGAAAAGCGGGGGAGGGTACACCAAAAAATATGTAAGATAGGTAAGAAGGATAAAAACGATAAGGGTAAGAACTAGGAGTAATAACAATACTAATGTCGACCAAAAACAATAAACGCGCCAATTAATTGTAATAGCAACAAGTATT
>NC_051405.1:26900627-26901522 GCF_015228065.2 Penaeus monodon
CGTTTGAGAAATACTTCGAAGAAATTGCGCGCTGTATGCAATCTCCCACACATCATGAAATATGAGTGTTGATACAAAGCAACAACTGCATCAATAACAACAACGTTTTTTTTTTGCGACCAAGAAACAAAGAAAAAAAATGATGCAGCGCCATATAACACGAGGCAGAAGTACAATAATGTTGAGTACTTTCCCACCGTTGAAACCAAGAAGTGTAACTAAAAATCATAAAGAAAGAGTTTATAAAGTACATATAGGGTCAAAGAAGAGAATGAAAGAGAGAGAAGAGGAGCGAATGAGGAGGAGAGAGAAAAAAAAGAGGGGAAGGGGTGCGGGTGAAGAGGAGGAGCAAAGACGGGGAGAAGGGAATGAAGTAGGAAGGAGAATAAGAAGAGGTAGAAGAAAAATGAAACAAAATAAGAAAGTATAAAATGTGAAGAAGAACAAGTATAGAAAAGAGTAGAGGTAAACACACAAGCATGAAAGTAAAACAAAACAAAGTAAAGTGACATATACAAGAGAAAGAGACAGAACAAAAATCGAACATAAAAGAAAAATATACTGTAGTAGAAGAGTCATTAAAGATATGACAACGAGAGATATGGCATCGTTTGTCATCGGAAAACGCGCAGACAAAACGTTACTAGGCACCGACAAAGATACAGGGCGATGGACGGGAGAAAGTGAAGCATGTTGTATAGATGTCTGTCGAAAAAATTAAGGGATCTCCGGAGAGGGAAGGAGATAAGGGAAAAGAAGAGGAAGTGAAAATGCTCGTTCTTTTTATACCGGACATTTATGTTTACGTATATGTATAGATGTATATGTTGTTACTGTGGTTGTTTATTGTAAGCACAGCCATGAATATAAGTATATATAGACACATACAGATACG
>NC_051405.1:26901733-26902369 GCF_015228065.2 Penaeus monodon
TACCGCACTTGCAATCATAATGCAACAAATTAATATTGCAAGATCTTAACCTTAGGTAAAAAAAGGACACTTAACAGGAACAATTTCCTTCCAAGGATGTGATACGGATATGTGTAATGGATGTGAGATATGTACGTTACGGATGCGTTATGGGAGTGTGTATGATTTTATGTGCGTTATGGATATGTGTTATAGATGCGTGTGACAGATGTGTGTTATGTGTTACGAATATGTGTTACGGATGTAAGTTGTGTACGTTACGGATGTATTATGTGATTGCTCGGCCATTGATTACGTAACAACTGTTTCTTTGCAACTGCTGCGTCTGAATGTGGAATGAGGGTAGAATGATAATATAATGGTAACGGAATGAGGAAAAAATTATAGAATGGTGATATAATGAGGAAAGAATGAGTAGTAGATTGGTGACAGAATGAGGAAATTAGCGTAGAATGGACATAGAATGTGGAAAGGGTACGTAATGGCGATAGAATGAGGGAATAAGGAGAGAATAGTGATAGAATGGGAGGATAAATAAAGGGGATAAAGTAAGCAATGAAGATAGATGAAACATGAGGATAGAATGTCGAAAGGCATAATGAGGACGAAGTAAGCAATATACATATATATGTATAT
>NC_051405.1:26902476-26902641 GCF_015228065.2 Penaeus monodon
CAATACAAATTGTGACAGAATTAAAAAATGGGAGAGAGGAGGTATAAAAAAGTAAATGAAATAAATGATAAAAGGATAAACAGCGGAGACAGAAGAGTGAGAGAAACAAAGCAACGATAGAAGGATAAAATATAATAATTCATAAAAAGGGGGAAGCGGCGATAG
>NC_051405.1:26902819-26903092 GCF_015228065.2 Penaeus monodon
ACAGTTTTCTCTCAGTTTTCAAATACCGACATCGATTTCTCTTTATAGATTAATGAATATACATAAATCAAAATTTCATTGTATTTTAACAAGTAGCTTTGAAATTTGAATAGAATTTATACTTTTCTGTAAATAAATAAACGGTTTGACATTAAACAAATGTGTACAGAAAACAACAACATACAAGATTATTTACACGAATGCGCTTGATAGCAATGAAATATAAATACGGGATAAATTAAAAAATAATATTGGCTAACTCCACTAATGCAT
>NC_051405.1:26903329-26903788 GCF_015228065.2 Penaeus monodon
TCCTCAGTTCCAGTTTTCTACCGTCCCTTGCGGCTCGAGATAAAGTCATACTTGAAATAAATCTTACTTAAATCAACGAAATGTCAAAATGTCCGACCGAGTCTCACTAGATAGCGCTACTTTTTTCTTTCTTTCTTCCGTGTTTCTGTTTCGAAAGCTGCCTGCGTTGATTCTGTATCACTTTCGCCCGGTTTTCTAAATCTCCTGCGCGTCGTAAATCTAGGGAATTGGTTATCTACCTGTGCTTGCATGTATTCATATACTTATAGTTATATACCTGTGCTTATATACCTATTCATACACTTATTTAATACGTGGTCTACTTGCCATACGTGTCTCAGTATCTCTTCACGAAAGAAAGAAACTGCAACATTCCCAGCCTTGTGTGCAACTTCATCTTCCCTTATAGTGAGATTGCTTATCTTTCAGACTTTCTATTCTCTTTCTTTATATTTGCTT
>NC_051405.1:26904162-26904249 GCF_015228065.2 Penaeus monodon
TTAAAATTTTCAGCTCCATTAAATGGCCTCCATTAAATCTCGATTACAGTCAACATACATGCTTCACTCATTTTTATCATCGTCGTT
>NC_051405.1:26904626-26904814 GCF_015228065.2 Penaeus monodon
GCCATCCATATCAAATGAACGGTATTGACAAAACACCCTTTGCAGATTTGAGTATTTGCAATTGCAGATAACTATTGTTGTGGAGGAAAATTATGAAATTTCAACATCCACTCACACAAGACCACATTCAATTCATTTCCGTTTTGAAAACTCTTTTGCACGACTATTGTAGTTTTTAAACGTGCAGC
>NC_051405.1:26905171-26905416 GCF_015228065.2 Penaeus monodon
TTATCTCTTTCATTTGTTTTTAGATTGGTTTTGATGAACCACATTTCAGTTACAATTCCGAGGAAAAATGTAAAATATTTTATATTATAGATAAACGATAGATATATTTTTAATGTGTCCGAAAACGTTTATTAATTTCAGAGTTTACACAGTGTAATATTCCTATTTTTGACATTGCAAGAAAAAAATATATCTCTGTTTTCCCTCTACGTTAATTTAGGGAAACACTTAATTTCTTGAGAATC
>NC_051405.1:26905549-26905617 GCF_015228065.2 Penaeus monodon
CAATTTCGTATGTTTGTGGCAGGGAAATTTATCATAAAAACCTAAGATAAATTCCAAATTCTAATGAA
>NC_051405.1:26906237-26906770 GCF_015228065.2 Penaeus monodon
TATTTCCACACAGAAATAATGCTTTAGAAGAAATGGCACGAATAATAATAATGAATAAAAGGAGAAAAGTTGAAATGAAGTCACAGAAAAGACAGAGACATAGTGGTCGCGGCAGATTAAACGCGTGGCAAGCGGATACATGTCTGTATGTCAAAAGCACTTTTCTCTAAAGTTGTTTTAATCTTTATATTACACTTATTCCGGTGAAAAAAAAGAACACAAATTGTATGATGATGGGAATAGAAGAGAAAATAATATAAAAACTAAGAAACAAGAAAATTGAGATAAAGAAAAGGGAAAAGGAGAAAAATTGAGCAAGAAAGAGAGAGTAAAAGGCAGGTAAGAGAGAAAGAGAATAATTGAAAAATATGGAAGGAGCTCGTGCAGGCAAACAACATTAGAGCTTCTCATCCCTTGACGAAGAGCTCTGACTCGTCAAGCTCTTGTAGGAAACACGCCAATTACATAACTAAGTTGTCGTAAAACGCAATGGGAGAGCTAAAGGCATTAGACCGCAATGATGCATGTTTTGC
>NC_051405.1:26907196-26907303 GCF_015228065.2 Penaeus monodon
CTCGTGGGAATTATCATACATTACGGAATGAACGTATAGCAAGGCTCGTGAACTCTTGGGCGGAAATCAAACAAACAAACAAATATCCAGCGGAAAAAGAAATCTGT
>NC_051405.1:26907661-26907849 GCF_015228065.2 Penaeus monodon
TGCAATGTGCGTGAGAGCCGTCATTGCATTAACTCCCCTTGCCTTAGCGAAGACGACGCCGCAGCATCCGGCAAAATTCTGAAGACAGCATCGATTTTCCTGCGAGATATCTTGGTGGGTGTCGGCAGAAAGCCATGGCGGAGGATCCAGACTGAGATGCGGATAACGTTTAAGACTGGCTTCAGCTC
>NC_051405.1:26908508-26908913 GCF_015228065.2 Penaeus monodon
CGACCAGAAACCCAGAACGGCGAGCAAAGTCAAGAATCAGCCCAGCAACCAAACATCCGTTCTTTGTTCCCGTAGTCGGATACTTTATCTCAGAATCTCAGTCTATTGTCCCCCTTTATGCACCGGTTCTTATCTCTTTTGCCTCAAAGCTCAACAGTTTCTTTCAAAGCTTAAAAATAGCGTACACAAACTCGCATTGAGGGCATTAACTCCTGCCCCGGCTCGAAATACGTGAGTGAATATCGCAAAATGTACATCATCACAGCAACCAAATGTTTTTGCATTGCATGTGATGATTAGTTTAAAGGCCTTTTCATGCAGCTTTTGATCAAACTGAACTTGTAACACCTCATGTAATCATCCGGCATTCGTATACGCATTCGTGCACTTACGTATATATACATA
>NC_051405.1:26909839-26910037 GCF_015228065.2 Penaeus monodon
TCTACCGAGCGAGTATATTAGAGATTTATTTGTCTCTCGTCGCACGCTCACTTCCAGAATCATTATAGCCAAGCAGTGCGAGCGAAACAGGACAACTAGGCAAATAAATGAGCAGACAACAATTACAGTGAGTGCAGGATTAGCCTCCTCGTCATTTGAAGGATTCTCTTCAACATTTGTTTAAAAAATATATATATA
>NC_051405.1:26910070-26910388 GCF_015228065.2 Penaeus monodon
GTCGCTAGTACGGGCGAGTTCCGAGAGAAAATATTGTGTGGCACTCACATCCGGTCGAGTTGTACGTTGGCTGTTTGAAACGAGATAAACAATTTATGTTTGAAAAAAAAAATACTTGTGTTAATGAAAATCATTTTTATTTAAATTAAATCCATTCAAGAACTGTCTGAAACGAGAAAAACAAACTTTAGAACGTATCAATATCTTCAGTTTGATATATATTCATAAGTGGCTTGATACGGAATAAGAAGAAAAAAGTTTAAAACAACACCAACAACTTCTCTTTGAAACAAAATAAAATAACTGAAAGCAGTTTCG
>NC_051405.1:26910746-26911311 GCF_015228065.2 Penaeus monodon
TCATTGCAGTTAAAATCATCAACTTCTTCGGCGAAATCAGGCTGTTTCAAAATAAATCGAGAACTTCTGTCTGAAACGAAACGGGCGACTTCACGTTCTTTATTCCATAATGACAATGAAATGAAAACAATAATGATGTAGTTGATAATTAGGTAATGCTATATTTAGCTTCTCAGCCATTCCGGTATTTTGACGACCGCAAAAAATGAACTGAAAAATGGCACTAATTGGACTTTTAGAGCAGAATGTAACCTTTCCTACGTCTACAACCACCTGGACAGAAAACCTCCATAACCCCGATCCACCCAAATCCTACAACCCTACAGGGCCATTCCACCTCGAAACACGTCCCTCGCAACCCCACTCCACCCCAATATCACAACCTCACTCCACTCATTCTACTCTAACAAACAACCTCCACAACCTCACTCCACCTATTCCATTCTCATTCCACAAACAACCTCACTCCACCCATTCCACAAACAACCCCCACAACCCCACTCCACCCACCCCACCCTTGACTAACAACCTCCACAACCTCACTCCACCTATTCCACCGTGACTT
>NC_051405.1:26911356-26911521 GCF_015228065.2 Penaeus monodon
TCCTGGCTAACCCCATGACCTCGCTTCTTCGCCCCTTTTTTAATATTCAGAAGCCAGCACAATACCCCAGTTGCTAATACTCCACCTGAGAAAGGAATGGAGTGAAGCCCCTGCATTGGAAGTGGAAAACCTCAGAAGCAGCTTTAGTCAAAGACTTTATTTTAT
>NC_051405.1:26911762-26911970 GCF_015228065.2 Penaeus monodon
TAATTTCTACATAGTCTATGTGCTACTTTTCTCTAGTCTCTTTCATCCTAGCTAGTTGAAGAGTGCAGTTGATAGTGTGCATTTGCATCTTTATTGTCAAGTTCTGCATGTATTCGGAATGTGAAGAAAATCCGAATTTGTTGCAATAAGAATATTCTTCCATGCTGTAAAGTTGGTAATTTATGAATGAAAATGATATTCGTTTTCC
>NC_051405.1:26912465-26912684 GCF_015228065.2 Penaeus monodon
CTCCCTCCCCGCCTTGCACAAACAGACGGGCTTACATCAGGCAAGGTTAATTTTAAACATTAATCAACAATAAAAGCTGAAAATCATTAACCTTTTCATGACCAGAAAAATATCCTGCTTAATGTATCGGTCCAGTTGCTTTTCAAATTCATGGGAAATATTGAAAAAAAATAGTTGTTCTCCTTCTACTGTTCTCCTCTTTTTGTTAATTTCTTTTGT
>NC_051405.1:26913263-26913457 GCF_015228065.2 Penaeus monodon
GGGCACTCCTGCCTATAAGACTAATGAATTTCCGTTCAGTCATTTATGAAATGGTTTCTGCTCAGGTTCAGTTGACGTCAGAGAAATACCAGAAATAATATTATTTTTCCTCTCCATTTCCCTAATTTTTGAAAACTAACATGATATGTAAATTTCAGCGATGAAAGGAGATTATTGGAATACTCCCCGACCTT
>NC_051405.1:26913533-26913884 GCF_015228065.2 Penaeus monodon
ATTTCCTTCGCTGATGGGATACAATCAAAATTGTTCTTGTTTATTACACGCCTAATTAATTGAAGGAATTTATTGAGATTGTTTACCTACTCTAGCTGTTTGTTCTGAGTGCTTAATCGAGTTATTGTGGACAAGCTGCAAGTTGCAGTTGGTGTTAAATAAATCATTTTCTGTAAGTTATTGGCAAATATTGAAAGGATAACACGTTCCGGGAGCGAAGAGAAGTGTGTGTTTCGATTGACAGAATCTTCTACGCTTGAAATATCGCATCACATTTATCTTGTGCGAATGACCTAAATGATTTTCTAACAGTGTAATCGATATCGCGCAAGTATTGCATTTGTTTTATAC
>NC_051405.1:26914571-26914897 GCF_015228065.2 Penaeus monodon
ACAATATAGTTTCCCACCCGATATGGCCTTTCTTTCACCCAAGGTAAAGCAGATTATAGAAGTAAATAAATACATGAAATTATTTAAATACACAAAAATGGCCTGAGATCAAAGCATCAAAGGAGGATATTTCTTTTAATCTGCATTATTGTGATGACGCTGTATCATGATCAAAGGCCCGTGTTATTATGATAATGATGCTGACTTACTGTTTGCTGGCCATTGTGGATAGGCATCGTCTGTCGCTATGTTCCGCAACCGTGTATATTCATAGCATAATTCGAATGGCCAATCACGGTGTAGTCAGAATAGGATGGGATCGATAC
>NC_051405.1:26915177-26915422 GCF_015228065.2 Penaeus monodon
TTACCTGATGACCCTTTCCTATATTTCGTGTCTATATATTTCCTTCATTCTATCTTTAGCTTTCCCCCCGTCACTCCCTCTTTCCATATCTCCTTTTATTCGTTTCCCTCCCTTTCATCATAATTTGGTGAATTAATCCGCTTGTATTTGGAATTGAATGAAATAAGATTATCTGTTATTTGTTTGTAATCTTTACGTCCGGAATTGATTAGCAGTGTTTTTTTTTAAATCATTACTGAGGCTGA
>NC_051405.1:26915689-26915801 GCF_015228065.2 Penaeus monodon
TTCCAGAGTCTTTCAGAGTCTTTCTTCAGAGACCGTTCAAAGCCGACACATTTCTTAACATTTCCCAAAGTCAGTTCTAATACCCGGCCATTTTATTCCCGTTTACTGAACT
>NC_051405.1:26916006-26916084 GCF_015228065.2 Penaeus monodon
CTGGGACGCCACCGCAACACTTTGCAGGGAATCTTTTAATCTTTCGAATTACTTTTAATCAGGGGGCGAGGCTACTCC
>NC_051405.1:26916446-26916609 GCF_015228065.2 Penaeus monodon
ATAAAGGTAGCGAGAAAAGAGCAAATATAACCTGAGGGAAGATACAGAATATGCAAAAGGTAGTCCACGAGACAAGACTAAAAGTGACCAGAGTTTCGAGAGAGTGAAAATAAGGGAAAATAGGGGAAAATTAGACAAAATGTACCGATTTCTTCCAGTCTCC
>NC_051405.1:26916718-26916816 GCF_015228065.2 Penaeus monodon
ACTGACAGATAAAAAAAGAAAAAAAGACAAGAAGATAAATATACAGAATGATGAACTATAATTGCGGTCTAGAAAGAGCCAGTAATAAGATAGTAGTA
>NC_051405.1:26916840-26917428 GCF_015228065.2 Penaeus monodon
ACCATAAAAAGACTTCACACTGCAGTACCGCGCCTGGAGCCACCTTGCACGCAGTAAGATCACAGAAACTGACAAAGCTAGCTGTGTTTCGAAGGGAAAATTTGATTAAAACCCTTTCGTTCAGACAGCTCTGAGCAGGTACTCAAATATTCACAAGGAAGCATTTGCATAATCTACCATGTGACGGAGATCAGACTTAGAAGGAGAAATTTACGTTCTACTTCTCCTCCAGTTCCAGCAATTCCTATTTACCTTCGACTTTTCCTTCTCCAGCTCCACCTCCTCCTCAGACTCGTTCTACTCGATCCTCTCTCCACCACACTCCACTCCTCCACCCCTACCCCTGTTTCGGCCTCTCTCTCCCTCCCCTTTCTTGTTCCTGTTTCTCCAACTCACCCCTTCCTTTTCTTCTCCCTTTCGTTCACTCCTCCATCCACTCCCCTCCCTCTTTCCCACCATCTCCCCCCTCCCCTCCCCACCTCCCGTCCTCCCCTCCCCTCCCTCTCGTCCACCTTCTCCCCCTCCCCTCCTATTCCACCACTCTCCTCCACCTTCTCCCTCCCACCCTTCCCCTCCAATTCAATCAAA
>NC_051405.1:26917619-26917855 GCF_015228065.2 Penaeus monodon
TGAAAAACAAATACAGAAAAGGAGGAATGGCGGGAGGAGAGGAGAACGAAAGAAGACATGGCAAAAGGCTACCCTGTCGGCAACACACTTGTAGGAAAATAATAAGCACCCAAGGACACAGACCACGAAAGACAAAGAACACGTATTTCCGATAGACAGGGAAAGGGAGAGAAAGATAGGAGGAGCGTCGACCGTAGAATCTGGTGACGACAGCTGTATTGTTTTCGCATGTATGT
>NC_051405.1:26918096-26918665 GCF_015228065.2 Penaeus monodon
CCGACATGCAGAGACAGAACCGAACAGACTCCAAACAGACACAGAAAACAAACAAAAGAAAATAAGAGCAGATAGCCCAGAGAGAAGTAAACAAAGGCTTCTCGGAACAGCATAAAGCCAGTCCCAGTTGTTCTGGACGTGGAACAACTCCCTCACAATACCTCATTTACCACAGTGTGAAGTGTGAATGATGGCGAGGTTCCTGGGCGAAGCGACAACCTACACTTAACCGGCGATGGCACCATTTCTAACATATCTTTGCTTTCATTTGCCGTTATTACTATCGGTTGCTAGGCAGATTGAATATCATTTTGATAATTACTCCCTCCAAATATTACTGCTGGGACCTTCCTTGAGTGCGCCTGCGGGCTGCCTTCATATTCATGTTGACACATATTTAATGTTACTCCTGGCTCCACAGTCATCGCGGTGGGTGTGGATAAATAAAATATAAATGCCATACGCTTGACTTCATAGAATTAGCTAATGCACTTTCATAGTCGCTTGGAAGGAAAGGTTAAACAAGTGAGATACTTAATATGGTAATACCTCATGCATACTTAAAGGCT
>NC_051405.1:26919774-26920085 GCF_015228065.2 Penaeus monodon
GAGCACGACAGAGAGGAAGCCAGCGAGCGGAACGCGAACTCACCCGACAGGTGGGCGAGCACCTCCACCCCGGGCGAAGGCTGCGGGTTCCGGTCCGTCACAGGGTAGATGATGGGCACGACCCTGGCGCCCCTCTGTGTCACCACCGTGCCCAGCTGCTCGACGTCGAAGGGCACGAGGGGTATGGGCGAGCCCGAGGTGATGAGGAGGATGACCCCGCCCGAGGCACTGCGCTGGTCGATGTCACCCTCGAGCATCTGTGGAGGACGAGGGCGAGAAGGAGTTAGGTGATGCTGCTGGATGCACTGAAC
>NC_051405.1:26920270-26920357 GCF_015228065.2 Penaeus monodon
TTGGTTGGTGGTTGAGGAACTGGGGGGGGTTGATACTGGTGGGTGTACATGAACGAAAGCTGAGAAGAAGAACAAGATGGATAATGT
>NC_051405.1:26920392-26920745 GCF_015228065.2 Penaeus monodon
GAATGAAAAGAGCAATAACAGGACTGGGTAGAAAGAACGTGTGTTCAGAGGAAATGTGAAACATAACAGGTGTTTCCATTATGATACATATCATATAATGTTGATGAAGTATAAAAGCTATTTCCCTTTCCCTTACTATTGAGGGAGTATTTTATTTCATGACTGTTGTATTAACTATGGTTGATGTTTACATTTAAAGTAGTATTAGGGTTGCCATTGTTATCAGTTTTGAATTACTGACTGTAAAAGTGAGTTTCATATAAATATGATAGATGCTCGATGCATGGAAACAAATTTTTATTGTAAAACAAAAGTGTACGAATAAACAGTGAAGTAAATACAGACTCAGTACA
>NC_051405.1:26921237-26921526 GCF_015228065.2 Penaeus monodon
TGAAGACCGCAGATGATGCACTTCTGACTCTGGGCGATCCTCGACGGGTTCCGGGGAAGGGAGGAGGTGGCCAGCCGTTGCCGTTCGTCCAAGGTTTCGGGCGTGGGCCTGAGGGGGAGCTTCGTGCGGGCGGTCTGGTCGAAGAGAACCACACCCACCTTCGAACCAGCTGGCACGTCGTAAACAAGGAGTTTGCGGACAGCCTTGCGTAGGAATTCCCAGCGTTTCTGTGTAGGGGGGAAAGAGAAAGAAAAATTGAGGCTGATGATCGTGGTTTAGAGAGGGAGGG
>NC_051405.1:26921801-26922000 GCF_015228065.2 Penaeus monodon
CACACTCGCTCTGTATTCCCTAAAGCTTCTGTAACAGAGTCAAATGTAAATGTTTCTTCCTATAATGATGAAAGTGATGATGATTGGCATTATCTGCACCAACGATTCGCGTTCCTTTGTTATTTCGTCATAACGTTTTCATTCTTTTTTTTTGTAAAAAAAAAAAAATGGTCTAATTCTTTATTAGATATGAAAATGG
>NC_051405.1:26922279-26922362 GCF_015228065.2 Penaeus monodon
CGTAAGGTAACTTTTATAGCATCATAAGTAAGATTCTACTGACTTTAATTTGACCATGATATAAACTCGTATTATCATCAGTT
>NC_051405.1:26922423-26922753 GCF_015228065.2 Penaeus monodon
CAGAAGCGACAATGATAAATACTGAAAACTGAAATATCCCGCTCCTTTAAAAAAAGTCAACCATGGACAGCATACATCCTAAATTGTTAATAAATGTTGTTTTCAATATTAGTTAAAGCCATATGTTCGCGTGAGGACAGACCTGATTGAACATAACCTATATCCATTGCTCCGTCCACAAACTTCTTAATTAAAACTCTATTACAACGTCGATCTTACAAGACACTGCTTAAGTAGGAAGCGGAATTCTCGAGGTCTTTTGAGAAGTTTTGAACTTCGCGTTAGTTTTTCTGTTTCTGTGTTAGAACAGGGTGATTAGTTATATCCTCT
>NC_051405.1:26922843-26923048 GCF_015228065.2 Penaeus monodon
TATTTTTATTATTTTTGTTAATCAGTTTATTATCATTTTATCTTCTCTGACGGACGTGTTTGTGCAAATGTGTCCCAAAATCTCTTTACGAATGCAGCGGAGAGCAGACAATTCGCTCCTGCGCAGTCTGGTGCTGGGTTGAGTACCCCTATGCTTCTCACTTTCTTAGTCATGTTCTGTAATCTAGTGAATCATATTTAATCAG
>NC_051405.1:26923067-26923314 GCF_015228065.2 Penaeus monodon
GAAGTGACTGTAATATGCACAATTTATTTATTTTTATTTTTTTTTGTTAGTCTTCCGTGATCCAATATTCCAACTCTGACTATTGCTTCATGATGTTTCGAAGCGTTTACTGAAGCAAGACATTTGATTTTCAACCCCACTGGAGCGTCGTGATCATTTAGACAAAATCTATCTGAATGATTTAATTTTGGGGGGCATAATAAGATTAGATTTGATTAGGAATAGCCATTTGGAAAAGGTTCGCTAT
>NC_051405.1:26923349-26923485 GCF_015228065.2 Penaeus monodon
CATAATTTCTACTTTAAAAAAACTGACCTCTTTTTTCAATTTTCTTTCCCGTTTTTGTCCTTTTAGTATCTTTTAATTTTTCAGCTCTTTTTCACATTTTTTTTGTAAGTCACGTAAGATTGATAGTCCCCCCCCC
>NC_051405.1:26923515-26924291 GCF_015228065.2 Penaeus monodon
GCTAGGAGCCAGTGAGCGTGAGCATTATTTTCCGGGTTGTGATGAGGCAATGGATCATCACAGCGAGTTGGTGAAACAACCCAGTGAGCTTGTAACGGAAATCTCACACTAATACTGAGGTTAGATTCATCAAGTAACTCCGAAATGTAACATGAAATATTGTACAGTATTTTGTTCCTCAGTAGTGTGGAAAAATAATTGAAGAACCGTGTAAAGTGTTCAATTCAGTTAGATACTGTACCTCATGTTTTTATTCTGAACTCATGTCAGACATTCGTAGTTGAATTTTTTAGTCATGTTTTTATAAAAAATACAATCATGATATTAATCTGGATGGTAGAATATACCATAACAAACCAAAGATTTCGCATTAAAATTACTTTTTGATTACATATATGATGGCAGACCCTGAGCATGAAAAAAAAACGTTTTTTTCGCCTCCCCCCCACACAAGTTGGCGCAACAGAAGATACTCTCATACACCAGTTCGCATTTGCATGTGTCCTTTGCAAGTTACAACAATAGTTCTCAGCAACGCCAAATGGCAGAATCCACGCAAATAGCAAACCGAGGTATAAAGCATATACCCTGTCGTTCTCGAGGGTGAATGTTCATACTTCAATCGGCCTGGAGAGGTAAAAGGTTTCATCCTGGAGCAAAATACCTCAAATATAATTTTCTCTCTCTTCTCCAAAGTGCAAGCTTTTCCCGTGTAAACCGCATAAAAAATCCGATAGAATAACAAACTCAAGCCTGATATCTGGGATGAAGCTTAA
>NC_051405.1:26924849-26925070 GCF_015228065.2 Penaeus monodon
ACATTTCCCGGTTCTTTTTTCATGCAAAGTCGCCATGCTTTTCGGACTTGTGAAATCCTCCCTTTTCGACGATTCAGCGAGAACAATATAATAACATCTGTGTTACAAGTGTCTCCTGCTGACACTCCGCTGGTCTGCTCAAATATTCGTGAAGCTTTCCAGCGGACAGCGTTGTCGTTCCTAACATGACATTGCGTTTGGCACCGCGAGGCGTTTGCTGT
>NC_051405.1:26925717-26926069 GCF_015228065.2 Penaeus monodon
TCAGTGCAGACAAAAGTTAGTTAAAGATAGAACGGCGAACAGAAAGAGCTGAAAAATATTATTCGTTATAATTTGTTTTATTTCATTTTATATTATCATTGGAATTATTTATTAAAATAATTTTAACATTACTGCCAAGGGGTTACGATCAGTACCCCGAAATATGTAAATTATTTATACTCATTTATTTGTCTGTTTATTTGCATTTGTGATGCGTGCTTTATACAAATGCTAATTTATTTACAATATTTGTGTAAAACTGCCTCGAAGGAGTGATGATAAAACACATTGCTGCAAATCCCCAAACGTCGCTTTATATACAATGTGGCTGCAATAAGTTAACGAAAAAGAA
>NC_051405.1:26926560-26926855 GCF_015228065.2 Penaeus monodon
CCCTCCCCCCCTCCCCCATCCTTAATAATTTGCTATCGACTGCATTCCGCCTAAAAACCCGCCCTCTAGACCCTCCAAAGTCCCTTCGCATTCACCCACACCAAGCTCGAAATTATTATATTCAAACCCTCTTATTGTTCGACGAGAAGTTTGCCAGTCAGCCCACTTCCTTGAACCTGGAAGTTTGCGCTGCAATGTGTCGAGCAGCTTATGTGTGCAAGGAACAAGGGAGCCTGTCTTGAGTCATGAGTCACTGGTGATAATGTGGCAGGTTCGAAATGAGCTTCGGTTGTTC
>NC_051405.1:26927052-26927756 GCF_015228065.2 Penaeus monodon
TCTACCATCTACAATTATACGTAATTCGGTAGGGGAATTCATCTCATTAATATCACATGAAGCAATCTCTTATGACAGACGAAACACAAACTTTGCTCAAATCGTGAAAACTTAACACTCAAAGCCACGACTGTAATAATGGTCAAGTTATACATATTCTAAGAGATACTTTTACTATTTCTGGAATTAATGCTTATTATATTAAAATATATAGTACAGCGATGTAATTGTTTGAAAGGTTTCTGGTCCTTTTAAAAGATCAAAGATATTAATAGCAGGTGCATGCTGGGAACTCGTTTAAATGGTTCTCCTGTGGTCGTGAAAGATCAGTTGTATTAATTGTATATTATAGGTAGTTTTACAAGGGATCTTTGTGGAAGACTTAACGTGTGAAATTTTAAAAGGATATTGATGACTAGTTTAATCTGTTCCTCTGTGCTAGTGAAAGATCAGTAGTCTGTATGTTTTATTAGCCTTATAGGGGTGTCTTTTCCGATTACCTGTCTGAATTAATCTGTCTCATGCGATTTACAGTTCCTTATTCCTTCGATTATATTACAGACAGACAGTAAGTGTATATGTAGATGGAAGCAGAAAAAAAAAAAATCTTATGTGATGAAAGTTTGTAATTTTGATTTTAATTGCTGGTTGCTGATGAGTCACTGAGTCTTGTCAGATTAGCAAGGTAAAAAGTTGTGGAATAT
>NC_051405.1:26927989-26928319 GCF_015228065.2 Penaeus monodon
ATTACTGTCTCTCACACAGACACACACCCTCACAGAAAATTTGGTAACAACAGTTTGTTCTTTAAAAATTAATTAAATCAAGATCTTCGTCTCTGTACAAAAGTGCATTGTTGTATATACTTCTTGTTAACATGCCATGCATAATTTACCTGCATTTTTTCGTTCTTTTCCGTGTTCTGAATATGTGACCTGAATACATTTTCCTTCAGTATCATTCCATGAACTTTTTATTAGTGTACTGGAATGAGAAAACTGCCGAGTTCTTGTTTACTTGTCATTTCAGACGATTATAAGATTCATAAGAAAATTGCAATTGGGTTGATAATGTCT
>NC_051405.1:26928478-26928565 GCF_015228065.2 Penaeus monodon
CAACGTGCGCATGTATATGCATATACCTACTGTAGTGAACAACAGACAAGAAATACAAGAAATAACTTCAAGAAAGTATAAATCACG
>NC_051405.1:26928678-26928819 GCF_015228065.2 Penaeus monodon
CTTTAATGCGTCCCCAGTTTTGCCAAATTCGGCTGAACATTTCATCCGGTCAGCTTGTTCACTTCGCCTCAAGCTGTTCATCTGTTATTCACTAGGTTCTGACCACCTCGCTTCACATTCCTCTTTTCCCACTATTTCCCT
>NC_051405.1:26929076-26929181 GCF_015228065.2 Penaeus monodon
TGATATGTATGCATTCAGCCCCCTAACCTTGATTAGCTGTTTTATAATTTCGTTAATCTTTTTTTCTTTTCCTCCTCTCCCCTCTCTTTCCTCGCATGCTGAAGG
>NC_051405.1:26929249-26929858 GCF_015228065.2 Penaeus monodon
TGTATATTAGGTTAATTGAAGTATTTTTCTCTTTGACAGCATAATGATGATTACATTAAGTATGAGTCTTAAGTGCACTAAGGAATGTGTAAAAGAAGAGAAAAGAAAAGGAAAATAACAACCAAGATAAGTCGGTTAAAAAATAGCTAGGAAAATGTAGAAAATGAAAGACAAGAAAAGAGAAAGAGAAGAGAAAGGAAAAATGGAACAGTGGAAGAATGAGAGAAAGAAAGGAAGAGAGAAGTTAAGAATAGGAAAGTAAAAAGATAGAGAGAGATGAAAAAAAATGTAGAGAGAAAGCGATAGAGAGAGAAAGAAAGAATGAGAGAAACGGAATGAATAAGGGCAAGGAAAACGAAACAATTTCCTTTTTTTCATCTTGCAACAAATAATGATTAGCTGCAACTTACATGGTTGCAATCACCAATCTCTGTTCCGAAGAAAACGCACTTCATTTGCAACACGATTCGGGAATATTTTTTTTTGTCAAGGAAAATCTGCCACTGATTTGCTTCTTATTTGTTAACGATAAGATTGCTTTTGAGATAGATTGAACGTAAGTGAATTTGAGTGAGAGATATATCGTAATAGCGTAATTGAATTCGTATC
>NC_051405.1:26930193-26930441 GCF_015228065.2 Penaeus monodon
CCCAACGTAGGAACAATCTTCTAAAAGCGTCTATTCCTCTCTTACCTGGATGTTCATGATGGCCGTATCCTCCACAACGATGACGTAACGCGTGGGAACCGGCTGAATGAAGGTGAACTTGGGGGTGACGTCACGGGTGTTGTCGCCAGGTGGGTTGCTGAGAAAGGAGAACGGTAATTTATGTGGTTTCCTGAGACAGAAGGGAATTAGAAATAGGCTTATGATAATGGGGCAAATACTTCTAAGGC
>NC_051405.1:26931191-26931778 GCF_015228065.2 Penaeus monodon
GGCGAGACCTACTTTCCGTCGGCGAAGTCCTCATGGTCGAGGATGACGTCCCACACGGAGCGGTGCTGGCAGAGGGCGTTTTGTCGGTTGGGCGCCGTGGTGTCATGCGACGCGTTGGAGCAGAAGTGCGTGACATGAGGCAGGTGGTGCATGTACATGAGCGATGACGTCACACCGTCGTTGTTGTTGTAACTCGGGGAAAATCTGCATGACGGGTCGCGGGGGTTGTCGCATGATGCCCTGTAGGAGAGGGGGGAGAGGGGGGGAGAGGGGAGAGATAAGTAAGTGAATTTCGGGGAGAATGAGATCGATAGTGTGGGAAGAATATGTGTAATAGTATATGTATAATTCATTGTATTATGTTATATAGAATGTTTATAATACATTGACGGAAAAGTTTATCGATTGTTTCTGCAAGTATGAATGATTAGTAACATGATGATAGTTATGATTATGAGTTTTTTTATGTAGATAATAACGATGATGTTAAGAACGATAAAAAGATTGCCAAAAATACCCGAACTTTCGGCATTTGCATCATCTGTAATTTGCATGTTTAAAGATCATGTTAATCTAGTGTTAATTAT
>NC_051405.1:26932302-26933014 GCF_015228065.2 Penaeus monodon
CCCACCATGAGACCGAATCCAGCCTCGGCTTCCACTTAGCCAAGAGGCAATTCACTCTCAATGGGCAGTCAAAAGCCCTCTTGTTCTATTGAATTTCGAAAAGCGTGAACAAGGAGTTAACACAGTGATGGTAAGTGACGAAGGAGGAGTGAAGTCAGTTAACACGTTTGAGATGCGTTGAAAAGGGAAAAGGTCTGCCGAGTGCATGACGGAGAGGAGAGGGGCGTTGGGAGGGAAAGGATGATATGCATGATATGAATAGGGGAGTGGGAGGAGAGTGGGAGGGAGGAGAGTGAGGAGAGGTAATATGCCTAGTATGAGTGGGGTGAAAGTGAGAGGGAGGGAGGAGAGTGAGGGGAGGTGCTATGCATGGTATGAGTGGGAAGGGAGGAGAGAGGGAGGAGTGGAGTAGAAAATGGAGTGAGGAAATTCGCTAAGTATGATATGAGTGGGAAGAAATGGGAGGGAGTGGGGAATGGAGTGGGTGGTTGGTGGATGACGTTTGCTAGAAGAGTTAAATTTGATTGTCTTCATATTTTGTTTGGTCAATTTTTTCCATCTCATTGTCAATTCACAGTCTTCACAATCCTTTAAATGTGATGGATATATCTTCGTACTATTTTAACATTTGATGGTCTGTGTTGTTGATTTAAAAATAGCATAATATAATGTAAAGAAAGTGAACTATAAGACTACTATCAATGTATAAACG
>NC_051405.1:26933148-26933406 GCF_015228065.2 Penaeus monodon
TTCCTAAATAAGTCGCTTGAATATTAACAACAAGCACTCCGTCTTGATGCATATTTCTACATAAATCCGAGGAAATGTTCGGATGTTACAGCTCAGCCAATTTGTGTTCTTAATTGAGTTATGGATTATTTTTAGAAGTAATTCAGGGGTTAACGGAAGTTTAATTATCATTTTTTCTTCTATGTTCATCTTATTCATTATGGTTATTGCTTCCTCGGCATATTGTGAATAAAAAAACAAACGCAGTGACTGTTACAA
>NC_051405.1:26933995-26934298 GCF_015228065.2 Penaeus monodon
AAAAAGAAGCAAACCAAACCGACAGAGAGAGAGACGCGAAAACTACCCACAAACAATCCCTCACGAGCGATTCCTCCCCCCAACCTCCCTCAGTTCATCACAAACTCCAGCAGGAGAGCGCTGGTAGAAGGACATTCACCAGCGGGAGAAAAATACAGAGCTTCCTCTCGGCTCTCGCGACTCCGAGGAAGCTGTAGATGAATTGACTTCCTGGATTCCAGTTTTCCGCATTTTGGGAGTCACTTCGTCTTCAAAGTCGGTGTAACTGTTTTGTTTCGTTATGGTATTCGTGTGTGATTTGTG
>NC_051405.1:26934587-26934731 GCF_015228065.2 Penaeus monodon
TCTCCAAGAAAAGGGAAGAATAAAGAAAGAGAAGAGGAGAAGAAAAAGAAGAAGCAAGCAAAGTGAAGATAAAGGTGACAGAAGAGGAAAGAAGAATTATGACTTTCTTCAACTTACATCATATTTACCTTAGTTTGTATTTTC
>NC_051405.1:26935345-26935631 GCF_015228065.2 Penaeus monodon
CTTCAGTTTAAGGTTTCATGACCTGCAAAAGGTCAAAGGTCAATACAGACAAACGCATGATACACGTCAAGTGAATTGATACATTATTTGCATAAACTAAAGAGATCAAATAAATTGGAACAAAGGTTCACAATTTGCTCAATGTTCTTGTGGAGTCGATGGTGCTACGTGGAAATTCGCTCCTTCCTGAATATCTGATTTGGGATCGAGTTCTAAAGGATATCATGGTGTGTCTGATGAAGATACGGGGAAGGGTGGGTGAATAAGGAATGTGTGATAAATATGC
>NC_051405.1:26936335-26937124 GCF_015228065.2 Penaeus monodon
ATCACTTTTAACTTCCCAAATTGCCGGCGTCGTGTCACGGGCTTTGTTCCTTTTCGCTGAAGTTGGATTCTTTACTCACTGAAGTTCAGACAAATTCGCGCGATCTCGGCTGATATGGTGGGTTTGCGGAGGCCGTCTTGGCAGGATAAGGGGAGGATGCTGATAAGGATATGAGGATGCTGATATGCGAAAATAGGGGGCTGATAAGGATACGAGGATGCTGATAAGGATACGAGGATGCTGATATGGATACGAGGATGCTGATATGCGAAAATAGGGGGCTGATAAGGATACGAGGATGCTGATAAGGATACGAGGATGCTGATAAGCGAAAATAGGGGGCTGATAAGGATACGAGGATGCTGATAAGGATACGAGGATGCTGATATGGATACGAGGATGCTGAAAATGCGAAAATAGGGGGCTGATAAGGATACGAGGATGCTGATAAGGATACGAGGATGCTGATAAGGATACGAGGATGCTGATATGCGAAAATAGGGGGCTGATAAGGATACGAGGATGCTGATAAGGATACGAGGATGCTGATATGCGAAAATAGGGGGCTGATAAGGATACGAGGATGCTGATAAGGATACGAGGATGCTGATATGCATGTTGATATACGAAAACACAGGGCTGGTTGTGTGTGTTTGTATCGATGTTGAGGGGAATAGGTTTGTGGATAGATTGTTACGGGGAATAGATGTAAATACAGAGAGTTAAATGTATAGATTAACAGTAAGGAAATAATCACCGATAGTGATAAACATGTATCTGCACAAGCAG
>NC_051405.1:26937272-26937502 GCF_015228065.2 Penaeus monodon
GACCCCCCCCCCCAGCAAAGTCCCATTAGCATGCACACAAAAATCCCCCCCCCCCCCCGCAAATAATGCGAGTCCCTCACTCCCCGGCCTGCCATTTGTGCCAAACTGCATTCTTGGAAATGAAAAGTGGCTCCCTTTCGCCGCTAATATCTACGAAGAGGCCTGAGGCGACGTGCCGGTCGGGTAGGGGGGGGGGGGGATTAACGGTGTGGTACGAGGGAGGTATTACT
>NC_051405.1:26937798-26938358 GCF_015228065.2 Penaeus monodon
CAGAACAAACAGACGCTGTCGCACACAAAGACTCAACCAATATACTGCCTCCCGCCCTTTCTCCTGCCCTACATGACCCCCCCCCCCGCCGTACCCCACTTCCTAAACAGGCAATAAACCCGCCCATCCATCTGCTGCAGTAGAATCCCCGAGACCTATGGAGTCCAAGACTGTCAACTCTAAGTGAACTTTAATAGTCAAAACTTGGATCAGGAAGAGAGTGGAAACCCATTACGAGGCGATCCAGCTCCAGAGGGCTCGATCAGCTGGCCTGTCCGAAGCGGGGAAACGGAACTGTTGTATCATCCATTGTGCTTCAGAGTTCGCTGCGCCTTCGGACGCTGTTTTCCGCACAGCTGTTCGGCTGCTCGAAATCTTAGTCTTTTTTGTTATCATTATTGTAATCACCTTTTTAACCATGTATAATTTTTTTTTCATTTCTTTAACAGTGCATGATTATTTGTAGCGTGGTTTATAACTAATCTCTAATTATATATAAAGAAATATGTTTACTTTATGTCTGACTTTTTTTTCATGCAGCTGCCCTGCTGGTCTAAAAC
>NC_051405.1:26938805-26939093 GCF_015228065.2 Penaeus monodon
CCTCCCATCCTAAACGCAATCGTTGATTTTGACTTTAAATATTACACTTTAATTTGCAATTAATGGCAATAATTAATGAGAACAAAAGTCATTTGTTTACTAGATTAGCTAGAGCGATATCCCGATAAGCTGAAAGAAGGCACCGTATTTCATAAAGTAATTTCATGCATATTATTTACACGAAGGTTTTCAGCATGAAACCTGAGAAATGGGATTTGTGAGCGATGTCTCTGCACCTAATTACCAATGCGGAAAATGAACGATATTGTAGGTTTTCCTTTAATATTG
>NC_051405.1:26940380-26940516 GCF_015228065.2 Penaeus monodon
GAAAGACTGAAAACCTTTCAAGATTATATTGCCAATCGGAACTTCTTGAATCAGAAGTTTCTTTTTTATGTATTAATTCTTAGAGTCAAACTTAGAAACAAGTTGTCCAAATATTTCGACCAAACAATGGAATAAG
>NC_051405.1:26941182-26942300 GCF_015228065.2 Penaeus monodon
CATCGCGCCTGAATCCTCTTTTGTTTCCCCAAAAAATCGTTGGATTCATTATGCAATTAAATATAAAGCAGACTAGATAAGCCATTAACAACCTGGCCTTCAATTAATGTTCATTTTGGGACGCAATGACATCACAATAGATATATCATTCATTTCCGACTAATATCAAAATGATCCGTTTGAATTCGGTATATTACGATATTTTTTGATGTAACGACGTTTGTTTCAATTGTTCTTTATGTTCTAATTTTGCAGTTTTTACCTGATTATTCACGTTGTGTGTTTTGTAAGTAAGTTTTGTAAGTACCTGAGTGTATCTTTTTTTTTTTGTGCGTGTAAGTTTATATATTTGGATCTAGAATGTGTACGTCTTTGTTCGTGTACACCTGTGTATGTGCCTTTGTACGTGTATATATCAACTTCTATGGGAGTGTATATACGCTTACTGGCCTATGTGTTTGTGTATATGCTTACAGTCTATTTGTGTGCGTATATGCCTCCCGGCCTATGAGTGTGCATACATGCTTCTCGGCTCATGTGTTCATGTCCTTATATTTTTAAATTATTTTCATTACTTAATTATTTATTGTATAGACATACACACATAGACACGCCCACACCTATCCACTCACCCCCCCCCCCACACATGAAGGTGAATTCTAGTCATTTCATGTATTCTATCAATCAATAGGATCAATATCTCTGACACAGATAATCATTTTCTTTTCTTTACTGCTCTATTCAGCCAATTTCATCATGTATTCTTTCAATTAACAAGATCTTATGTCTGTAATATAAGTAATCACTACTGTGTTAATAAATTTTCTTTCTTTTTCCACTGCTTTATCTATTTACTTTTTTTCTCTTTTCACTGTTTTATTTATCCATTTTCTTCCTTTTCTTTCTACAGGTCCAGTTTCATAGTATGTCTCAGCACAAATACTTTTCCTCTAAAACTCTGGAACTCATTGTCATTAGCATAAACGTTAGGCCTACCCGAACACACCTATTTCAGCTCCCACATTAAGGGTAGGCCTTTGTTTAACGTGATGGCTGCTATAACTCTCGAGTTCTCCGCTCTTTCTCATTATTTATTCAGAGTACATACATAACCGACG
>NC_051405.1:26942554-26942990 GCF_015228065.2 Penaeus monodon
TTGAGTATATAACATTACCGTTTGCTAAATTTAGAAAAACGTAAACACTGTTCTCCGCTTCCAATCTCTTACTCCCTCCTCCCCCCCTTCCTCCCTTCCGTCTCCCACTACCCCCACCCCCCCTCCATGATAATTAATTCATTACGCAATTGGCCAATTAAGACGTTTCTCTCTCCCAAAATGAATTATTGGAACGCATCGGACCGACCTAATAATTTTGGTACAGAAATCTAATTACTTTGTTAATTGGAACATCGATCGCTTAAGTGAAAAATACAAGAAGAGACAATAATAAAAAAGTGAGGAAAAATCTAATAAAACAAGAATTCTAGAAGGTCGAGCTAATTCGACAGGTAAATGACTTCCCGTTTTGATTGTTTGTAGCGAAAAGAATCTTAATTAATTGGTGAAAGTGTGATTCGTCAGTTGAAGGGAG
>NC_051405.1:26943369-26943559 GCF_015228065.2 Penaeus monodon
GCTCTCGTTAAACTTTTATATGATAAATATTTGCGGTAATTAATTAAGGTAATACACTATAAAATCCTGTAATCCCCATGCTTTCAGGAGCAACATTGACCCGAAATACCTCTGGATATACCATTTAGCTCATGGATTCCAAAATACAATTTGTACCAAAAAGTTAATTGTACTTCTGCATTGGAAAGGT
>NC_051405.1:26944420-26944592 GCF_015228065.2 Penaeus monodon
TTACAAATATAGGAAGGAACATCAAGAACACCAGTAGTAATGTTTAAAACATTAATTTGCATATTCAGTAGCAAGGGTAAAAAGGTAATTTTAAAATGGTTTCATTGTTTTCAAATTTTCGACCCCATGTTACAGAAGTACTACTAACCTTTCGGCATAAATTGTTTATCAA
>NC_051405.1:26945385-26945555 GCF_015228065.2 Penaeus monodon
GCATATTAATTCTAACTAATGGAATGAGTTGCCCGAGCAAACACACGTGTATTGTACAGGCAATATAATACGTGGAATAAAACAATCAATGGATACATGAGATGCGTAATGTAGTTTTGCATTTATTCAAACAAAACAAGATAGTAATTATTATTTTTAGCGCACAATGG
>NC_051405.1:26946422-26946648 GCF_015228065.2 Penaeus monodon
AATGCACATCCTGTTCTTTTATTTGATTGATGGATCTCTTTTGAACTTTATAGTCCGGATAAGTGGGAATCCGTCCGGTTTAACGTGACAGGCTGTGTGAGATCGTCGCTTATAACTTTATCTGTGTCTGACTTCTATTTCCTTTCCATATATTTTACCTTTTATATAAAGCTTGTTCGAGTGCTTTTATTTTTTTGATATATCACTGAATCATGAATATACAGTG
>NC_051405.1:26947027-26947180 GCF_015228065.2 Penaeus monodon
CATACTAAAGGCTACATATGGCACTACACGAACTATCTATACTGCAACATATCCGATTCAAACCAGACGCACATACCTTTTTACCCATATCTGTCGCAATAGATTTTGGTATTCGAAATTCTATGAAACTCAAAATGCATTCCGATTGATCGA
>NC_051405.1:26947280-26947837 GCF_015228065.2 Penaeus monodon
ACAGGAAGGAGATGGAGCCGAGGAGAAGGGGATTGGAGAGGAGGAAGGAGTGAGGGGAAGGGGAGGAGGGAGGGAGGAAACAAGTGAGGGGAATAGCAGGATGAAAGGAGAGAAGAAGTGAAGGGAAGGAGGGAAATAGGAAGAGTGAAGGAAGAAGGTAAGAAAGCTGGAAGGAAGGATATGGGGAGTAGGGGAAAAGAAGACAAAGGAAAAGAGGAAAACGTAGGATGATAAAGCGGGTAAAGGGAGAAGGGGGGATAGAAAAAGGGGGAAAGGTAAGGGAAGAATAGCGAGTTAAATAAAAGGAAGAAAGTGGAAGAAAGACAGGCAGATGGGAGAGGTGTGTATTATTAAAAGTAATTTGTGGAAGGGAGGTTTTATTATCATATAGAACAAAAGAGAGGATAAAAGAGGAAATGCAAGGAATGACGAGAAAATAAGAGAGGCGAGAGAAAAGACGAGAAGGAATAAGGCGAAGAGGAAGAGAACAGGAGGCCTTAATATGTAGTACAGAGCAAGTTGGAATGGCTTAAGATATGTCCGTTGGGTCCAGTTCG
>NC_051405.1:26948192-26948362 GCF_015228065.2 Penaeus monodon
TGGAGATCTAACAAGTTCTATGTGTATTGGCACACCACAGCACAGATAAAACTATTTGTTTCCGTTGCTCTGTAGACATGGCGTGGCTGAGGGTAGTTATCTGCGATCCCCTTTATATCTCTTGCCCTCCCTCTAGGGCGTAAGTTATACATGGGGTTGGGAAACATATG
>NC_051405.1:26948394-26948478 GCF_015228065.2 Penaeus monodon
TGGCCAAAGAAATCCGAGATAAATAAGAGTAAGGGTGAAGAATTACAGAGGGAGAGATATTGGTTGGATTTTTTTGGTTTCGTT
>NC_051405.1:26948537-26948602 GCF_015228065.2 Penaeus monodon
GATATCTTTGTGTGTTTCATTTTGGATTAAAAGGATTTTTTCAAAATCAATTTTTCTTTTGTTCT
>NC_051405.1:26948827-26949344 GCF_015228065.2 Penaeus monodon
GTTATTTTTCTTTCTTAGTCACACAGTCCTCCTCTTCAGAGCTCCAGCGCAGGTTTTCCTCAGATGAATGTAACCGCTCGCAGGCAAGGGGGAGGCAAACAACCGCGCAGGTTAAAAGAACTACAGGAGAGCAGGCATATAAGCAGTCAGGGGAACGAGATAAGAAAGCAGAAAGAGAGTTGGGAAAATGACAGTAAGAAATATAAGAAGGATAAGAAAGAGAGAAATCAGGAAAAGGAGAAACAAGGAAAATAGGAGAAGTGAGACGAGAATGATTCAGACCAATAGGTATAAATACCCAAAGCATAAGTGAAAGAAATGCCTAGGTGAATAAATGAATAAATGGAAAAATAGAAGACTTACCATAAATAATAGTTAAGAAATACGAAAATACGAAACAATATGAGAAATAAGCAAAGATAGGAAAGCAAGGAAGGATGATACAACCAGTTCAGGAAAGGAAGTAGGAATAGAAGCAGAAGAATTACCTTAGAATATTTGAAGCAAGCAAGCAATC
>NC_051405.1:26949382-26950315 GCF_015228065.2 Penaeus monodon
CAGCAGGTTGGAGTGTTCACATAGAAAAATAAAAGAAAGAAACCAAGAAATATAGAAAAAAAAATCCAGTGAAAAGCTAAGAAAAATGAGAGAAAAAAGGTAGCAAGCAGGGAAAATTAGACTCAAGCAATTCAGACCAGCAGGTAGGGAGGGATGCAAGCAGAGTGATTACCTAAGAAAATATCCAGGACGCAAGCAAAGAACTTCTACTGCATCGGAACCTAAATACGATGGTAATAAAGAGAACTGGAAGCTGCCCCGTTGTGTACAGGGTAAATATGGACTGGAGATCTGTGTTGGCGTGTGTGAAGTGAATCATTTTAATTTAGAACACAGTTTGCCAGGTAAACCTATATGAATGGAGTTTTTTTTTCGCCTATTTAGAGTCCTGTCTTAATTAATTTTCATATCATGGAGAGCACAGATAATGCGTTTTTATTCATCTGATGATCTTTTACATATTTAAAGTTCATATATTCGTAGTTTTTCGAGGATCTCAGAGTCGAAGAGAGTCTGCAGAAAAGACTGATGAAGCAGCAAAAATAAATATAAATTGCTGAAATGATGATGGCAAGAAGAATAAAGCAAGATGAGATGGCAATGCTATTGTAAACATGTTAAGTATGAAAATAAATATTCAGAATTAAACGGAATTGTTATGTGTTCATGGGGCAAAAACAGATAAATTAGTAAACAGTTCAGTAAAAAGGCGGAGATAAAATGTAATCGATTAGGAAGGGGATAGGGAAAACAAACAAAGGAAGGAAGAATAAAAAGAAAGCGAATTATACAAGAAAACGAAAGAAAATCAAGCCATGTATGAGATAAGAAAGAAATTAGATAATGAAGAGTAAATATAAAAAAGGAAAGGGAGGGAATGGGATAACCAAGCAAACAAAAAGAGAGAAAAAAAGGGAAATTTTAGACGGATAT
>NC_051405.1:26950350-26951059 GCF_015228065.2 Penaeus monodon
TACACGTTCTTAGATATCTCTCCATACCTACTCTTTCCCTCAATAATACATAGCATTGTCCACTAAGCACCAGAATCTACCGGGCAAACAGACACCTATTAATCTACAAATGATACGCGAGAGCCCTTAGCACTTCGTCACAATCATTCTTCATTATCGTAATTATCATAAAGAATAACCCTGTTCTCTTTAGGTCGTCATGTGGATATTGTGTCACTGTATTTCAACTTTTTTTCTTGTTTATTGTGTCACTGTATTTTGTTTTCGTTGTTTTTTTTCTTGCTTTTTTTGGTTATTGTGTCATTGTATTTTCTTTTCGTTTATTTCTTTTTTTGTGTGTCATTGTTACTTCATTTAATCTTTGTTACTTTTAATTCATCTTTTTTATTGTTACTGTATTTTACTTCGTTTTTTTCCCTCTTAATGTGTCACTGTATTTCATATTAAAATTTCTTAAACTATTTTCCTTCATTACTTTATTTGTCCATCCCAAATGCCTACATGATATTGAATATAAATACCATATAAAAAAATTACAATAAAAACTTTCTGTCAAAATATATTTCATATGTAATGATGATAATAAAAGATTTTCGATATCCATTTCAATAAATCCATCAGAAATGATAAAAGACCGACTGATTTTTGTCCTGATTATTGTTCGGGTCATTGATCACCAATGAGAGCCTTTGAATGACGAAAAGGTGGG
>NC_051405.1:26952596-26952707 GCF_015228065.2 Penaeus monodon
CCAACGAGAAATGGACGGCAGGAAAGGGCGTCTTGATCAGTCGCAGCGCCGGCGCTTCGTCGCTTCGCAGAGGAACATGTCCTCGGCGCTGCGCTTTTGGGGCGCCGCTTG
>NC_051405.1:26952740-26952979 GCF_015228065.2 Penaeus monodon
GTCACTGTCGTCCCCGAAGAGGTAGCAGCTGTCGAGGAGGTAGATGGCGACGGGCAGGGTGGGCCTCCGGCGGGGGTCCGCGCTCTGCATCTCCCGCGCCAGGCGCCCCAGCGTGCTGGAGGGCTGCGCCATCTCGTCGAGGATCTGCTCCAGCATGTAGCCCACCGAGAAGACGTCGGAGGCCGCGGTGCTCGGGCCGCCGCCCAGGATTTCGGGCGCCAGGTTGTAAAAAAAATTAA
>NC_051405.1:26953627-26954077 GCF_015228065.2 Penaeus monodon
TTGCACCCAATATCTATGATACACAATCGCACATATGGATATACACATACTACGTACAACAAATATACAGTGAATATTGGGATTTAGTATTTAGCCTCAGCCATCAAATGAAATTTGAATCGCAAATTTTAAGCGCCGATCATTGGTAATTCGCCAAATTGAATGTGGGTAAAGAACCGATTATTGCTATATGGGTGTTATTTGCCGCTTAATCAATTTGCGTAGATCTGTCAACAAGGGAAATGGACTACGGGTTTATGTACTGTCCTTACTCGTTATTAGTTGGAAGCGCGAGAGCGAGGGGAAAAAAGTTAAAGCAGTTATGAATGGCTTTGTGCATCGCATTAGGCAAAAGTCAAAAGTTAAAGAAGTTAATCCAGCAATTGAGTGTGTCATAGTTCGACCAAAATGTGGGAAAAATGATCGAAAAAAAATGTGGCGGGAATATAC
>NC_051405.1:26954413-26954724 GCF_015228065.2 Penaeus monodon
TACCTCCATACGCCTCTCGACTCCTTCCAAAGCAACACAGCGCAACACGACCATTATTTACTAATGAGTGCCGCCGGTCACAATTAGTGTACCAAAATATCACTCAGCCTGGCTCCTACACCACAAAACTTTTCCTTTGGCCAGGGGCGTTGTTACCAGGCCAGGGAGCGTATCTGCGGCTTCGGTTCAAGGGCCGCGGTGCCTGCGCTGGCCCGAAATCTACGGCTTTGCCCTCCCGGTATGGGGGGGGGGGTGACGTTTCAGGGGATCGGGATTTACCGATGGAAATTCCTTAAACTGGGTTTTCCTTA
>NC_051405.1:26955403-26955707 GCF_015228065.2 Penaeus monodon
GAGCAAAAAAGATTGAGAGAGAAAGATGAAAAAAAAGAAGAGGCGTCCTCTGCTAAATGATAATCAGGCGAGTAATGGATCAATAAAATTCGCGTAAAATTATGGAATGAACAGACAAATACCATTAATGGCAGCTAATGAGCAGCTAATCCTGAATCTGCTAATCATGACTCATCAGCCCGGCATTGGCTTTGCATTCGTGTTAGAGACAGAATTTTGAATAATTAATGTATATCTCTATTTATCTCTATCTGACTCGTTGTATGTCGTGTTTGTCTTGCCCTCTTCTCACTCTCTCACTCTA
>NC_051405.1:26956189-26956389 GCF_015228065.2 Penaeus monodon
TTGTCTATTTACACAATTTTGTGTGTATTCGCATAATAAGTATATGAATATATGTTCACAGGACTATCAACTGAAAAAAAGCATCAAAGCGATGAACCCAAACCTCAAAACAAGGGAAAGGAGACGAAGTATGAATCAAGAAAAAATGAAACAAAACAATCAGTAACTTGGCTCGATTAACTTACAAACGTCTTCACTCT
>NC_051405.1:26956668-26956903 GCF_015228065.2 Penaeus monodon
ACTATGCAGAGAAATCACACTTGCTTGCAGTTCTTACATTTCCTTAATCGAAAAACTTTTCGAGAAATACCTGCCACCGGTTCTTACAATGATCAACCGAAGGAAGGAGAGGAGAAACTGTCGAGAGGCGAGAACGTAAATCAACTCCTGCCTCCTGTTTCTTTTAACGCGTTCTCCTCTCAAGTCCTTCAAGAATGGTAGTTAGAGAATGTCGATGAGCAGGAGCGTTAATATT
>NC_051405.1:26957152-26957217 GCF_015228065.2 Penaeus monodon
CTATAGAACCTAAGCCTACAAACGCGGGCGTGAAATGACCGTCTCGGCCCCCAAGAATCCTCGAG
>NC_051405.1:26957256-26957404 GCF_015228065.2 Penaeus monodon
TCGCCCGGATAAAAGGTCATAAGAGCGATAATTGAAAAAAAGGCGTCGTGAACTTGAAACAGGTACGAGTCCGGATGGCGAAACTTTGTTCCTCGGAAGTTTTATGTCCGCTGTTTCACTTTTGGGAATCTTATTGTGTGCTTTGGTG
>NC_051405.1:26957736-26957922 GCF_015228065.2 Penaeus monodon
GCAACACAAGAACAGGCAGAACAGGACAAGCACAGTTTGAAAGGTATTAGCATTTCACAGAGAATTCCCAATGGCCGGAATAACCCCCCTTCGTTTGGTTCTTTTCCCCCCTGTAAACCCTTTGATTTTCTTCATTTTTTCTCCCTTTCATTCCGTGTTTTTTTTTCTCTCTCTCTCCCTACATTC
>NC_051405.1:26957961-26958416 GCF_015228065.2 Penaeus monodon
GAATTGGCTGTGTCTTCTTCGTGAATTATTTCTCACAAATTATCTCTTTTTCATCAAGTCTCATTTACTTCCCCACCATTTAAAAAATATTACTTCTTACCTCTTGGTTTGTGTTTCTATTTTTCCTTCCATTATATTTTTTTCTTTCCCTTCTTCTCATCTCTAAATTCTCCTTTCATTCACTGTCTCCTATTTCTTATCATTTTCCTTCCCCTCCTCTCTGTATCCAATTTCCTCCTGTGTCCTTATCTTTATCAGTCATATTTCCATTTCCTTTTTACTATATTTAGTCATTTTCGTTCCTCCTCTATTCCCCTTTCGCTCTTTTTCCGCATGCGAATGTAAACCTTCTATCCCTCTGCCTGAAGGTTGCATTTTTTTGGAAATATTATATTCCTTTCTCGTTATTGGTGTCACTGGATTTTACTTAAAGGGTTAAAGAAGAAAGGAGTGGA
>NC_051405.1:26958646-26958788 GCF_015228065.2 Penaeus monodon
ACAGCCAAAGACCGTGTCCCTCGCTTTTCTTCACACATCTCCCCGTTCTCTCCCCACTCCCCATTCCTTTATACGCGTGGCTGCAATCAAGGTAATATCTTGACCCCCCGCCCCCATCTCAACCTTCAATCTTACCCCACTA
>NC_051405.1:26958854-26959085 GCF_015228065.2 Penaeus monodon
GCGCGTAAGGCTTTATCGCTGTCTAAAATTAAAGTTCTATATGCTTTACCCTCTTTTGATTAATATTTCATGCCACGCGGAAAGATTAATTTTCAAGGCTCTTGTGTCCACCTCGGCTAGGCTTTATCACATGCTGATACGTTTCAGATTTGCCTTTGATTTTTTCTTAAAGAACGTTGTGCATATATTTTTTTCAGTGTTGAAAATGAAGCTTGTGATGTGTGGTAAAAC
>NC_051405.1:26959969-26960688 GCF_015228065.2 Penaeus monodon
TAAGATTGAAATACAGTCTTAACCTACAAAAAAGTTTCCTTCATTATCCAACCTGATCGTAAACTTAAAACAATTACAATATTGCAATCACAACTACTACAGCATTTTAGTTAGTGTATTTTCTAAACATCATCTTCCAGTGTTTTTTTTTCAACCAACAATATACAAGGAAACATTCCAGACTGTATTTTTCTTGCATGTGACGTGGAGGTGAGAAAACTCTACGGGTGGAACCTACGCTTTCACTTCCACATACTCTTCTCTGACTCTAAGTATTTCCTAAACCTTGTCCAACATCGGCCTGTCCCTGTACCCAATGTTTTATAGTATCAAATATTCTATTTCGCATACTTATATTTTACATAAATTTCCCTTGCAGGTGAGCTGCCAGATAAGTCACGATTTATTAATGACAAGAAGAAAATAACTTTACAATTTTGTAAGGAGCTTAGAGACTTATAAGAACCTTATGCTACAGCCAGAGTAAACGTGAATGGCATTTTGATGCTATTTTTTTCGGTCATGGAATTTTGATACTAGGGATTATAACCGCGAACATAACTCTGTACTCTCCAATTTTCAGATAGCTACATACATGACTGTGCCCTAATTGCAAAAAATCATGCATGCACACAACTCTTCCCTATCTGTCTCACTAACAGTCTACTTGCTTCTTTAACTACCTATCTCTTTCTCAGTTCTCTATCTGTGTCTGTCTG
>NC_051405.1:26960808-26961037 GCF_015228065.2 Penaeus monodon
TTTTCTCTCGCCCCCAACCTTTGAACTTCTTTCCAATAATACTCACATAGATCCTTGAACAGGGATGTTTGAGCAGCCAGTCGGAGTGTGTGGATTCGTGGGAGTACGGTGGAAAGCGGGATACAGGGGGTCTCCCGGATGGCCGAATTCCTCATAGACACCCCATCGGTATTTCGCCCATTCGTGCACCACCACGCGACCTGTCAGAAAGAGAATGAAAACGGGTGTA
>NC_051405.1:26961056-26961667 GCF_015228065.2 Penaeus monodon
AAAAAAATGCTTAATCCAATGATGAGATTGACGGAGATAAAAGGTTAGGGTACAGTGAAGTCTGGAGGTGAAGTACGCATTGGTAGGTTAAATAATTGGGTTTCTCGTAGTATAGGTCACGGTATCTAATTTTCTGATAGGGTATATTTTTACATGCATGAGTGAGAGCGTAGCCATACCTATAAAGGACACACTTACTCTAAAGTATTTAAACCTAAACGAATATCCAAGATGAAAAGGTACATAGATGAATGCATGGAATATAAGAATACAATTACGCAATATAGCAATATAGTCAAAACTCTCATCGCTACTATAGGCGATGTCTCCACTAACTTTTATTCTACCTAAATCAGCATATCCCCCCCCCCCCATCACTTTGCCTTCGCTTGGCAGGACACCTTACGCATGAAAAAAGGGATGGAGATGAGGAGACCAAGGTACAAACTCCCCGTCCATTCTTCCCTGAGATCCAGACGTAGACATGGCGTGCAAATGCGAAGAAGATCGAGGCTTTCCGTAAAGGGGATGTCCCTGTGTGAGTGCCAGCTTGTCACAGAAGGGGCCTCTTTCTTGCCCCCTTGCTCAATTTATGGCCGTTTTGTCCTTTC
>NC_051405.1:26961706-26962141 GCF_015228065.2 Penaeus monodon
GTTTATCTCCAATATTCGTTTTATGTGTGGCTTATTATTTGTTTTCGGTTCAGTACTTTAATTTTTGTTTTAATAACTATCTCTGTTTTATCTAACACTTTCAAGTTCTTCCCTGCTCAAATTTACTAACTCCTTCGTTTCTTTTTTTTTAACTGCACCACTTCTTCATTATCTCTAATTTTCCGTTTATCGAAATTTCATCAATTCCTCTAATTATCTGTCAATTTACTTATTTCCGCATCGGATTCGATTAGTGAAAGTATTTCAACATTTGGTACATTCTGTTGTAGAAGGAAATTTGGCTATTATGTGTCTCTTTTCTCCCCTCCACCTTTCTCTCTCTTTCTGTTTTTTCTCTCTTTTCCCATTCGTCCTTGTAAACTTATTTCCTCTCTTACTCCACATACGCATACACTCACACACAGGTACAAAGAA
>NC_051405.1:26962225-26962644 GCF_015228065.2 Penaeus monodon
GGCTAACCACACACGCACTAAATACACCCAACCCCTTGACAACTCGTCCCTGCCTGCATCCATTTCCATCTGCCTGCATCGCTGTTTAAACACTCCCATTACGCCTGCTTACCACGGTGAGCAGCATCGCATGGCTAGCTCCTCACTGCAGCTAAAGTGCTTGCGAGCTTCGGACTACAGCGGAATGTGCAACCTTTCGCAATCTGTGTCTTGGCTGATAGGATAATTAGAGGAAGGGGCAGCACCTAGGTCGGATTCCGAGACTTCGACAAGGCTGGGTCACTCGCACTCCGCGTGATCGTGGAACCCTGTTATCATCTCCTTCTGTGCCATATCATGGATAAGGATACGAACTCATATAGGCGTCCACTCACATATATACATACAGACACGCACGCACAGGCACACAAACAAACATT
>NC_051405.1:26962813-26963050 GCF_015228065.2 Penaeus monodon
GTTGATATAAGCTTTTAATTTTCTTTTCCATTTCATATGATAGACAATATACATATGATATTTCTCCTTTTAGTTGTTAAACACGGGTAGGAAAAACCGTAGATTATTTCCAGCTTGGCGTTGTGAAGATGAGTGAATGGCATATTGAAGTAAGAGAAAATGAAACATCAAAGTGTTGCAAAGTTATAAATAGAATAAACTGACACTAAGAAGAGAAAAAAATAAGAAGTGAGGTTG
>NC_051405.1:26963361-26963779 GCF_015228065.2 Penaeus monodon
TCTTGAAGATGGAAAGATTGATAGAGTATTCATGAAATCTCAACTTGGCAAAATTGATGGTCTAACTTAGAACGACTTTTTTCAGTGTCAAAATTTCCCTTGTGGGTATTACCATGTGGGGATGTGGATTTGGATTTTGCCTTCTGGATTTTACCTTATGGCCTTTTTCCTTGTGGATTATACGTTTGGGTTAACCATGTGGATTTAGCCTTCTGAGGTTTACCGTGTGGGTTTTACCTTGGGGGTTTTACCTTGTGGATTTTACCTTTTGGATTTTGCCTTGTGGGGTTTTACTTGTGGATTTTGCCTTGTGGGTTTTACCTTGGGGGTTTTACTTGTGGATTTTACGTTGTGGGCTTTATCTTGTGGGTTCTACCTTGTGGGTTTTGAAAAGTATTATCAATTATTGTTTTACTAG
>NC_051405.1:26964019-26964092 GCF_015228065.2 Penaeus monodon
GGATTTAGGGCGAAATAGATAAAAGGAAAGAGGAAGAAAATTTAAAAGCGAAGGAAGAAAGAAACAATGACAG
>NC_051405.1:26964382-26964828 GCF_015228065.2 Penaeus monodon
TATAATCACGAAACGTCAAACCCTCTGCAAAGAAGCTAATATCAAAGTCTGGCAAATGTTTAACAGAAGCGTGAATGATTTCCCTTCACTATCTTCACACTTTCTTCTGCATAATTACCCTTTACCTGCCTCTCTCCCTTCCTCCGCCTCCAGAATCAATCTCTCACCCTTCTTCGTGGTTTTGCCAATTCTCTTTCTTACCATTCTCTAAGCATCGGTTCCTTTGTGCCTCCTTTATCTCGTTGGTGTTATTCCTTTCCTCCCCTCTATGTTTGGTCTTTCATACGTCGTGTATCCATCTCCCCGGCCGCTCCCAAGGCTGGATCCTTGTAAGAAACGCCTTAATCTTGGAGGGAATTCTCCGTGGTAGGAGCCTCCTCTTCCAAGGGACGTTGTCTCGTTTTGGAAATGATCTCTCTCTCTCGTTTTGTCTTATTCTCTACGTC
>NC_051405.1:26965032-26965120 GCF_015228065.2 Penaeus monodon
GTGTTCATTTATTTCCTCTCTGCACATTATCATTTCATTCTTCAATAAATAAGTGCCATTAACACGCACCGTACACCTGCCCCTTTTG
>NC_051405.1:26965378-26965641 GCF_015228065.2 Penaeus monodon
TCACTTTAACGTGTGAGTCCCATCCCCTTCTTCTTTCTTTGCCTTCCACCTTAATTCCTTCCCCTTCTCTCGTCTCTACCGTGTCCCCTCATTCTCTTTTTTTTCGCTCGTATTTCACATAACTTCGTCCGGATCCTTATTCCTTCGACCTTACCAAGAGCGCTGCCTTCTCACCTGCTCTTACATCAGGTATCTTAGATCGTTTTTCTTCTACGCTCTTTTCCCTTGTGGTTTTGCACGTTTTTTCTTTATTTTCCTCTTTC
>NC_051405.1:26965702-26966000 GCF_015228065.2 Penaeus monodon
TCGTTCATAAACTTGTATTATGCTCATATTCATCTATTCAGTGAATGAATAAAGAACGTGAACAGTTAAATAATAATACACAAAAATAAATGCACAAAATGGGCTACTGAATATGCAAATGTCAAATAAATACTAAAATTACTGGAGAGTCGAAAATCGTAACCGATGCTTTTGTTCCCACGGATTTTGGTGGTGTATTGACTCATTAATATGATATGTTTTGGAAGCTTATTTGCCATCGAATTATATTAAATGTTATTCTCTCTCTTGTATCTTTTACTATTCTCTTTGTGAATGT
>NC_051405.1:26966606-26966737 GCF_015228065.2 Penaeus monodon
AGACGTAATGAAGACAAGTAGTGTTCGTTTCTCTAGAATCGTGTGGAAAATCGCCTTTTTGTGGGGTATTGAAAATAATGAAAAATATTACAGGCAGATGTAAAAACACACACTAATACCAATTCACTTGC
>NC_051405.1:26966806-26967027 GCF_015228065.2 Penaeus monodon
AATACGACAAAACGAGAATCATACAAAACACGTCCCCAGACAGAAAAACAGACCCAATTACAGCGAGAGAGAGAGAAACACACACGGACATGAATGCGAAACAAAACAAAGCGAAAACGATCGGTATGTCACACAATGTAAATTACCGACACAATCTTGCACCAGTCTATTAACAATTGTGTAGCAACATTGTCCAATTTTACAGAACTCGACATGATGAA
>NC_051405.1:26967077-26967291 GCF_015228065.2 Penaeus monodon
GAGTTTTCTTTTCTTTTTTTTCATTCACATTCTACGGAATTTATTGAAATGTACATCGTATTTCCCGGTTTAGAGAGAAATTTTGTGTACTCTGTCCCGGTATTCTCGGGATTGCAGCAGATTGTTATTTCAACGTTCCTGTTCTTTTCTCTTCTGTTGGATGACACTGCTATTGGGGTGACCTTTATTTCCCTGTTCTTCGTATGATATGAAG
>NC_051405.1:26968100-26968943 GCF_015228065.2 Penaeus monodon
CCCGAGACCGTCGCGAAGAATGAAAAGCCAAGCTGCAAAAGACATTTCCTCCCAAAACTTCTCGAGATCAGACGTCGACCTGAAGGGACATAATGGCTCCTTTCGACAACGTTTGAGGGGGACCTTTGAGCCTTGAGAAGGTTTTCTGGGGCGTGGGGGAGGTAGGACGGGGGGAGAGGGAGAGGGAGGATGGGGGAGGTAGGATGGGGGGAAGGAGAGGGAGAGATTAGGGGGAAAAACAAGGGGGGAGATAGACTGGAGAAAGGAGAGAGAGGGGGAGGGGAAGAGGCAGATGTAGGATGGAAAAAAAAGAGAAGGGAAGAGTGGGGAAAGTGAAAAATGGGGAATAGATGAGGACAAAGTGGGAAGAAAAGGAGAGATGGAGAATGGTGAGATAAACGATGGTGGACGTAGAGTGGGAAAATGAGAGGAGGAAATTGGGGGAAAAAGAAAGGAGAGGAGGAGAGTGGGAGAAAAGGAAAGGAGATGGGAGAGAGGGAGAAAATGAGAGGAGGAAATTGGGGGAAAAAGAAAGGAGAGGAGGAGAGTGGGAGAAAAGGAAAGGAGATGGGAGAGAGGGAGAAAATGAAAGGAGGAAATTGGGGGAAAAGGAAAGGAGAGGGGCAGAGTGGGGAAAGTGTTTAAGGGGAGTTGACAGGGGAAAGAGAGAGAAATAGAGAAGGGACAGGGGAGGAAGGAGGGGGTGGGACAAAGGGGAAAGAAGAAAGAAATCAGTGAAGAATGAGGTGCAGAGAGGAGAAAGGGGTAATAATATTGCAAAGAGATGAAGGTGGGGGGGGGGGGGGCAAAGGGACGTAGAAGCGGAGAGGCAAAAAAAGAGGG
>NC_051405.1:26969416-26969632 GCF_015228065.2 Penaeus monodon
AACGTAATACAATGGCGAGCATAAAGGTTCTTGAATAACGGGAAGTATCGCTGTAAATCAATTAGCATAAAGGGAAATCAGAAGTCAATTACACGAGCATATTCCGTTGGTATATCAGTGGATAAAGAAAAAGAACAAAATGGACACAGGAAAGGGAGTAAGAACAACTCAACCTATCGGTCAAAGTAAACTGAATGCAACGATCCATTATTCATG
>NC_051405.1:26969951-26970461 GCF_015228065.2 Penaeus monodon
ACTTTTATCTAATCCAATTTAATCTATACATACATGTGAACAAATAAACCGAGAAAGAAAAAAGAAGATTAAGAGAGACAGCAACCCTTTCCCTCATTCGGATAAATCACTCGGAGGTTTTCCTATGTTTTCCTTTTGAATTTCCCGCCTCGGTCCGGGTGCCTTTCATCGCGTCCTCTTTTTGCTCTTTGAAACCACCTTTGTGTTTGCGCTTTTGCTGTTCTTGTTTCGCGTTGGGACATGAACGTTTTCCTTAATTTCCCTTTACCATTCATTTGTTTTTATACGTCTGTCTGTTTGTTTGTTTATGTATCTTTAGGTATGGAACTAGAAGAAAAAAAATCTCCTTTAATTATTGTTTTACCAAGGGGTTGCAGGGAGGATGGGACAGGTAGGGAAAATTACTAAATGTACATAGTCTCTGATTTAAATGAGATTTTAGTTAAATGAGATTGTATAAAATAAAGACGGAGATACTACGTAAAGTCACTTGTATAGACTGTTTGTTTG
>NC_051405.1:26970748-26970958 GCF_015228065.2 Penaeus monodon
TCCTTTTCTCTCCCTTTCCCATCTTCCTCTTCTCTCCTTTTCCCATCTTCCTCTTCTCTCCCTTTCCTCTCTTCCTTTTTTCTCCCATTCCCCTCTTCCTTTTCTCTCTATTTCCCCTCTTCCTTTTCTCCCCCTTTCCCCTCTTCAATGATCAATGGTTCCTTAAATTGTCATATCTTCTCACTAAATCTCCCATATTTTTTCTCAAGA
>NC_051405.1:26971048-26971235 GCF_015228065.2 Penaeus monodon
ATCCCCAGTCTCTTTTCTTGTCAGTAACTCATATCTGTTTATTTTATTTTCTTTCTTATCTATTTGTTTATTCATTTGTTTATTTCCACCTTTACTCCATCTGTTTCTCACTCACTCCATATATATTTTTTTTCAGTTCCCCTCCTTCATCCCCCCACCTTTTTTAAGCATTTCGTTTTTCTCTTCA
>NC_051405.1:26971269-26971413 GCF_015228065.2 Penaeus monodon
ATCTGTGATTCCCTGCCCTTCGTCTTTGCTAAAACTCGCACTCTGTAGTATTCTGTTACTGGGGAATTCCCGCTGCCTTTCCGCCTTGGTTGATTGGGAAAAGATTTTGGTCCGACTTCATACGCTAATCTTTTGTCCAGTTAT
>NC_051405.1:26971718-26971819 GCF_015228065.2 Penaeus monodon
CCTCCCTCCCGATCTTTCGCTTTCTTTTTTGTCTCGAATGACATTACAGTTGTCCAATATTTTTTTCTTATTTAGTTTAGTTTGTGTTAATCAAATCAGCT
>NC_051405.1:26971937-26972027 GCF_015228065.2 Penaeus monodon
TCATCAACGTTAGAATGGGAAATTTACGATAGGAAAAAAAAGAAAAAAAAATCTTTACCCAGCTGGCCAGCTCGCATCACCCGTGAATAA
>NC_051405.1:26972899-26973040 GCF_015228065.2 Penaeus monodon
CAAAACCAAACACGAAAGAAGGTGAAAGGGAGGAGGAATGTTGAGACATCGGGATTCATGCATAAAACAAGAGCTCTGATTTTGTTATGCAACGCTGCAACACGGACGGCAATCTGCAACATCCCCCAACGGAACAGAATT
>NC_051405.1:26973176-26973299 GCF_015228065.2 Penaeus monodon
GGGAGGTGGGGAGCTACACACACGCCTCTCCCGGCTGTGTACACATTCTTTGTGAAGGGGCCATGTCCTGCAGCGATTTCTCTATGTATCTTTCCGTTTCACTTTTCTTTCCGATTTCTTTCA
>NC_051405.1:26974751-26975202 GCF_015228065.2 Penaeus monodon
GAAATTAAAAAGAATTTTTAAGATAAAAGCAAAACCAAAACCGAAAGAAGGTAAAAGGGAGGGGAATGTTGGGGACTCGGGATTATGCAAAAAACAAGAGCTCTGTTTTTGTTAAAACGCTGCAACACGGACGGCAATCTGCAACATCCCCCAACGGAACAGGGAGAAGGGGCAGTGGGTAGGGGTAAGGGAAGGCGAGATGCAGAGGGCAGGAGAACAAGGGGGGGAGGGGGTAGAGGACGGGGGTAGGGGAAGGGGGGGAGGTGGGAGTACACACACGCCTCTCCGGCTGTGTACAATTCTTTGTGAGGGCCATGTCCCTGCCAGCGATTTCTCTATGTATTCTTTCCGTTTTCACTTTTCTTTCCCGATTTCTTTCATGTGTGACTGTGTGCGCGAGAGTAGGTACGGTACCAACGAGTCAATAAATAGAGGATATGTATATATATTT
>NC_051405.1:26977101-26977214 GCF_015228065.2 Penaeus monodon
GCTAACCAGTACTCGAACTTACAAGACGCCTGAGATCTTAGAAAGGAAACACCTCTTTACCCCCCCCCCCCATCCGACCTTAATGATGAAGAGAAGAAAAAAGTGGTAGGCGA
>NC_051405.1:26977517-26977649 GCF_015228065.2 Penaeus monodon
AGGGAGAAAAGAGGAGAAGAAGGAAAAGTAAAATGGAGATAAAAAAGATGAGGCAAGCAGCTAGGGAACAAAGGGAGGAGGAAAGGGAATTGAGAGAGGTGAGAAGGGGAGGCCGGGGGATAATGGGAGTTG
>NC_051405.1:26977735-26977826 GCF_015228065.2 Penaeus monodon
TTCAGCTTCACTGCACCATAAGCTCTCGATATTTTGTATCGTCTCTGTTACAGGCACTTCACTGTAAATCGATTTGTTTTTGGGAACACTG
>NC_051405.1:26978231-26978528 GCF_015228065.2 Penaeus monodon
AGCAACCGAATGCAACCCCCCCCCCCCCTCAGGTCCCAAAGGATGTTTGCCAAAATTGCCTTAAATTAGTTATCCCTCAACATGTTCGTTTCTCCGTTTTCTTTCTTCGCTCGCACCTCGGTCCCCGCTGGAAACAATGTGTCCTGATTATTCCTCTCAGATATTATGATGAATTTCGTGATTGCGCCGATGCATTCGGACGCAGCTAATGATGCCCTCGTTGCGATTCTATTTTTTTTTTTTTTTTACAAACATTTAAAAACTGATGACTTGTTTGTTTTAATCTCTCTCGTTCGT
>NC_051405.1:26978625-26978819 GCF_015228065.2 Penaeus monodon
TTGTGTGTGTAATGACACATCTATATATTAAGATAAATAGCAGACGAGTTAAACGAAGCGAAATATGATAGAGGACACGGAACTGCAGCCACCTTTTCTTCACAGCAGCACAAGAAACTTTTAGCGCGTTTATATCCCCTATGTTTGCATTAGAGTATTTGTCTGTTTGTACTGTCAGATCGTTTCTTTGCACT
>NC_051405.1:26978837-26979960 GCF_015228065.2 Penaeus monodon
ATCTACAAACATCACCAACCGCAGTGTTACCAAGTCCCGCAAGGCCCATATATTTCTCATAATGTTTGCTTGGGAAATACAATCTCTTTTCTTTCTCTCCCTCGCGTACCCGTTCTTCATTATTTCACTTCCTTTTTCTCGATCTCCCTTCCCACTTTTTCCCCTTTTTTTCGTAATCTCCTTTCCTCCCTTCTCCTCCCTTCGCTCAATTTGCTATCGATCTTGCTTTCCCTCCCTTATTCTATTCTCCTATAATTTCTCCTTAATTTTACCGTTTCCCCCTCCCTTCCTTCCGTGCACACCCACTCCCTACCCTCTCCCTCATTTTCCCCAACGTTTTTCTCCTCTTTTTTCCCTTCTCTCTCTCTACTCATCTTCCATCACTTTCCCTTTCTCCCTCATTCTGCCCCGTTAACGTTTCTTATACCATTCCTCGTTCCTCCCTTCTCTCTAATGCCAAAATCCATCCTCTCCCTCATTTCTCCCCCACCTTTCTCCACCTTATCATGTACCCCTTCTCCATTTTCTCTCTCCCTTATTCTCCCCCATTATCCCCCTTCTCCATTCTCTCTCTCCCTCATCCTCCCCCAATATTCCCCTTCTCCATTCTCTCTCCCCCTTATTCTCCCCCAATATCCCCATTCTCCATTTTCTCTCTCCCTTATTCTCCCCCAATATCCCCCTTCTCCATTCTCTCTCTCCCCCATTCTCCCCCAATATCCCCCTTCTCCATTTTCTCTCTCCCTCATTCTCCCCGAATATCCCCCTTCTCCATTTTCTCTCTCCCTCATCCTCATTCCCTTCTCCATCCCCCTCTCTCGTAGACCTCGTCCTGTCGTTTTGTGTACACTAGATTCTATACATTGTTACTCGACTGTTCTTTAATTACCATCTTTATCTTCCTTTCATCACTCTCTCGCATTGATCTGCCTTTCCCCGTTTTCGTCTTTCACTCGCGAATGTGCGAGAGGGGAAGCGAGCGAGGGGAACGCTGTGCTTGTTTTTTTGTTAACTGGTAACTTCGTCTGGCGCTTTTCTAATGCCATCCTTTTAATTATATCCGTCTCTGATTAGCGAATTAATTAATTAAGGAGTAAATGAAATGATTGACTGGTTAACGAAG
>NC_051405.1:26980504-26980687 GCF_015228065.2 Penaeus monodon
CGCCCCCAAAACGGAACTTGGCCGACACCAGACTCAAATCTTGCAAGTTTATAAAGTAGCAAAAGTTAAATGGAAACACCATTAGCAGAATGTAAGCCGAGTCATCTGCCTAAACCCGACGCCGGTGCAATGAGGAGGAAATCAGGGGGTGGGAAGGCGGGTGTTATGTTCGTGGTAGGAAAG
>NC_051405.1:26981373-26981947 GCF_015228065.2 Penaeus monodon
CAAGTAGTGATGCGTATGGTGATTTTATATTGCAACAAGCAAAGAAAAAACACGCACCGTTTGCAAAATACATTGATAAGATACAGAAACAGAGACAGATATAGATTATCGGTCTGATAAACAAATAAACAGATAAAGAATGAGAGGAAGAGAAACAAGAAAAAAAAGAGGGGAAAGAGAGTTGTGAAAAAGAAGAAGAAAAAAAGGGGGGGGGGGGGAAGATTAAAAAAAAAAAGACAGAGAAAAACAATTACACACAAAAAAGAGAGAGAGAGAGAAAAATGGCTTTCATGCTCAGTTCAAACCCTATTACAGAAGCAAATTCAGCGAGGGCAGGAAATGTATCTTAAGTGCAAATATATATTATTCAAAAGGCTCGGATTAAGAAGCAAAAATACAAGACGAAATGAAACAGCTTTAGGTATGATTTAGTTTGTCATGCATTAAGGGCAACAAAAGAACATTAACTCATTAGTTATCAAACGGTTCTATTCATGACTTATTTTGTTGTATAAATGCATTGAAGAGAGTCATGTGGGTATTTAAGAATCTGCTTGTTGTTAAAGGGAATACT
>NC_051405.1:26982188-26982991 GCF_015228065.2 Penaeus monodon
ATATAAAACATAGACACTCCAGCTTGCACCGATCGCGGGTAAACAGCGGGTTATAATGGCCGAGCAGAAGCCATTCACCAATGATGAATGACAGTCTACCGCGAACTATCAGCCGGAGGGCCACTGGTAAACACGCGCTTTGGGAACGCTCTTCCCCCCCCTTCTCCCCCTCCCTCTGCTCTCCCTCCCCTTCTCCCCCTCCCTCTGCTCTCCCTCCCCTTCTCCCCCTCCCTCTGCTTTCCCTCCCCTTCTCCCCCTCCCTCTGCTCTCCCTCCCCTTCTCCCCCTCACTCTGCTCTCCCTCCCCTTCTCCCCCTCCCTCTGCTCTCCATCCCTCTGCTCTCCCTCTTCTCCCTCTCGTGCTCTCTCCATGCATTCCTTTCTCAAGCTCTTTATGCACTATTCTCGCATTCTTTCCTTCTCCTCTCGCACTTTCGCACTCTTCACTTCCTTTCTGTTTTTTTCTCTCCGTGCATTCCCCTCTTCTCCTCTCTACCCACTCTTCTCTTCCTCTTTATCCATTCCTCTCCCTCTCTCCGTGCATTCCTTTCGCATTCTCTCCCTCTCCTCTAGCGCTCTCTGTCTCATCTCCCCTTCTCTCCCTCTCTTCACCCACTCCTCAATTCCTCTTCACCCTCTCCCCCTCTCCCCCCACTTCTCTTTCTCTCTCCTTCTACACCTTTCCTTCTTTCCATCCAATCCTGTGCCTCTCTTCACCCTTTCCTCTCACCTTTTTTATCACCTCTTCCCCCCTTCTCTGTTCCCACCATTCATTTCCTCCCTCTCGGCCCTAAAAACAAGTCA
>NC_051405.1:26983029-26983128 GCF_015228065.2 Penaeus monodon
TGTTTTGGAAACACTCTCACGCACCCCCTCCCTCCCCCTCCCCCAACCTACTGACGAACCCCATCAACTACCCACATGCCCATCACCTGCGCCCATTTC
>NC_051405.1:26983278-26983479 GCF_015228065.2 Penaeus monodon
TTTCGGTAAAAAAAAGAAGAAAAAAAAGAAAAAAAAGAAAGGGAAGAAAGAATGAAAGAAAAGAAAAAAGAAATATAAAAGTAGAGAGGAAAAAGAACGTAAAAAAGAAAACAGTAAAAGAACAAAAACATCAAACGAGACGCAAAGGAGGTGGATATATAGAAATGTTGATGATTATAATGTTATAGAAATAGTTGATGA
>NC_051405.1:26983939-26984388 GCF_015228065.2 Penaeus monodon
AGGATTAAAGTGGAGAGCAAGACGATCTGCCCCAAAGCAAAAGTCAACGACCCAACAAATAATATCTCCTTTTATCAGCAAATCCAGGCATCCTAACCAACGAGATAATACCTCAACCCGCCTATGACAACGGCCGCCCATACATCCTCAGTGACAAATAACCCATTATAATTCCTTGTATGATGAATAACCACAAGGGAGATGTTACATATATTTCATTCTATTCAGAGTACCTCCCTTTTTATTATCATTATTGATCGTTCTTGCAACATAGGTTACTCGCTTGCAGCGTGAATTTCTGGGTAAGAGAGATTGTTTCTTATGCTCTCCGTGCGTAAGGGTTGCATTACCGTAACATTTTGTGTTATAATTTATCCGCTGGACAATTAACTTTCAGAAAAATGGCATCGCACTTACTCTTCCGCTCTTCTGGGGGAATAACGATATTC
>NC_051405.1:26984979-26985254 GCF_015228065.2 Penaeus monodon
CCACTAGAAAGGCATCTAAACACTCACCGTGAAGCTAATCGACACAAATCTCTTTGTTCAATCTCTTTTTCTCTACCACGTTTTATTTAATCTATTAACCGCAATCAACAACTTTATTTAATCACACTTAACTGCTTTACTCATCACGACCGTCAGTGACTCATTTTGCATATTCATGCTCGTAAAATAACTAACGAATGAATAAAGAAATAGGTAGTATTTAGAGAAAGGAAATTTTCCGATTTGATTGCGTAATTAATTCCATTCGGCGGAAG
>NC_051405.1:26985789-26986709 GCF_015228065.2 Penaeus monodon
GTCTCCGAACCAGACGATCTCGCTGTTGCACTGTTGCAAATGACACCAGCAACCTTTGTCACGAAGCCAATACATCACGTGAAAATCAGGACACCAGTTATATGCATACCCCACTCTATCTCCATATGTCCTTTATCAACGTATTGAACGTGAGTGAGGGAGAGAGGGAGAGGAGAGGGGAGATGTTGGAGGGGTTGGAGGAGATGGGAGAGGGGGGAGAGGAGAGAAGTTGGAGAGGTTGGGGGAGATGGGAGAAGGAGAAGAGAGATGTTGGAGAGATTGGGGGGAATGGGAGAAGAGAGGGGATATGTTAAAGGGGTTGGGGGAGATGGGAGAGGGAGAAGAGGGGAGATGTTGGAGAGATTGGGGGAAATAGGAGAGGAAGAAAGGTAGCTGTTGGAGAGGTCTGGTGGCAGATGGGAGAGGGAGGGGGGAGGAGAATGGTGAGGGGAGATGGGAGAGAAGACAATTAGGAAAAGGGTGAAGGGAGATGGGAGAGGGGGATTCTAATTGGAGGCGCCTGGGGGGGGGGAGGGAAAGACAAGAGAGAGAGAAAAATGGGAAGAACTAAGAAGTAAGAGTGAAAGGAGAAGGATGTGAGATGAGAGAGAAGAACATCGAGATGATAAGGAAGAGATGGATAATGGGAGAGGAAAGAGGTGAGAGAGAAGGGAAGAGAGACGAAGGAGGGGAGAGAGCAGGGAAGAGAGACGAAGGAGGGGAGAGGAAAGGAGGAACGAAATACGAGAGAGGAGAGGACAGAGAGGAAGGATGAGAGGAAGTGCGTTGGTTTATTACTTTCCAGTGAAAAATTTGTCGTTGAGGTATAACCTGCGATAATCCCTTTGAAGACACATTAGTTAGTCTTGATATATTGTAATCCCGATTATGAATCATTGCTGGTCCTAGAACATGATGTA
>NC_051405.1:26986967-26987142 GCF_015228065.2 Penaeus monodon
TATTTCCCTCAAAACCGAAACGTGTCGTGAGTCGAATTCAGAATGGAAATGCATTGAACAAGAAACTCTAATATTTATTCTTCTTAATCAAATTTGATCAGTCTTGTTAATTTTTGTCGCGCTCTCTGTTTGCCACGCTGTTTCTTTCGTCTGGCGTAAAAAGGTCCATTTTAGC
>NC_051405.1:26987444-26987842 GCF_015228065.2 Penaeus monodon
CCTCCTTCCTATTCTCTACAATAACCACCTCTTTCGCAAATATATCTAAGTTCATGGTAAAATACAATTATCTAGAACAATTATTCACGCATCCCCGGTATAAGGAAAACGAGAAAGGAAACAGTGTCCGAAATCTTAGCCGAGCACGGGGCCAATGATCAGATCATTCGAACGGCTGACTTTTTGGCTTCGTTTAGTTCGTAGAAATCGCGGCCAGAAATAAATGAATATTTTTAGGACGAGTTATCAGCTACTTTTTATCTATTAGTATAATATATTTTTTCTTTTGACTTTTTTGGGGGAGGGAGGAGAGGGTATTTTTTTAAAAACCTCTCTTAAAGAATATTAGACCGTGGATAATATGTATTCGAGTGCTGTCCGAAGAACATTGGGGAGGG
>NC_051405.1:26988092-26988326 GCF_015228065.2 Penaeus monodon
CCATGAAGTAGAACCTCTCAATAAACCGCTTTCGTTAGGGTGATAACGCCGTTGCCATGACGACCAAGATCAGGAAAAGGGAGTTTCGAAAACGATCTTATTCTAGGACTCCGGGAGAAAAGACGTTGTTTTGGATGCTGTTAGTTTCAGTTGGTTTGGTTGGAGAGAGATTTTGAGGTAGCCGAGGGAGATAGACAAATGCATACACAGACATACATACATAGGTAAAAAAAA
>NC_051405.1:26988483-26988579 GCF_015228065.2 Penaeus monodon
GTACGCACGCACACACATAAGAGTCATAGGCCTTGGGTGGCTGTATAAACCAAAGCGTGAGTGACCCCTGGCACCGTACTTTATGTTAATGGAGAG
>NC_051405.1:26988651-26988968 GCF_015228065.2 Penaeus monodon
GCCACACGTCTTGGCAAGTATGACATGGGAGACAACTGTACCCATACAGGAGATCCCTCCTCAGCCTATGGGAAGGACAATTGCCCATTCAGTTTGACACCAGTGCTGTTGCAGGTGTTGTAAGATCGAAGAAGTAGTCAACGATGGACTGTCTTCAGGACTTCTCCTCGAGGATCACTTCCTTTGGTATCTAGGTACTACACTTGATTACAAGGGACCAGCACCAAAGTGACACTGTACCTCCATGGTGGCCTGCAGAATCTGCAGTGCTTGCACTGTTACATCTGTATGTTTGTTAATTTAGTAAATCCCCAAAG
>NC_051405.1:26989250-26989943 GCF_015228065.2 Penaeus monodon
AGCGGTGCACAGGGAGACACAGAGAAATAGATGCAAGCAGTAAAATGTTTCCAAGGCTTTCATATTACAAGATATTTTCCATTTCTTTCTGTTCTCGCTGGCAACTTTTCCGCCCGTGTTGCCACCGCGAGGTCGCATCTTTCTCCAAAAGTCCGGCGCGGAGTCAGGCCACCTTCGCATAAATTTTCCATGCATAAAACTATTGTAGTTATTTGTCTCCGTGGACAGATCATATCTTGGCTGGGAAATGTGGATCTGGATTCTTTTATTCTTCTTTTTTTTGCCCTTTTTTTAATATGTGATTGTCATTCTTGTCCCCCTACCCTTTTACTCTGCCAAAGGGAATTTCTTATGGGGAGAAACGAAGCATCTAGAATTCCTTATCTATTATCAAGAGGTAAGGTTTGAATTTATTTTTGTGAAGAATAGACCTTATCTTTCAACCGTGATTCAGTTTTCAGACAGAGACGCTATTGCAATTGCTATAAGAGAGATATATAGCACTCTCGGTTATTATCTCCTCTTTGGTATTAAATCACAACCATTTTACCAAACAATTTCCTGTCGAGTGATTTATCTTCAAAATTAGTCTGATTACAGTCTTCTTGCTAAGCTTATGTATTTCCTTGCAAGAATATCTATATCTGTCTGTCTAATGCTACATCCATACAGGTAAATCCTCTATGTATTATG
>NC_051405.1:26990272-26991036 GCF_015228065.2 Penaeus monodon
TTATATCTATACGCAGATTTATATACTGTATATTCCTATATATAAGAAAAAGGAAAAAAAAAGTTAGGAAAGCTGCAGAAACAATAATAATTCTGTACTGATGTATCATACATGAAAGAATAATGGATACTGCAAAGCGCGACCAGTGATAAAAACTATAAGGCAGTATTTAAGACATGTTGCACCTACAGAGAAAACCTCGAACCTGGAATGCCTACTCTCTATAATCGAATTTGTTTTTCTTATCCTGTTTCTAAGTTTGATATCTTCTTGTAGGCAGAAGGATATAGTACATCGAAAAAAATGATATGAACAGGGTTCACAGGGTGACGAAAATGGAGGTACTATATGCAGAAGGACATATTCCATCGAAAAAAACGTTAGGAACAGGGTTTACTGTGACGAAAATAAAGATAGTAGGTAATGACAACAAATACAACAAATTGGACCGCCTGTTAGACATCTTACACCATATAACACGAACCAGTTTACCAGATGTAGATTTCGAGGTTGGTTCAAGGGTTAGAGTAACGTAGACTACAAGGCTGGAGTGAACTACAAAGTACAATCTTCGTTCCGGTACTAAATGCACGGGGAGATGTGGATATATGTCAGTCATTAGCGACCAGATTTAGTGTTGATGGGCTTCGCAATGGATGGCAGAGCCCGTACAATTAAAGCAGATGGAGGCTTTTTGGGTAGTCAGCATAAAAGTAGGAGTGGAATAATTAACAAGTGCTAGTGGTAACAGGATGGATACGCGT
>NC_051405.1:26991249-26991513 GCF_015228065.2 Penaeus monodon
AGGAGAAAGTCGATAAAAAATGAATAGTCAGTAAAAGGAGGTCGAGGAAACTCCGTAGGCCTATCCTCGCCTCTTGCGGACATCCTTGAAGACAGTCTTGTATGAGGCTCAAGGAACCCAATACGTATCCTTTGCGTCGTAGGATTCTAGAGGGTTAGTTGGCATGTTGCCGACTCTCCTTGGGTTGTGGTTTATCATTTGTTTATGGCTGGGAAGGACACATCATTTCTGAGAGAGTTGATAGCAGAAAATGGAAGGAAATTC
>NC_051405.1:26991801-26992159 GCF_015228065.2 Penaeus monodon
CAGTTCCAACTACCCGAATTCCGGAATTTCAGTCGTTTAGTTATTTAGCTCTACATCTGGCTTCCCTTTACTCGGGAGGATAAAGCTGTCAATTCACCACAAAGGGACCCGTCTGAGCTTACCCTTGAGAGTGCTCATTGATCCTTCCCCCCTTTCCTTTCTACTTCCCTAACTCCTATCTACCCCTCCCCCCCCTGTCCCTCCCCTAACTCCTATCTACCCCCCCCCCTGTCCCTCTCCACTACCCCTCCCCTGACTCCTATCTATTCTCCTGGCCAAAGCTCTCCCCCTAACCCCTCTCCATTCTCCTCCTTACCCATTTCCCTTGACGTTCCTCTTCCTCTCTCTCCATTCTCAA
>NC_051405.1:26992191-26992467 GCF_015228065.2 Penaeus monodon
ATCTTCGAAATTAGTCTTCCTATCTCTTTTCATCCTACCCTTTCTTCTCCCCTTCCCTTTCCCAGTCTCCCTTCTTCCCTCCTTTATTCCCTTGTTAATGTTTCTCAGCATTTTCTTGAACGATACTTGGCTCACATAATGTCACAGTATTGTTATCACTGAAAGGGAAGCAATGCTGGATTTTCTTCAAATGATGTATTTTACCTTTGTTTCTGTACTATGCCTTTTCACTTATTTGCTTCTGGTTATGATTTTTTTGTGATCGTTTTGGTTGTT
>NC_051405.1:26993134-26993259 GCF_015228065.2 Penaeus monodon
AGCTTCTGTATGTCTGTCACTTCTAGCTTCCAAAGAGAATTCAACACGCTCTCGTCTGGGGATCTTGTGAAGTTTATATATTTTTCTCTTGGTGGTTCAGTTAATCTCTTGTTGAATTTGGATGA
>NC_051405.1:26993579-26993798 GCF_015228065.2 Penaeus monodon
ATTTTCTCTTCTTTTCAAGAGAAGATAGATGGCCCAACAAATGCATTAATCAAAACACATCTTATAAATGAGTAATGACAGCAACTGAGCCCGAATGACAAAGAAGGCGACAGTATAACATGCAAATACTATTCATAAATCGCCATATAGAAGTCACTGAATTTTCCTTTTAATTGTTGCTTGTGCCATTCATCTCTAGTTTTCAACGCTTTGCAAATG
>NC_051405.1:26993835-26994156 GCF_015228065.2 Penaeus monodon
CATTCTGGATTTTGCATTTGCCACCGTTCTTGTTCTCAGATTTTCCGACTTTTATAAAGAATCTTCGATTTTCCTATTTTCTTACTATCATTTTCGGTCTCGTATTTTATCTTTTTGATTCTCTTACTCTTTATCTTTCTCCATTTTCCCTTTTTCTAGGAAAATCTATCTTTCATTTTTTTTTTCTGTTCTCCCGCTCATATTCTGGATCTTACATTTTCCTATCTCCGTATTTTCCTATCTACATTTCAGGGTTTCTAATTGCCTATTTCCCTGCTGTTATTCCTTTTCCTTCATATTAACACTTTTCTCGTTTCCCAT
>NC_051405.1:26994440-26994971 GCF_015228065.2 Penaeus monodon
AACAAGAGAAAAGAACGAGAAAGAGAGAGAGAAAAAAAAATCAAGCCCCTGCCTACTTTACCCTCACTTTTTCCCCTCCCAACTTTTTTTCTCTTTTTTATAGTAGTTGAAAAGTTTTCCAAAATATTTGGGGGGGGAAACAGCTTTCCAACTTTTCCCTAATCTTCGACGTCATCTTCGTATGATGACTTCCCCAAACCCTGGTCCTTGACTCACCTGCCCCGGGAAAAATCTTCAGGAAAAGGTTCTTATTCATCACTGAAAGAGCAATGGCGCAGAACACACACATCTGCTGGTGGCTTTGAATCGTTAAGATCAGATCGGAATTTCTTGTATTGATCGTTAATGTTATCTTCTCATATTATTGTTGGATCCTGTATACTATATATATGTTTGTATGTATATGGTAATATCACCCGTCTTCAGTAAATTTGAATTTATTGTGAGTCTTGAAAGTGTGCTTTCTTTTTATGTTTTGTATATTAACAGTTGTTGACCGTTCTTAACGGTTTACGACTGGATATATGATTA
>NC_051405.1:26995341-26995509 GCF_015228065.2 Penaeus monodon
GAAAGTCTACTTAACACTACAAACTGTCAGCAAAAGTGAATAGTGATCCTGGAGTGACAGCAGCTGACGGACAGTAATATTTCCCTTGATTAGTTGTCCTTTAGTAGTTATTGAAGTCCTCAGTCAGCTTTCCCGGAACTTGCATAGCAGTTAGGATACAGACTGTAG
>NC_051405.1:26995837-26996118 GCF_015228065.2 Penaeus monodon
TTAAACAGAACACCTAACACCTAACTCCTCCCGTCCTTTAAAACATGCCACTAACCACCCCTGTGTTCTAATGCCTCGACCTCCTCCTCGCAAAGTCAGTGGCCTCCGATATAAGCTTCCATACTAATCGATAAACTAATCCTTTTATCCTTTTCTAACTAGACTTCAAAGGAATCCTATCGGGTCAATCGTTATCCCACTTCTCTGCTCGTGTCACCAAGCAAGAGGGGTATACATAACTATAGACGCATATGCTATTTGTACTTGTGTGCCAATATTAA
>NC_051405.1:26996623-26997017 GCF_015228065.2 Penaeus monodon
CGGCACCCATTCTTATGGAATATAGAATGAAGCAACAGGAGTGATAACAAGCTAATATGACCCGGTTTTCAACCAAATTGTCAAAAATCTCAGCAGCCATGGCTGTTTTATCCCCATTGGTAGTTTAACCCAAATAACTAACTTATGAGATAATTTAATAACATCTGATTCCTTTTTTATTTGATGGATTTTTTTATACCACTTATAAGCGTTTTTATATTCTATTTTATGATAGATTTCCATACTTCATACAATTATTTTGTGTATTGATTTTTGATAAAGGAACAAGAAAGTCGAGAAAAGAAGAGGTAACTATAATTTGCAGAACAAGGGAAGAAAAAGAGAAAAAGAAACACTGTTTAGGAAAAATAGATTCAGGTGTATGCGATATAAT
>NC_051405.1:26997191-26997465 GCF_015228065.2 Penaeus monodon
ACGTAAAACGATAAAATGAAAAAAAAAACGACAACATGAAAATGAGCATAAGAAAAAAAGGACCAAACAGAATAGAAAACAGAAGAACGTGACGACTTTAAAGTCAAATCGATTAGTAAAACCGATATGATAATGAATAAAGATCTAGCGACGAGAGCGTAACACGCATAGCTGTGGTTGTGTCAGCTATAACTTACGTGCTCATAAATGCAAGCCTCATCTGTGACGTGAGTTAGGAGTATCGTAGATCCATTCAGCAATGCTGTTTTTTTAT
>NC_051405.1:26998332-26998527 GCF_015228065.2 Penaeus monodon
CAACAGCAAATTATATATCCGTAACGGGTGAGCGTTAAATCTATTTGCAGGATTAACTATCCTCAAAAGCACATTACCTGATATTTCGCACTAACATTTATAATATTTTTCAGGTGCAAATGAAAGAGAAAATAAGTGGACCTGGTAAATGTATCGACAAAAAAAAGCAAATGAAAAGGACGAGAAGATAATCAG
>NC_051405.1:26999020-26999162 GCF_015228065.2 Penaeus monodon
GGATAATATAAGAAAAAAGTCAGCAGATATACAGAAAACGAACGAATGACAGTTTTTTTGTTTGTTGTTGTTGAAGATTTAATTACTCGTATTAGCAAATATCTAATATTAATATCTATTCATCTTTTTATATGTGCACAAA
>NC_051405.1:26999785-27000060 GCF_015228065.2 Penaeus monodon
AAGTTGCAAACACATCAACCATACGTTCATCCGGGACCTCAACGTACGCGTGACTACGTAATGACGTCCATCACGACCTAACTGTAGGGGTGCACATAGGGACCAAAACGGAATGCTCGCCCTGGCAACACGTCGGCTTTATCTAACCCGGACGTAAGGCGGAAAATCCCACAGCTGAGATCGGTAATATGGCGCACGGGTGACTGCGAGTGAGACGGCAATGAGAGTAAATAGCAAAGGGAAAATAATGGACACATGGCCATATACGCGAATCC
>NC_051405.1:27000273-27000428 GCF_015228065.2 Penaeus monodon
CTAAAGATCCAATGCCTAGAGGAATAAAAACACCTATAGCTCGTGGTTGTGTCAGCTATAAAAGTGACTCATAAATGCAAGCCTCATCTGTGACGCTGAGTTAGGCAGAGTGATGGCGTAGATCCATTCAGAATGCTGTTTTTTTTATGAGAGAA
>NC_051405.1:27001104-27001301 GCF_015228065.2 Penaeus monodon
TACAAAAGATACAAGCCTTCTTTGCTTTCCGGATAAATTTCCCGTTTCAGTTCTTTTAATCTAGAGCACGAAAAACGGACAAAGAACTTCAAGCTCTTCATATTACTCGTTTCCTCCTGGTTGGCATGCAGCTGTTCATGATATGAGCCTTACGTCATTCACGAACAAGGGGGGAAATGAAGGTGAAAAATCTTGTG
>NC_051405.1:27001998-27002164 GCF_015228065.2 Penaeus monodon
GTAAACGCATGATGAATATAGGTAGTGGAAGTTTCGACAGCAAAACAGCGGGCAGGGCAGGTGTCTCTCTGCATCTTTCATCAGTCGAGACGCCACGGAGAAAGAGACACAGGATGCTGCTGTTACATGCATACATTCTACGCGCTTGTATTTTGGGAGTAGTGGC
>NC_051405.1:27003046-27003185 GCF_015228065.2 Penaeus monodon
ATCAATGGATGAAATAAAAATCGATGAAAAAACATCGATACATAAAATGCATACAAACAAACGAATACACGACATACCACAAACAGTTAATTCAAAACACCCTTGAATAATGAAACGACTTTACCCCCCTTACCCCCCC
>NC_051405.1:27003203-27003527 GCF_015228065.2 Penaeus monodon
CACGACTAGAATCATGCGACCACTGACTAGAGTAATGACGACCATCACCCTACCCCATGGCGCCTGCGATGTCGTTCTGTCACGACTTCTTTACGACTTCTCCTAATGGGTATGGTCGTTGGCAGGAGGGGGGGTGAGGGGGTGAGGGTGAGGGGAAGTGAGTGGTCTTTTTGAAACTTCATTAATGTTGCAACCGTATCTAAGGCACTTGACGCGTTAAACAAGAGATAGAGAGTCGTCTTTCTTCCTCGCTTTTAGAACTGGTGTGGTTATGTCCCGTTTTCTTTATTTTCTTGTTTTTGTTTGAATAGGGGTAGGGGAGAC
>NC_051405.1:27003685-27003976 GCF_015228065.2 Penaeus monodon
TCAAATGAATTTCTTATTAGAATGATGTTTCATATCATTGATATTTTACCCGGTTCTTCCTATGTTAGTATTATTCCTCTCCATTGTATGGTTATTTTCCCTTTCTTCGTAGACTATTTTAATCTTCCTCCCTATCCCTTTCCCTTCTCTGGCTATTCTTTCGTCTCTATCTCCTCGTCGCTTAACCTTTTCCCTTCTTCTTCCTCTACCTTCTCTCTTCTTTACTCCTCTTTTCTCCTCTTTTGCTCCCTCCCTTTTCCTCTTTCATCTACTCTCCTCATACTCTTCGCG
>NC_051405.1:27004704-27005839 GCF_015228065.2 Penaeus monodon
CAACACCCCGTTAAGCATAGCCTAAAAAGCCTCGTGTTTTCAGCGAGCACAAAGCGTTTCCGAGTGGCAGCACATCAGACCCAAAAGAGGAGAAGAAAGAAATGGATAAAAAATGACGTGAAATTACATGCAGTCTGGACAGCGGGGTCGACGTACGTAAAGCAGGCTTCAATATAAGTATATCTGTTGTCCGTTGCTGTGGTGACGAGGCTGGTTCGTTCGTGGAGTTGTGTAGCGTGTGGCACCAAGGCCCGTTCGTGAATCTGTGATGTGACGTTAGATTCCGTTCGTGGATCTGTAACGTGGCGTCAAGACTCGTTCGTGCATCTGTGATGTGACGACATAGCCCGTTCGTGCATCAGTGATACGGCGTCAGAGCCTATTCGTGTTGTACCCCGTTCGTGGATGTATTGCTTAACTTTAGAGCTCGTTCGTGGAAGAGGACGAGATCTTACAGTCCGTCCCAACGACATGACTTCATAGCCATGTCAACAACCATACGCTGGACAACCCAATCCTTTAGTGAATTTGTGGCGTGGCATCACAAGCCCATTAGTGGATGTGTATCGTAACGTCACAGTCCGTTCGTGACTCGATGGCATTACGTCACACCTCGTTCGTGCATTAACAGTAGGATGCCATAGACCGTTCGCGTAACAGTTGCATGCCGTCACAGCCTTTGCGAGATCAAGGGTGTGACGTCACGTCCTTTTCAATTCCTCTACGTGTATTTTTTATGATATTTGTACAGACTGACTAAAGGTCGAAAGAGTTTTACCATTCGTGATCATTTCAATAAATTTTTTTTTTGGCCCTCTTTTTCGCTGACCTACATTTCATACGACACAAATGTTTCCTTGTTTCCTTTTTTCTTTTTTTCCCTTGTTATTCTTTTACTAATCTTCTCCTGTCCCTCTGCCTTTCACGCAGTATCATACCTCACTAGTTTGTTTTTAATAATAATCCTTATCCGCCTTTTATCAATGCTCACTGTAGTCCATCGTTATCGCCCTTCCTCTATGCATGTCATATATCCTCCCCTCCCTCGCCTCTCCCCTCTACGTCATTCTGATTCTCTTTTCTTTGCTCCCCTCTCCTACTTTTCATCACAAATCTTCCCTCTTCCCTTGTCGCA
>NC_051405.1:27006541-27006640 GCF_015228065.2 Penaeus monodon
GTTCGCAAGTATAATTAAGATAATGTAAAGTCTTGAAGCTCTGAAAATGAAAACTTTATGGTTCTTCTGCGTTTAGAAGAGACTTTGTCTGTAACCTCG
>NC_051405.1:27006809-27007380 GCF_015228065.2 Penaeus monodon
AAGTGAAAATTATTTACAAGCTCTAGTACTTTTGCATATGCAAAGGACAAGGAACTTACAACACTGTGAGAGTATTCTATCATCAAATGGCACGTAATCTTCATATATAATAAGACAAAAAAAAAAAAAAATTAATATGCAACCTCTCCCCCCCCCCCTCTCCTCTATCGCTCTCCACCCTCCCCCTCCCTCTCCACCCCAACCTTTTTAAATAGGCTGACATCATCCCTTTCCTCTTCATATCACATTCTCCTCAAAGAAAAGAGAGAAAAGAAAAGACAAGAAAAGCATAAACAAAAACAGGAAAAAAACTAAAACAAATAAGCAAATAAATAAAGAAAAAAACATAAAAAGGGGGGAACGTAAACTTTCACGCCAGGGATTGATCTAGATGTAAATAGAAAAATGTAAAGGTCATTTATGAATTATAACATGAAAATTCCAGTGTCGGATTCGTGTTGTGCGCGTTTTATCGTGTATACATATTGTACATATTATAAGTAGGACACGAGAGATTAATAGCTGCTTATTAAAGCATTGCCTAACATGCATATTCCGGATGCCCCCAGCC
>NC_051405.1:27007701-27008135 GCF_015228065.2 Penaeus monodon
AGTGCTATTTGATTCTCTAGATGGATATAAATACAAAGAGAGACATAGATACTTAAAGTTGAATACCTCGAACCATGTCAGTTTTGTAGCTACGTCAGATACACGTGTCAATATTGTCGTTAAAAGTCTGTTATCTCCTGGAAATCTCCCTCTGAACGTGAATTTCATATACTGTAAGGATGGCTAATTACATTTAACTTTTTGATATGCAGCCGAGTGTAAATCATTAAAATTTAGGATTTCATGTACATGTTCTTCAACTGTGATTACACGCGGGTACTCATTAATGTGAATAAAATCTACGGTTTACATCCTAACGTTTCATGAGCATAATCTTGATATCATATGATTTATCCATCGTTGTAATTGTCACTGGAATTGTTTATGATTATTTTTATGGAGACTGGCGCACGTGTGTGGGTAGTTCGCTTGCT
>NC_051405.1:27008456-27008663 GCF_015228065.2 Penaeus monodon
TATCTGTTTCAAAATAGACGCGCGCAAATCACAGAAAACCAACACGAATTCGCTTCTCATCCCTTCATCCCACGACTCCTCTGCCTCTCTCCCTCGCACAATTCTTTATCGTCTCTTTTGTCAATTCCTTTTAAGGCTAAATGTCACATATTCTAATTTCATTACTGTGTCCGAGGAGAAAGGGAAGATAGTCATAGAGGGGGGGAG
>NC_051405.1:27008819-27008889 GCF_015228065.2 Penaeus monodon
TGGAGAAATGATAAGGACATTAAAAAGCTAAAAACTGTAAGTTACAAAGTTCACAGACATGTAAAAAAGT
>NC_051405.1:27008988-27009143 GCF_015228065.2 Penaeus monodon
AAGTTAAAAAAGGACAAGGCAAAAGTCATGAGGAAAGGGAAATACACGAATATTCAGTAAAAGTGCAGCGTTCAGGGGGAATCGGGGATCCATGAAATACGAGAGGGAATGTATATGGAAAATGCTAATGATGTTTAAAATTTATATTGAATCTA
>NC_051405.1:27009979-27010143 GCF_015228065.2 Penaeus monodon
TCTATTGAAGACACAAGGTAGAGAAATAAACAAAGAAAACAGAAGAGAACGGAATGGATAAGAGGAACGTACAATAAAGAGATATGTAGGTAATTTACAAAGTTTGAAGGGTATCATATTTTACTTATTCGAACAGCATAGGACGAAGGGGAAGATGAAGGATG
>NC_051405.1:27011539-27011635 GCF_015228065.2 Penaeus monodon
CATGGCAAAGCAAGTAAACAAGACTACTAAACATGAAGACTACTTAACAACAACAACGACAATAAAATGAAAAATATCGACAGCATCTGTGTACAC
>NC_051405.1:27011776-27011961 GCF_015228065.2 Penaeus monodon
ACAATTCACCTGTCGTATTTTCACCCACGTGTCACTTTATTCCTGTATCCATCTCTCCCAGCCTTCGATCCTGCGTCTCGTTCTCACTGCATCCGTCTCATAAATCCCTTGGGTCGCATTCTATCATCCTTTTCTCTTCCTCTCCTTCGCCTCTGCTTTTCGTTATGCTGCCATATCCCTTGGAC
>NC_051405.1:27012925-27013374 GCF_015228065.2 Penaeus monodon
CCTTGCGGAGAACTGGGAAGAACGGCCTTTCTTTTTCCTTTTTTTCCAAAGTAAGTTTGTATCCATTTCCTCTCGTCCCACTTTCTGACTGCCATTTTCTTTCCAGCTTGGAGTTGATATGAAAGTTTATCCTCTACATTCATTATGCAAGACTTGCATTTACCTGTCTGATTCATTTCGCATTTCCAGTAGCGTCGTTCATTTCCCTTCATCACCTGGTTCGCTCTTGACCAAAATTATTCTTGAAATAATGGAATTGGAAAAGCATTTTTTTTCTTCTTCAGAATCACTCTTCCCTTGACTTCCTTTTCTTTTATGTCGTCCTGTCTTTCCTTTCCTTTCCATTTATCTCTCCTTTTCTATCTTTCTCCTCTTTCTTTCATCCGTTTCCTTTCTTTTCTCTTTACATCTATTTTCATCCCTCATTCTAAAACGAACTTTCGAATTTC
>NC_051405.1:27013433-27013662 GCF_015228065.2 Penaeus monodon
TCCCCCCAACTCTCCTCGTATGCCATTCCTTCTCTTCTCTTTTCCTATCCACCCACACTTCTTTCTTTTCGCCCCCCTTCCCTCCTAAGTACCCCCCTCCCCCTCTCCTTATACCTCCTCACGTTGGCTCTGACTTAAAGAATTGTATTACTTAACCAACTCCACGCACCTAGGAGATGGAATTTACAGAAGGCGATATATTAAAAATTCTGCCAGTGCCGAGAGCTTT
>NC_051405.1:27014219-27014518 GCF_015228065.2 Penaeus monodon
AGAGAGGTTAAAACAAATACACCAATGAACTTCTGCGCCGGGAGAAAAAGCAACATTTACACCTGAACTTTTTGAAATTACAGTTTTAATGCAGACTTACGCGAGGAAATAAACTGCAGAGCGGGGTTTAAAAAATAGTTGTTCTTGGCTATTTAAGTGATGAATATAAACATTATTTCCGCGACGTGTGAGGATGGGGTGGGGGGGGGGGGGCATGCTAAGAATGGACTGCCGAGCCATTGTTAAAATACTCCTTTATATTTCTTGCATTTAACTGCTTCAAGCGCTGTGAAAGCAAA
>NC_051405.1:27014974-27015063 GCF_015228065.2 Penaeus monodon
GATACTGAAAGATGATTAGATGAACAGGACAAACAAGAATCAAATGATATGTTTCATCGATTGATATATGCTTTATCACTTAGCCTGCT
>NC_051405.1:27015479-27015624 GCF_015228065.2 Penaeus monodon
TTCCAAAGCATCCCTACAAAAACGGCAAAAGGGCAGATCACGTCTTTTAAGATTTGGAGCGAAGGAAATTCAAAGGAGCGGGTTGGACGCAGAATACTTAAAACTTCTGTAACGATGGGGCGTTGGGGGCGGCGGGGTGTTGTGT
>NC_051405.1:27015947-27016196 GCF_015228065.2 Penaeus monodon
TCAGAACAGTCGACCAATGACTCACAATCCTATATATCAAGTGACTCAGAATTTAGATAATGAGTCTGCTTAATGGTCTTTTATGGATTTTTTTTTTTATGTGATTTTGATAAGGAAAGTTTGCAATGGGTTTTATTTTTGTTGTTTCTTTGAAAGATCTTATCTAAGTCAAAATTTGATATATGGATGGATATATTTCTAACTGGTATTCAGAATACAGTTTGTTAACCTAATCTATATATATCCCTC
>NC_051405.1:27016239-27016905 GCF_015228065.2 Penaeus monodon
ACTCCTCCACTCTCTTTGTATCTATATTTCAGTTTTTCTCTTCTTTTTTCGTCTGTCCCATCTGCTTTCTCCCTTTCGCGTCTGCCATCCTTTCTTCTCCTCCTCTTCCTTCGTTCTTTCTTCATATTCTTCCCACCCTCTCCATCCTATCTTTCTCTGTTCCTGTTCCCTTAATACCTTTAACATATCTCGTTCGTACTCTTCCTCTTTCTTCTCTCCACCTTCACCCACCTCCCTTTCCCTACCTACCATTTATTCTTCACCCATCCTCGTTCCCTCTCCCTTCTTCTTTCGACTCTCTTAGCCTACTCACACTTCCTTCCTTACCATTCTTTTACCCTTTCCCTCTGTTTCCCTCCTTCCCTTCCCTGCACCTCCCCCTACCTGTCCCATTGGCTGGCACATGACTGGGCAACCGCGCGCCCTCATTAGAACTTATATCCCTTTCAGCACAAGTTTCGTAAAAAGACATTCCCCTACTTTGCTTTAAAATAGAAAAGACCCCCCCCCCACCAAAAAAGGTAAAAAAAAAAATAGTTTGTTCTCGGGGAATTAGATCTAGGGCGGGAGATGCTGGCCACTGCCCTGAAAATAAATTCCAGTTGCTAATACAAAAGAAGGGAGGCAGAAAAAAAAAAACAGGATCTACAGTCAAAGCTATATCTG
>NC_051405.1:27016947-27017263 GCF_015228065.2 Penaeus monodon
CCGTTCCCCCTTCTTTCTGTGTGTTTTCGTGGGAACAAATAACAAAGATCTATTAAAGTTAGACGGTAAAAAAAAGTTCGCAATATCGTTGTTTACATTCTGTCTGTGTCACTCTTTAGAGTCTTAAAATAAGCTGAACAAAAGTTCCCTTTATAGCAAGTCGCCACTCTAATTTCCTTTTCCATTAAAATTATGTTTGGACAAGGTTCATTGGTAAAACAATACAATTCGGAACATAAGCACATATATAATGAATAAATGTATGTTTACCGAAAATGGAAATGTAAAGCAGAGTTGAGATTATAAACTATTTTTA
>NC_051405.1:27017608-27018200 GCF_015228065.2 Penaeus monodon
AGCAGATAAGAAATCGAACATCCCTAATAAAGATTATAATAAAAAAAAAACTTTTAATCACCCTACCTCCTTTCTCAACAAGCCTCACTTTCTATGAAAATGATAATGACAATAAAAGTAAAACATCTAAACATCACTTTCTATTGCCAGAAACAACAACATTCAAGGCCATTTGTAACCTACCTGGATCACCCAGAGCCTCCGTGTAGTTGGTCTCAGCCAGGTAGCGCGGCGTGAAGAAAATATTCCTGCCTGGTTGACCGCAGCCGCCCACCTGGAGAGTCCATGGGGCGTGGGCGTACACGGGGTGGGGCTGGGCGACGATGAAGGCCGGAGAGATGGGCGGGGCGGCAGTGAAGTTGAGGGTGCCAGGGCATCTGGAGGAGGACCACGAGGCAGGAACGACAACGGCGACGTTCCTGAAGAAGGCACGACTGCCAGTGGCGAGGTACAGCTGCGAGGAGGCTCGGCCCATCACCTCCTGTCGAAGAGAGAGATAAGTCGAGATAAGTAAAGACCGACATAGACATAGACACAGTAATAAGAACGAATATTTGCGAATCCATGTTAATGAAAATGTTCATGTTAAGGA
>NC_051405.1:27018346-27018768 GCF_015228065.2 Penaeus monodon
ACGATAATCATTATAATATTCTCGCCAATAGCAATAATGTTTTAAAAAGTCTTCATCATTATTAGGAAGAGATGTACAGAATATAGTCCTGGTTATCTGATTTTGTGAAATAGTGAAGTAAAAGGCCTTTTCCATTAGGATTTTCGTATTTTGCTGTTTTCATTTTTATCAAATCGGCTTTACAGGTTTTGCAGTAATAGTGTCCCTAGATTTTTGTAAAATATTTAGTTAATTGATGTATATGTCAATAAACTGAATACATGAAAACAGGAACTGATGAAAATCATTTCGAAATGAGTAATTTTCGTATTATTTAACTGATTCTTTTTCAAGGAATGCTTTGTCACTGTCGCTTAATAGATGGCTGACCGAAAGAGAGAAAAACAAAGAATTGATTACAATATTACAATTAACAGATACAT
>NC_051405.1:27018928-27020066 GCF_015228065.2 Penaeus monodon
CGCAAGATGGATACATCTGCACAACCCCCTGTTAGGTGTGTTCTTAAACGCGTCCGCTCTGATATAATGGAATATAATTGCTCCGTGGACACTTTCCGGGGTTTAAGGATTATAAACCTTTATCATGGGGTTTCCTCTAAGAGTCAGGGATCACATAAACTTACTGTAAGGAAAGGGGAAGGGGAGAAGGAAGAAAGAGGAGGAGAGGGGGAAGAGGAGGATGCGAGGATGAGAAAGGGGGGGAAATGGAGGAGAATGTGAGAGAAAGGGGGGAAGAGGGGAGGATAAGAGAGAGAGAGAGGGGTAAGGAATGAGGAGGAGAGGGAAAAGAGGAGACGAAGAGATGAGGGAGGAAGAAGGAGACTGAGAATGATTCAAGAATGTGAGAGAATAAGGGGAGGGAAAAAAGGAAAAGACGGGGGTGAGGGGATTAAGGAAAGAGAAAGGGATGGAGAAAGGTATTAGAGAGTGTGAGAGAAGAAGGAAAAGAAAAGGGGAAAGAGGGGATAAGAAGATTAGGGGGAGAGAAAGAGGAGGAAAAGGAGATTAGAAACCATGAGAGACGAGGTGGAGAAAAAGAGAGAGAGAGGGGAAAAAGGACAATGAAGGTATGAGAATACGGAAAGAAAGAGATTAGAGAATGTAAGAAAAGAAGGAAAAAGAAAGGGGAAAATAGGAAAAGAGAAAGGGTCGAAAAGGAAGAATTAAATAGAGATAAGAGAGAGCGAAGAGGAAAGAAAAAACGGAGAGTGAAGAAGTGAATAAAAGAGACGATAAATATTGCGTCTGTGTGCTCGTGCCTGCGTTCGTATATCCTTGTGTATCTACACAATAGACACGCAGAAAACACCCCTATAAAAAAAATCGAAAGAAAATCGAGAAAAAAATCGAGAAAAAAATAAAGAACAGCATTTTTTCATCACCGATTCCTCCCAGGGCAAGGTAGTCAAATGAGGCCTCCTCAAATACGCACTTTGGTGTCGCTTCGATCTGCGAGAGAACCGGCTGACGTCTAATTGAATCGACAAGATACCGCCTAAATTAAAGTCTTCAGCCGGAATTTTCCTTTTAGCGGAGTGTGATCTGGTCTGGCGGACTTTAAGGAGATCTTATTCGATTTATTTGAATTATTAGTGGG
>NC_051405.1:27020448-27020749 GCF_015228065.2 Penaeus monodon
TTTTCAAATAAACCAAAGATAAAAGACAAAACGAACACTCCAATTATTATCCTGTAAACAAAGCCCATTTCACGTTCGTTCATATTTCCAGAAAGACTTAAAAGCAAAAGCATTTAAAACTCTTACACGCGCCGTCAAATGCCAGACTCATTAAGAGGCACAATTAATTTCAACCCAACCCTCAAGATGTTAGAATGGCTGGGATAAAATTAATGGAAACTAGGAATATACCATAAAATAACAAAGAATTTACTACCGTTGGGTGTGTATTAGGTAAATAGTGCGGACCTTCATTGCATTT
>NC_051405.1:27021447-27021587 GCF_015228065.2 Penaeus monodon
CTTTCCCCACGCACAACAGTTCATTACACAACAGCATACATTTCCCTTCTAACCAATCCTCACAATAATTCCCAAGAGGTAAAAAAAATTACCATCACAAGCCCTTAACGACTCCTTGGAATACATTTGCTTTTATATCT
>NC_051405.1:27021649-27021751 GCF_015228065.2 Penaeus monodon
ATAACAAGTTTGATTCCTCCATTTCATTATAATCGTCAAAAACTTCCTGAAACATTCATTTCTCTTGGGGACCTTGATGATGCTGAGGGGGAATGGCATTTT
>NC_051405.1:27021849-27022204 GCF_015228065.2 Penaeus monodon
AATTCCGATTTTTTTTTTTTTTACGACGATGATGAAGATGATCATTTTGGTGCCGATGACGTTGATAAATGATTTTTGTTGTTTTGTGTCGATAATATGATGAAAATGATGTTTTTGACGCCGGTAAAACGATGAAACTGTTGTTGGTAACGATAATAAAGATGCAGATTCTCATGATGCTGTTGATTGATGCTAAGGAAGAAATAGTTTGATGTTGTTATGTCTGTCTATGATAAGAAGAGGGAAAAGGAGAATGAAGATGGGGTAAGAGGAAGTAGAGATAATACGTAATAGGAGAGAAAGGAGAGGAAAGAAGGGTGGAGTAGGAGGAAGAGGCAGAAAGAATGATGTGGAG
>NC_051405.1:27022250-27023324 GCF_015228065.2 Penaeus monodon
GACGGGGAAGATATAAACTACAAGAAAGGAAGTAACTGACTTAACGTTACCGGCAATTTCTCTTCTAATACCTTCACTGAACTGTGTTTCACTCTTTTGTTATTAGATTTAATCCTCCTTCTTCTTTCTTCTCGCTTCTTGCTAATTATCTTCTCTCCGGTGATCGCCCATGATCTAAGAATAACCTGCTTTTCCTTTTCATTTTCCTAGTTCTTTTATTTTGTTTCCCTTTTTATCTTAGTATCTCTTTGTCACCTTCTCCTTTTCTTCTTTATTTCCCTTCTTCTTGCCCTATCAATTTACTTTCTTATCTCTCCCCCATTTCCTCTTATTAAATTTTCTCTCCTTTCCATCCCCAAACCATTCAAGTTATCTTTTCCTCCTCCCTTTCCCTTCTCCTATTTTTCTTTTCATTGCTCTCCCCTATTCCTCGTTTTCCCCCATTCTGTATTGTTCTTCCTTTCTTTCTCAACCTTCTTTCTACCTTATTCTCCGCCCTCAGCATAATTTGCCATCGACATTTCTTAATTCCCCATTCTTTTGCCACCCCCTTCCCCCTTCGCTCCTTCTCTCCCCTTCCCCGCACTCTTTACCTCCCTATTCGCCTTTCTCCCCCATTCACTCATCTCTCAGTCCATTCCTTATCTCCTTATTCTCTCTTCTCCCCCTTATCCTTTCCCTTTTCCCTCTCACCCATCTCCCACTCCCTTCTCCTCTCCCATTTCCCTTTCACCCATATCCCACCCTATTCTCCTCTCCCATTTCCCTTTCACCCATATCCCACTCCCTTCTCTCCCATTTCCCTCTCACCCATCCCCCTCCATCCTAACCCAATCGCACACAAAGAAAAGGTGGTAACTCAGTTTGGCAATTAAGCTGGGATTCCAGAAGAGCCTCAGTCACGGGGCAACTTTGCCATGGGAAGTTTGTTTGCATATGTTCGCTGTAGCCTCGAGTCCTCCGGCTTCTGGGTCGTGGAGTTCAGTCAAGGGTCTATCTGGCGCTTTCTGTTATCCGAGTCTTTTGATGTTTGCTGTTCTTTTATTTTTTTGTATGTTTGTGTCTTTTTCCCCC
>NC_051405.1:27023490-27023820 GCF_015228065.2 Penaeus monodon
CGGTGTGTTTGCTTGATTATTTTTTGTTGTAGGATTTGTTTTTCTTTTGTATTTTTTTTCGTTTCTTTTTTGCTGGTCTTTTTATGTCATAAGATTTTAAAAATATATATCATAGGATTTTGTTTTTTCTTTTTGTTTTTTGCATATGTATATATTTTTTGATGTAATAGATTTTTTTTTGTTTAGTTTATTTGTTGTTTGTCTTAAAGAATCTTTTTTTTTGGGGGGGGAGGGGGGTATTTTTCGTATGTGTGTTTGTTTATTTGCTTTTTGTTTGTTCAAGGATTGATTTGTTTGTCAATTTATTTATTCATTTTTTATTATTTTGTT
>NC_051405.1:27023875-27024084 GCF_015228065.2 Penaeus monodon
ATGCTTATTCGTTCCTTTAGTGGAAATTTTGATTAACTTTTTTGTGGTTATACTTTTCTATCCATTTTCTGCCTTTTTCTATTCTGTTCTGTTTTTTCTCTCCCTTTCTAATATGGGACACGGAGAGCAATTAGGTCATTTTAAGATGACCTTAAAAGTTTTAAAGGATTTAAGTCTCACCTCTAGATATGCGTTTATAGAAAACGAGC
>NC_051405.1:27024697-27024914 GCF_015228065.2 Penaeus monodon
ATCAGAAACATATGCCTCAAGATATACGAGTAAGAAATAAAACCTCTGAATGGCATGGGAGTGTCAGCGTGTGTCTTCTTACTCGTATACAATATGCATGTATATCTGTCTGTATATATATGGGAATTTCAGTATATACATACGCGTCCATGCTTAATTGCATGAATAACCCTTACCTATTTTCTCTTCCAAAGCCAGGAACAGCCCTGTCCCCCCC
>NC_051405.1:27024942-27025099 GCF_015228065.2 Penaeus monodon
TATTCAAATAAAAGTCAGACAACCATCGTCAATTACCTCATTATTCACACGGAGCTGAAAAGGTAAGAAACAAAAAAGTTTTCAAACTACAACTTGTTACGAATAAAGATGAGGAGAAAGGAGTTTAAATGCAATGAGAAATTGACAAGAGAGTTAC
>NC_051405.1:27025847-27025998 GCF_015228065.2 Penaeus monodon
AGACACACGGAAAAAAATGTCCGAGCGGGCGATGACTCCGCGGCCGTGGATCGCTGTAGGAGATTCTCGTAAAAAGGATTTTTTTATTGGAATGACGAAGGTAATGTGAAAGATTAACATGACGGGGGATTTATATTAGGGTAGTTTGGGT
>NC_051405.1:27026741-27027492 GCF_015228065.2 Penaeus monodon
AGTGACATTCTGAAACACCACACTTTTTATAACACACGAAATACCCTTTTTCGTCCCACTTTCTCTCCTTTCCTCCCCAGACTCCTTCCCCCACGCTCCCTCCCCTCTCTCTATTCCCCTGCTTCCCCTTCCTCCCTCTCACTCCTCCTCTTCCCATACCCTCTCCTCTATCCTCCTCTCGTCTCTCTTCATCCCCCTTCTCCTCTCCTCCTCTCTCTCCATTCTCCTTCCTTCTCTCCTCCTGTCTCTCTCCCCCTCCTCATCTCCTCTTCCTTTCCTTATCGCTCTCCATTCCCCGTCCTCCTCTCGTCCTCGCTCTCCATCCCCCTCCTTCTTCTCCTCTCCCCCACTCTCTCCAGTCCCCCTCCTTCTCTCGACCTATCTCTCCATTCCCCCTCGTTCTCTCCATCCTCCTCCTCTCCTCATCTCTCTCCATTCCCCTGACTCCCCTTCCCCTCTCTCTCCATTCCCATTCTCCTCTCCTCCTCCGCACGCCTCCTCTCCTCTTTCGCACGTCTCCCCTCTACCTCCTCTCTACCTCTCTCTCCGTTCCCCCTCCTCTCTTCCTCCTCTCTCTCCGTTGCCCTCACTCCTCTTCCCCTTTGTTCCTTCTCCTTCCCCCTTCCCCCTTTCCCCTCACCCTGACCTGAAGCATACACTCCGAGCCAACAAAAATAGATCTTCATTACATGCTTGGACTAATGTTCACTGCTCACGCTTCTCCTCAATTCACAAATTACTTCCTCGGCTT
>NC_051405.1:27027614-27027964 GCF_015228065.2 Penaeus monodon
GAGTTGCTGTTGCATGTTGCTCTTGATTCTGACTTTTTCTTTTTTTCTCTTTTTTAAGATATTTTTCTTTGAATGGTTTGCTCCCCTTGCTTCTTATATTTCAGTTTCAATTACATTACATATCATTATACTTGAAGAACTGCTTTGGATGTATGTGTATATACACACATTAAAATAGATACAATATAATTACTGATCGTGATTATGTCATACTGTTTCCTCCGAACTCATCTATAATAAAGCAATTTAATACCACGGCAACTATCATTATAAACAAAATGATATAAAAAAAAACAGCTCCTCCAGAGAAAATTCTCTTTCCCCACAGCAAGGAAAATGAACCATACCAC
>NC_051405.1:27028001-27028453 GCF_015228065.2 Penaeus monodon
GGACCGCAACATAAACAGCACAGTCTTCCGTAGCACAAACCCAAATCCCATATGCATTATAACCCATACATATTCCAAGCAACGAGCTACAATGCAGATACTAAGGCCTGGAAAGTGTGTGGATTAGGGGCATGCAAGGGCATCCGGCAAATTATTTGGCAGTTTGGTGTCATTTGCTCCCTCCCCGAGTGCCAATCTGTGCCGATGGCGAGATAGGATATGCACTGATCTACTCACGTAGCATTAGCGGCACTAAGCTACAGAATTGTGGCTGTAGATATCTGGCATTATTGTGGCTGATCACGTGACCAAGCAGTAAAAGCAGGATTTTGAAGGCTTTAAATGGATTTTTGTCTTCGTTGCCGTTTTTTTTTTGTTGGTGAATTCAAAACTAAGATTTGTGCGAATGTCCTTGAACACAACACCTGGATTTTCACGGAATCTGCTTCGGA
>NC_051405.1:27029638-27029839 GCF_015228065.2 Penaeus monodon
CAGACAGAGAAAAGGAAGAAAAGCAATACTAAAAATGTAGGACTGTTGCGAAACTATTACAACTTTAGTCTTGTTTGTATATCCTATAGAATTTCTGGTTTAGAATACCGAAGCCACAAAGGCATTTCATTCCGCTTCGCTTTACACTGTTATCGCGTTTTGCTTTTTTTCCGAAATTGCAAAAGTTTCATCTGTACTTCC
>NC_051405.1:27031861-27032927 GCF_015228065.2 Penaeus monodon
TATTCTGAAAAGATTGTAAATAGTATATTTTGTTCAGCAGTTTGCATGCTAATAAACCCTGTATGCAAATACACATATTCAGTTATGTATGTTTATGTAAATGTAAATTAGAGAACAGATTTTACAAGCTTTGAAATACACGCCTGAAATTCAGCGCCAAAATAGCTTTGAATATCATGAGTACGTGTAATGTTAACAAAATTCATAAAGATACACTTCAGATATAGTGTATGTACATGAATTTCCTGGATATTCTAGTAAACTTGCCTGTGTTCGCTCAGTATTAAATGAGGTAGCAAAAGGGGAAGAAAAGGGACTCTCCTATGGGAAATTTCGATAAGTGACTCTACTAAATCGAACACATCAAAATGAATCGTTTTGAAAAAAAGAGGGAACTTGATATAAAACGAGAAAATAAATAAGTAAAGAATAAAAAAGTATTCACCTTACCATAATGATAATATACTCCCGAAAAGTAACACGTGTTTATCAGTAGAGAATATAATCCATTCGGAATAAATCTACGGTATTATTACACCACATTTCACTTACAACGAGCACCGGCAAGGCACACCACAAAATCACCGGAAACAACATGCTTAAACCTTTGCATCCCGACCCGTTGCTTATTATGTTTTCAGAGTCCATTGCAACACCACTTTGAAAATCCCTTCCAAGTGATTGCTTCATAACGATCAAGTGATTGCAAATAATGCAAAATCGCTCAGATCGAAAGTGTTTCTCATCATGCAGAAATTATATACACAGTAATCTTGAATAAAGCTAGTCATTAGAATGCTTCATTAATTCCGCTTACAGCTGTGGTAAACATACTTTTGATATCACTAGAATACGACCTTGTATATGCGTTGCGTGTCGGTATTCATAGAAAAATAATTAAACACTGCTTTCTCCAATGGGTACCCGGGAAGCATATAAAAAGTTATTGTAAATACATGTCATTATTATTTTTAATCATGTTTTTAATATCAAACATTATCTGCAGTGTACAGTCACCACATTTTCCTTCTAACATATATGACAATAATAGAACTACACGTCACTC
>NC_051405.1:27033134-27033493 GCF_015228065.2 Penaeus monodon
CCTATCCTTCCTTCCTCTCTCTCTCACAGACAGAAACACACCATCTCTTCTGTCTTGCAAATACCTCCTGAACGGGGCCATGACTCCAGCAGACTCTCGCATTTCCTTGTTATCTCGCAGCATCCCGGAGCTCTCCATCATGTTTTATAGGTCCCTTTGTTGTAATGATCATCATAAGCGGGAGGGAGAAAGATTAGCGTCGGGTTGAGTTACCTGGCGTTCGGGTAACTACTCAATTAGGCAGCGGATCTTAGCGTTCATGTTTTTTTTTTTTTTTGCATTGTCTTGGCTCCGTTGCTCGTTGGTTTTAGGCTAATGTTTGGTAACTGGCATGTTCATCTTTGATTTTCAAAATAGAT
>NC_051405.1:27033702-27033912 GCF_015228065.2 Penaeus monodon
AAAATCACATATATCATTTCATTCCGTTTTTAACTGCCTTCCATGAGACATTACTTCGATCCGATTCCTACTTTCACAGAAAAAAAAGACTCAAATTCCTTGGCGTTCTTCCTTGTGGCCAAACATTGCTCTGGCTTTCTGCATGTCTGCTCTCTAATATTCGCTCTCCATTCTCCAACATTTGTGCGTTTATCTGTGTATAGTTACTGT
>NC_051405.1:27034568-27034720 GCF_015228065.2 Penaeus monodon
TTGAAAGCTAGAAGGAAAAAGGAAAGATTAAACTTTTAATTCTCCAAGGGAACCCGTAGGGATTTTGCGTTCGGTATTATTGGAAAACAAGTTATGCCCCGTGCCTAGACCCTGCTATCTTCCCCTTGCCCCCATTCCCTCTTTTCTCGGAT
>NC_051405.1:27035234-27036239 GCF_015228065.2 Penaeus monodon
CTAACCTTTTTAACCCGGTAATCCCCTTTCATCTCCTCTTCTCCCTCTTGCGTTCCTACTGTATCCCCCCCCCCCCCAGTACACACGCGCACCTATTTATTTTCGAATTAAACCTCCGGATGGCTCGTATAATAGCTAAAAATCTCTCACTTCCTTCATCGGTTATGTCGCTAATTCCATCCCAGTGAAGGACATACTCGAATATCTCTCATTAGATTTCCGAGTTAGCCTTAGACGAAAAAATAAATATATAGTAAATACCTTAAAAGAAGATGAAGAAAAAGGCATCCAATATAGTGAGGTTTCGTTTCCAACATGGGGCTCCGGACTGATCATGAATATGCAATAATGCCTGAATGGCTAAAGTTACACGGAAAAATACTTGTTTTTGGTAAGTGGAGGGGGAGGCGAGGGAGACGGGTGAGGGGGAGAGGGGGGATGAGGCGGGATCAGATGAAGGAGGGGGGTGAAGCGAGGGAAGGGGGTGAGGCAGGGGAGGGGTGAGGCGAGGGAAGGATGGAGGAAGAAGACGCAGACGAGAGGGAAGGAAGGAAGAGGGAAAAGAGGAAGAAAACAGGGAGAGGAGGAGAGGGAGAGAATGAAAGGGGAACAGACCCCCGAGTAGACAGACGAAGGAGGGAAGGAATGGATGAATAAAAAGAGAAAACAATGAATGAAATGTTGCAGCTGCAAGTATCACCGGTTTGACAAGGCAAGTAGGAACTTTACCCAATTGTTCTCACTGGACGACAGGAGCTCGGTAAATATTGGACTTTTAAAGACTCATTTCTGCAGTTGAGCAAAATTATCTATCTGTAAAAAAGAAAAATGTGAAAAAAGAAGAAAAAAATCAAACCTTTTTGTGTAATAATCCATTGGTTTGAAGAGACATTTTTTTCCTACTTTTTCTCTCGTTTTCCTTTACGAGAGGAGTACTGCCAAATGAAATATTGATTTCACTTTCTGGATATCTTGACCAAAACGGATGGAAAAAAAAATCAGTTC
>NC_051405.1:27036461-27037372 GCF_015228065.2 Penaeus monodon
ACACGCAGAATCTTCGCCTACACACTCCAACACGCCGTAGACATCAAAAGACATCCATCCCCTCCATTCCTTGCCAGCTCTCCCCTTCCCCCTTTCCTCCCTCTTGCCATTCAAACTCATTTGCGATTCGAAGAAGGGAGTGAAAATATCCCTTAAGCAGCGAGGCACCTCACAAATGGGCTTCTAATGCTCCAACTTCCCCCCATTGAAAACCGAGCGCTAGTGATTTGTGCCGTTTGTCATTTTCTCCGACGTCAGTTCACTTTCCCGTTACTCTATAAATGGGTTCGTACTGCCGTGTAATACTGTAAGGGACATTGGTAGATAAATGAATAAAAAGGGAGTTTCGAAATAGGAGATATGAGTTGGAGGATAATGGAGTTGTGAAATAGTGAATGTCTGGGGGAAGAGAGATATAGAATAAAAGTGTTATTAAATAGGTAAATGTTTGGGGGAAGAAGGATAGAGAATAATGTAATTGTGAAATAGGGAAATGTTTGGGGAGAGAGAGACATAGAGAATAATGTAATTGTGAAATAGGGAAATGTTTAAGTGGAAGAGAGATATGTGGATGAGAGAAAGGTGGGAGAGTTGTCGGTGGACTTTGACAAACGGTTCGGGCCCAAAGGTATGAATAGATTTGATGGATGAATATCAGGTCTTTCTTGCCTCCCTTCTTTATATCGGGCTTCCCCCCCCCTTTTTTTTCTTATTCTTCTTTTCTAAGTCTTTGTTTTCTTTATTTAGTTGTTTCTCTTTCTTTTCGCTTGTTTTTTCTATATATATGTCATTTATGTTTTCATTCGTATGCTTTTGTGCATCCGTCTGGCACTTTTCCCTTGTTACTTGACTAATTTCTTCTGGTTTCTTTCTCCTATTTGATTTTCCTCTTTCATCACTGTCTGTCTATC
>NC_051405.1:27037440-27037631 GCF_015228065.2 Penaeus monodon
CTCTCCTCTTACCTTCGCGTCTTAGCCATTTCATTCACTACATCTTACCGTCGTTACCCATCATCCTCCGGCAGCGAATACCTAAATCTATGATGGGGACATAACTGGCTTTATTGCGACGCTTCTCGCTTTGTCTGGTTCTAAAAGACTGGGGGAAGTGGGCAATAACACCACACTGGCTCTTAAACAAG
>NC_051405.1:27037932-27038291 GCF_015228065.2 Penaeus monodon
CTTTCTACTTCTGACCGCGTCCTAAGTAACAGTTTAAGAGAATAGGTTATAAGTTCTCCCTAGAGACTTTTTCTTTCTTCCGTCTTATGAAGCTCAGATCATACCTTTTTATGTTTCGCAATTTTGTGAGTATTGTATCCGTCTATCTGAAAGTTAATTTCGATATTCAGTGAGTTTTTTTACAGTCCTGTTATTGATACAAAGAAGATTTTTTTTTTTAAAGTCAGGATGCAATATCGCGGCATCGTATGGCTGTTACTTCCGAGGTCTTTCCCCCTTTGTGTCTATCTATTTGTCTTTCTGTGCGTCTGTTCACCCCTGTTTTCCGTTGTCTGTTTCTCTCTCTTTCTTACCTTCCC
>NC_051405.1:27038490-27038793 GCF_015228065.2 Penaeus monodon
GGCAAGAAAATTGAAGAGAAGAGCTAGAGCAGGCAGTAATGGATGATAATACGTGGTGAACTGAGTAAGTTTACGAGAAATAAACAGCCCGGGCGTTTGTCTCGAGGCTCTAACCCCAAAGCCGTCAAGTCTCACAGCCTTATGTTCTGCTGTCAGCTTCATCATCTTAACTGTTTCTGTTTCAGGGTATTATTTTTGTTTCCGTTGTATTTTATTTGCATGTAATAGTTTGTTATGTATTTTAAGTGAGGGAAAATTTTGCAGGTGAGATGAGTAATAGTATTTATGGTCTAAACCCTTAGG
>NC_051405.1:27039211-27039496 GCF_015228065.2 Penaeus monodon
CTTCATTATCACCAACCTCATCATTATCCATCCCCCTTCCTCCTCCTCCTTTAATCATTATCAGCCTATTCTTCCTTCATAACTTATCCTAAAAGAACGAGCTGAACCGACTACTTCCGTCTGCCCGGATTCGAGTTATGCGAACGATGATGCTAAGATCCGGCTCCCCGAGATGAATTATTCAATCTGCATACCAATAACCCCGCTGCTGCATCGCCCTCGATCGCCTTCCTAGAACACACTCGATTGCAGGTTGTCTGTATTTTTTTATTATTTTCTTTTTAC
>NC_051405.1:27039790-27040063 GCF_015228065.2 Penaeus monodon
TAAGAGCAATAAATCTTTCTTGGGGGTATTTTTACGTCAATCTAACAACGAGTGACGTAGGTCAGGGACTCTTAGTTTGAAAGACACGACGTCACGGGCAGAGGACTTGCGTTGGGTTGAAGGAAGATGTTGCTTTGGGACTGGAGACGTTTTGGCAATAATTTTTCTATTGATTATTGTAATCAAAGATTCTTTTTCGTCTCTTTTTTTCTATTGTGAATGGCTTTGAAGCTATTAGGCTTTAGACATTTTTAGAAATGTTTTTACTGTTTA
>NC_051405.1:27040407-27040492 GCF_015228065.2 Penaeus monodon
GGTTTTCACTCTTTTAGTTTCATTAAAAAAAATCTTCAGCGTCTCATGTTTTTCTTATGGAATTTTCTTTCTTTCTCGTTATGTC
>NC_051405.1:27040887-27041134 GCF_015228065.2 Penaeus monodon
CTGTATTGTTGCACTGAGTTTACTATTACCATTGTTTTTAACAACGTTGTATAGTTGCTGTTCGGAGTTGCATGGCCTCCCTTGCAACCTTGAGAGGTTATGATCTAAGTCAAGGGAGGTTGTGTTTCATCGCCCGCTCCCTTTTTTGACATTAGGTTATATTGGAACACTTGCAGAAGTGAATGGATGATATACGATAATGTAAGGGGAAATTGGAAACATTTAGAATGGGTCTGTCAGCTAAACC
>NC_051405.1:27041497-27041566 GCF_015228065.2 Penaeus monodon
CCGAGAGTACTCTGAGTGCTTCTGTAAAATGAGTTGCTCATTAGCTGATTAATCTCCTGTTCCTGGTGC
>NC_051405.1:27041600-27041871 GCF_015228065.2 Penaeus monodon
GCTAGAGAGAGAGAGAGAAACGTATTGTGACAGAAACTTTCCTGTACTCCACCCCATTACAGCTGGGTAGTTATTGTAATCAGAAAATTCATAAGTAATTAATCAGTTAAAGCATATGGAAGATTAATTCGTCGTTGTATAGTTTGATTAAGCTTTTTTTATTTATTTTTTTCCACGTCATTTTATTATTGGGTTATTGGTTAGGCTTCCTTACTCTTCCTTTTCTTCTCTGAAGAAGAAAAGAAAATAACGGCAGAATCATCTTCAAATG
>NC_051405.1:27042680-27042811 GCF_015228065.2 Penaeus monodon
GGTCGAGTAAGGCCTAGCATCTTGGGGTTTCGAGGGGTGGGCATAGTCAGAGTAAGCCAAACAAGAAAGAAAGGAGGGGCAAAGGGTGCTTGTGAGGTGGGGGTATAGGCCATGAATAAGGTGGATGGGGT
>NC_051405.1:27042890-27043152 GCF_015228065.2 Penaeus monodon
GGAAAACGCGTGCTGGAGTCCCATATGTCATACAAGAGGCCCCTGGGATACGCACGCCCCAGGAAGAAAGTTCCGTCTGAAGTCATGGAGTGCAGAGGGTGAGGATTCGACCGCGAACAAGAGAAGACAGAAGGAGGAGAAAATTTGGAAGAAAGAAGGAGGAAAAGGAAAGGGGAGGAGGAAGAAGAAGAGGGGAGAAGAGAAGAAGAAGATCATGAGAGGTGAGAGAAGGAATTGTAGCGTTTGAATAAAAGATAGTGGA
>NC_051405.1:27043382-27044414 GCF_015228065.2 Penaeus monodon
CTACAACCACCCCACCCCCACCCCCTCCACACGCAAAAAGGAACCATAACAGAGAAGCAATTGCAATAGATTGATAAGAGTATATCACTTTGCTGTTCCCTCTCTTCCAATTATGTCGGATAAATTGCCTGGCATCGACTATCATTAATACTTGCCCTGTCAAGTGGCGGTGCCCGGAGGCGAGTGTGTTTCCGAATCAGGCTTTATGAAACGTTCGAACGAGCCGAGAGAGAGAAAGGAAGAACGTGAGGCAGACAGGTGGTGACTGGGTTTGTTTGCAGATGGTGACTGGTTTTGTTTTTAAATAGTGGATGCTACTCTTTTTTTCCCTGTAGATGGTGACTGGTATTTGTTTGCAGGTGGGTACCAGTTTGTTTGTAGATGGTGAGTGTTGTTTTGTATCATTATCATTATCTTATTCTGCAGATTGTGACCTGCTTTGTTTACAGATGGTGACTGGTTCGTTTGTGGATTAATGTTATTTCTTTTCTGCAGAACTGATTGTATTTTTTTTTTTTTTAATGTGGCTTATCTTTTATTAACGGAAGGTACAGCATATAGCATGCTGAGTGGAGTATATGCAACAAGCAGAGTAACTTGTCTACAGCCTGTGCCGTTATTGTATCTAACAGATAAAGAATAGGAAGTTGATGGAACGATATGCACTAGCAGTGAAAGGGCAGGAAAGGGCAGCCGAATAATTTTTATATGACTAAACTTGCGAAAAAAAATTCTACTACTTTTATAAAGGAAACATACGCTTGGAAGTAGAGGTTGCATGATTTAGAATTATTTGAATGACTAGTGATTGATATGTGTGATGTATACATAAATCGGATGGCAATGGGATGCCCATAAAGAATAAATGTACTGTGTATATATCTAAATCAGAATATATGAAAAGAATTTATATAAAAAAAAATCCTATACTTTTTTAGAGTAAAAAAAATATCATTACTCATCTTGCAAAAAAGGGACATAAATTCTAGAAATATCTAGAAAAGAAGGTGCCAAAATATTGAAGAAAAAAAC
>NC_051405.1:27044442-27044640 GCF_015228065.2 Penaeus monodon
GACAGTTCGCTTTATGTGAGCCATTTGTCAGACTTCTCTGTACTGGACAGAAGTATAGGTCGTTTGTCTTCAACATTCTTATATATTTTTTCCTTTTTTATGTATAAGACTATAAACAACATTGACAGATAAAAAACTATCGAAAGAAAAGAAGCTTAACAAACATTGAAGAAAAATACATAAAAAAGTATGTGTTAA
>NC_051405.1:27045465-27045661 GCF_015228065.2 Penaeus monodon
CGAGGTATAATTTCCGAATCGCTGTCAACCTTAGGGATTTGCTTGTCAATTGCAGTAGTAGATCACATTAATCTAGATGATTCTCCACATTAATCATTGTCAAGTGACTATTTACTTGCATATCCAGAGAAGCGTATGATGGAACAAGCATAAAAACAAACACACATACTAGAAACAATGAAAAATATGCGTAAAT
>NC_051405.1:27045903-27046191 GCF_015228065.2 Penaeus monodon
GAAGCATGACACATCAAATAACTTGAAGTCAGTAAGTCAGTAGAAAAAAATGTTATCTCTTGTCTAACTAATGATTGAAAGAGATTATTTTCACATAAAAAATGGGGTGATGATCTTATTATTATTAATTTCTAAAAAGGGAAAAAATGGATCTTTCTGATACACGATATAAACATAATAGTTTTCTTCGATATATAATCACTACTTTTAAAAACCTCAGACCACTTTTTTCTCCAATTATTCTTTTCTATCCCCTTTTCTATCCTTTGGGTGGGTTGTCTAATACTA
>NC_051405.1:27046672-27047054 GCF_015228065.2 Penaeus monodon
CACAACACGCCATCCACCCTTTTCCTCTCCCACTTTACCCGGACGACCGAAGCATAACCTCACCAACAAGAAACTCCCCACACTGAAGCTCTCCCAACGACAGCTTCCCATACTAAAGCTTTCCATTCTAAAGCATCACACCATCCTCAACCCCCACCCCCACCCCCACCTCCAACCCGATTCTCACCCGTCCCCCACCCCTATTCTCGCCCCTACCCCTATTCTCCCCCGTTCCCCACTCTCGCCCCCATTCTCCCCCGTCCCCCACCCTCAGACGCTCAGGCTCTCGGAGATCGTTTTCGCCAAATGCACTCCTTCTCATCCTTCCATAACCGACCACAAGTATCGTATTAGAGTCACGTAGGACTGCTTGGCATCTCGG
>NC_051405.1:27047241-27047427 GCF_015228065.2 Penaeus monodon
GGATAAACAAGAAGCTAGATGAATAGAATGACAGAAGGATGGAGAAAAATGGAGGCTCGGCCCACCCTGTGACAGCAATTGTTTTCAAGAAGCTAATTACAATATCATGGACCTATGGCATGATAGGTAATCAATACAACTAATACTACACCCCTACTTCAGCCGCCTCCACCCTCCCGACCTCCC
>NC_051405.1:27047584-27047740 GCF_015228065.2 Penaeus monodon
ACCCACCTAATATCGCATTACCTGACATTATACCGGAATTACAGGCCAGGATATACATGCTCAGTGGTGTGATCTACAGTATTTTGATGGAAGAGCTAGTGACATTGACGAAAGACTTGCTTATATCATAATTACGTGTGAGCGGAATTTGTATGA
>NC_051405.1:27048468-27048702 GCF_015228065.2 Penaeus monodon
TTATATGAGTGAATAATATTTTACCGTAAATAATCTTGCGTGATCATCCGATACCCAAGGCGTGTCGGAAGAAATTCAATTTGGAATAGATTAATTTGTAGTTTCCATTACACATATTGTCTAGTTTTTCAGATTCCATTTTCCCCTTTTTCCTGACGCGTTTTTGTGTTTTTGGTTTTGTTTGGTTATATTGCTAACTATATTTCATGAATGTTTCGTTGTGGCGAAAGGCGG
>NC_051405.1:27050234-27050337 GCF_015228065.2 Penaeus monodon
ACAACGGGGTAATGCATATATTTAGGCGCACGGGATTAGAGAGAATCAAATAATCAACGTATCGGATGCTGTATGAGGGTAGGAATTGGCGGGGAGCGAACAG
>NC_051405.1:27050734-27050885 GCF_015228065.2 Penaeus monodon
TCGCCGGGCGATAAAATGACATCCCGTGATATGTTGGCAACCGAGGTTATTATACCGGTAATAAGCCTATCACGTGATATGGAAATTATACCGTTGCATGAAAAAAATATGGCTTCTCGGCTTGTGAGGGGGGGAAGGGTGGGCGGGTATC
>NC_051405.1:27051250-27051375 GCF_015228065.2 Penaeus monodon
GGTACGTATATGGAAATATAAAGCAAATTGATATACAAAACAACAACAAATGAAATAATCCGTTACACCCTAATACACTCCAATCCTTCTTAATCCCCCCCCCCCGTCAACCCTTGCTAAATTGT
>NC_051405.1:27051434-27051499 GCF_015228065.2 Penaeus monodon
CTTTGGCATAAACTGACAGCACAATTTCTGCCTCGATCATGTAGGCAACATAAGTCTTCAGAGTC
>NC_051405.1:27052088-27052154 GCF_015228065.2 Penaeus monodon
CCTGTCGTTCGGTGGAACCCTTGTTGAATTATTTTCAAACAAAGATATCTACGTGTGTGTGTGTGT
>NC_051405.1:27052277-27052494 GCF_015228065.2 Penaeus monodon
CTAACACACAGGGCAGCGTCACGTGGCCATTCCTGGTGGAAATACACCTGCCCAAAATACCCTTATCTTTGCGTTTTGGGTAAATTTTGTGACTGAACATGGAACGTCAAAACAAACAAATAAAAAAATCCGTGGATAATCCACCTTTTATCTGTTTTTATCTATCTTCATGTATGGTGAGCGAGTGGTGATGGGATATGAAATTTATACGGGTTTG
>NC_051405.1:27053139-27053398 GCF_015228065.2 Penaeus monodon
ATATTTCAGTCTGATCTCTCTCTAAAAAAAATAGATCATATTTATAGCATGCCATATCTTTATCAACATGCATTGATTTGATTTGTAGGCAAAAGAGAGGATTTGCTCATTGGGTTTTCGATGGCAGAATAACTGGTTGATTGGTAAATGATTACTATTTTTTGAAAATCGGTTAACAACTCAGTAATTGACTAGTTACGAAAATAGGTATAGATAATCAGCCCCACTGATGCCAATTTGTGTCACTCTGTATGGCTTC
>NC_051405.1:27053600-27053759 GCF_015228065.2 Penaeus monodon
GCCTTTAACACGGAAGTTATTTAATGTTATTTCTTGTAAGACTTTCACAGCGTCAACTTTTGCGACGTAATTAATACTACACTAATGCAACTAAAGTTACCATAATATAGTAATGATACATTACCTAAATTAACTGTTGTTAACAATACTGCTCCAGAC
>NC_051405.1:27053848-27054104 GCF_015228065.2 Penaeus monodon
AAAGGGACAAATTATAATAAAAAAACACCCCTATTTCAACAATAAAACAGACTTTAACAATGACTTTCACAATATTACAATAACCCCTTTTTGAGGTGGGAAAGAAAGAGTGGAAAAAAATGTATAAAACATGCACACGCAAATTAAATGTTATCCCGGCGCTCACAAAACCGTACGGTTTAAAGGGCTTTTCGAGGAGCGAAAGAGAGCCAGCGATCAGGTTTACAATTCGATGCTTATAAAAAAAGAAAATAAA
>NC_051405.1:27054183-27054354 GCF_015228065.2 Penaeus monodon
TTTGATTCTCAAGAAAGGAAAGCATTTCCTTAACCGATATGCAAATTAGGTCTGCTATTTAAAATGAATTATGTTATCAAAACCGACCAGCACTGAGAGAGCGTGCGTGGGAAATGGGAATTCGGAGATGAATGAGAACGAGACGGGGAAAGGAGGTGGAAAAGGAAAGTT
>NC_051405.1:27055693-27055759 GCF_015228065.2 Penaeus monodon
TGATGGTATCGTTGGTACACAGACTGATGACCGTGAGAGAACAAAATGAAAGTAGAAAAGAGTTTG
>NC_051405.1:27056067-27056431 GCF_015228065.2 Penaeus monodon
TAAATATCTAGCAGCTCAACCAAAGATTCAACCACCCACTCACCCCTTTTCGTTAAATCATACAGAAACCACATTCCCCGTACAACAGTCAACCACACTGCACCCCATGAGCCAACCAGTCATCCCACAAACACACAGGGACTACCATGACTGAATACCAACTCACGGTCAGCCCAAGCAAATGATATATCGATATTACTTGCCGGTAAGATACTCAGAGCTACCTGTAATACAGACAGACAAGCGTAGGTGATGTACAATCTGGTGTAATGGATTTTAAATCATCCATTAATGGGTTTTGCCTGCTATAAATCGAGCTTGCATTGTATATCATAAACATCTGTATCAAGCAATACACTGTTTG
>NC_051405.1:27057068-27057243 GCF_015228065.2 Penaeus monodon
CCTCCCTTATCGTGTGTGCTTTTCTTCCTCTGTTTCACAACATCATATCCCAGCAACTTTCCCTTTTGCAACATCGACATGCAAGAGACGCATGCAATTGAGAACCCCGTACTGCAGCAGCTATTATGCCTTGAAAAAAGTCAATATCGAAATTATGAAATGCGAAGAAGGGATA
>NC_051405.1:27057359-27057439 GCF_015228065.2 Penaeus monodon
ACAATAGCTCAAAGAGAGAACGAAAAATTTGTATGCGCAATACATAAGAGATATAAGCAGTACACACTCGCATGCACATG
>NC_051405.1:27057776-27057899 GCF_015228065.2 Penaeus monodon
AAGGAAAAGAAAAGATCGTAGTATACATTTCTCTCCCTGCCGGAACTGCAGGAGCGCTTGACAGATTGTTCCTCGTTGCCATATGTGCTGTTCTGATGGCCACTGCCTTGCCGTTTGCATAAA
>NC_051405.1:27058354-27058548 GCF_015228065.2 Penaeus monodon
AATTGATGAAAAACGACAGAAGGATGAGACTTTGCACGGTAGATTTGCAAAGTCCAGAATTTGCATATCCCTTCCAACTCTGAGTGAATCCCTGGATACTGAAGGATAATAAGACTAATATGTGGATAAGAGGCAAAATGGGGGATAAATAGAAGTAGAAAAGGAAAAAGCCAGAGAAAAAATAAGCCGAAGAG
>NC_051405.1:27058833-27059051 GCF_015228065.2 Penaeus monodon
TAATGATGATGAAGACGTGTAGGCAGAACAGGAGAAAAGAAAAACGAAATCGTATGCAAATAGAGTAAAATAAAAGTGAAAAGAAAGATCCAATTGAAATACACCTTTCCACTTCCTTCAATTCTTTAAAGTTTTATATCTTCTTTCTATCTTTCAAATCTTGAAATTTCTTCTCTCGATCCTGCGATGTTGAAATATTGACAAAGTTGTGAAGAAAA
>NC_051405.1:27060163-27060313 GCF_015228065.2 Penaeus monodon
GATCCCGATGCCTTAGCCATAGCGTCCAGCAGAGCCGACTGCTGTAGAAGGTGGGCCGTTTCCTCACGGCCTCTTCCAGGGACAACAGCTAGGAGCGCCCGCGAGAAAGCAATTACCCGGCAAGGCAAACACGGGGGAGAACCTGATGAA
>NC_051405.1:27061122-27061344 GCF_015228065.2 Penaeus monodon
AAAAGGACAAAATAAAATCCCAAAACAAAGAAACGAGAGGGAAAAACGAAGAAAAAAACAGTTAATTAATAGGAAGGCATACAAGGCACCTCGCTTCTTTTGTCTAGAGTGAACAAGCAAAGGCCATTATAACTTCAATATCTTGGAGCAAGTCGATGATGTTGTCTTGAGAATAAACTGCTATTAATTGTTCCTGACCCGAGTTAAAAATAGCGTCTAGCT
>NC_051405.1:27061454-27061577 GCF_015228065.2 Penaeus monodon
CGTGCACCCACCTTTTAATTCTTTAATTTTCATTATCTTTCTTTACTTATTTTTTTTTTATTTCTTCTTTTTCTGGTTCTATTCATTCATCATCATCGTTTTATTACCTTCTTCTCTGCCTGC
>NC_051405.1:27061756-27061939 GCF_015228065.2 Penaeus monodon
CACATCCTTCCTAATCTACGTTCTCTCTGTTCCCCCCTTTCTTCCCTCCGGTCTCCCTTGGAACCAGGCGGTCCAAGATCGATGCAAGCTGTTTCGCTTCATTCTGCAACAATTTCTCAATAGTTAATCGAGAGATTTAAGCAATGCCGGGAGCAAGGGGAGGGGGGGGGGGAGAAGGGAGAG
>NC_051405.1:27062336-27062592 GCF_015228065.2 Penaeus monodon
CAGCTTAGTAAGGAAAGCCAACGTGGAGGACCATCTCGCGGGCTTGCATTAACCTGCGCATTCCTGAAGGTGACCGGAGACAATGCACTTCCTCTCGGCCCCCACAGAAAGGTACATATGCAAGGAAGCAAGATGGAGAGAGAGAGAGAAAAAAATCATGATTAGTTAAATGGACGGAGTGAAAAGGCCTCGGAGAGAATGGGAGAAGGAGAATAAGAATGATTGAGAGACATACATTTTTTTTTTAAGCTCGTTG
>NC_051405.1:27062785-27062999 GCF_015228065.2 Penaeus monodon
GCACACTCCAGGCGCATATACTAAAATAAGTCATGTAGATATCTCATTTACACAACGCCTCTATCTCATGCTGGTCGTGAGTGCTAAATACTGTAGGTTTCTGCACAATGTTGCATCTGACTTTGAATGGCTCTCGGCCGCTTACATGTACTGGTGTTTCCTGCAATAAGACGCACTGCATTCACTATTCACTATTTTGAGGGTTGTTGCGTGC
>NC_051405.1:27063427-27063656 GCF_015228065.2 Penaeus monodon
GCTGATAATGATAGCAGTAGTAGTAGAAGGAAAACTAATAATATCCATTACTACAATTAATGTAATTACCAAGATTATTATCGCAATAATTACTTTTGCTATTATTGTCATTATTGCTACTATTACAATACCAGTATCTTTTTGAATAATGAAAGGAACAAACTAAAAACATTGATGATAAAAAAAGAATCGCAAAACTCTTCAGTGCCATTCCGAAATTAGGAAAACC
>NC_051405.1:27063708-27063832 GCF_015228065.2 Penaeus monodon
AAGAATTACGGCTATAATTCTCACACACGCAAAAAACGTGATTGTCGAAAATTTACTACTGTTTTCCAAGGATGAAATCAGTGAGGAAATTCTTCAAGATCTCATTTAACACAAAAACAAAAAC
>NC_051405.1:27064120-27064316 GCF_015228065.2 Penaeus monodon
AGTGCGTTCTAGCGTTTGAGGAATCAGGAGATTCTCCTTCTCATTATGCCGTCTTGGTGTGTGTTTTAATACGATCCCATCTCCAAGAAACACGCCTGTGGAATCGACGCCTCTTCCTCCCTGCCCTCCCTGCGCCCCCCTCCCCCTCTCCCTCCCCCCTCTGCCCTCTTGCCCTCAACTTGCTATGCCGGCAAGT
>NC_051405.1:27064357-27064437 GCF_015228065.2 Penaeus monodon
TGGAGTGACACTTTCCCTTCTACGTTGCGTGTTTAACTTTGGGCCTCCCTCGTTAGAGCTTGGCATTTACAAAATAAAAG
>NC_051405.1:27064903-27065021 GCF_015228065.2 Penaeus monodon
AAGACAGGAATCTAAAAGTCTCTACCTTGAAAACGGAGAAGGACGTCTATTCATGTCGCTGGAGCGCAGGTGCCTCTCGCTAACCTATTCTATTGTACAGACAGGCACACGTTTTCTG
>NC_051405.1:27065815-27066076 GCF_015228065.2 Penaeus monodon
GACCAATATCAGTTCCTATATCTGCCTCCATATCCTACATAAGGTTTAAAAAAATGCCCAGGCGGAATGGGAAATGTTCTGAACATTAAGCCGGAGAGAAGGAAGAAAAGACTGACGCTAAAACTCTCAAACCAAACGAAGTACTCGGGAACAGCATAGCCTGCCCCTCCCTTTCCATCGCCCGGTTCTGAACCGAAACATTACACGGGATTCACCAACTCGATGTTCTGCGATGATATGCAAATGGGACGTGGGTCGTTT
>NC_051405.1:27066622-27066700 GCF_015228065.2 Penaeus monodon
TCTCGTGAATTATTTGGAAATTCAAATTGCAAAGGGAGCTCTCAGTGTGACTTTACTGCTGCAGTATGTGCAAAAAAT
>NC_051405.1:27067830-27068122 GCF_015228065.2 Penaeus monodon
CAAAATCATGCTCCGAGAGGGAGCCAGCCAAAAATAGTAGACAAACATCATCAGTTCCTCACGCCTCTCTTTACTTTGATGACGTCACCCTGCAGAGAGAAGTCAACACTCGACGACAAGCAACAAATAGCGTTGCAACAAGAAGAACGGCGAAGTCTCGAAAAAGTCGGCGGCCAAGTGAAAATGTGTTGGTGAATGAGGGAAGGCGAGAAAGTAGATCCGTTTGCCTCCTCGCCGGCAGACTGGGATGGTACAACAAATGTTGACTTACGGTGGACTGAAGATAAAAACT
>NC_051405.1:27068154-27068296 GCF_015228065.2 Penaeus monodon
CGTAAACAATTTATTATTTTCCAGTTTTCAAAGAAAGAGAGACGAGGGGAAGGGCAAAATTTCGGGGTTTAGATATTTTTATTTTCCCTACTTGTTCAGTCTTTTCGTTCAGTATGAAAGGGCTTTTTCATCCTTCCCCCCC
>NC_051405.1:27069518-27069956 GCF_015228065.2 Penaeus monodon
GGGTAAAAGTGAGTGGCAAGTATTCAAACCAATGGATCATACCGGAATTCCCGCGAAATCCCAAAAGCTTATCCATTTGAGCGTATCATTTCCTCACAACAGGATCTAATAGCGGACTTATGCTCGATCCCCTTCGCCGTGAAAAGTCATAAAAGGCATTCGAACCCAAATAACTCAATTTCAGCAAGGGCTTCGCTCGCCTACCTTTTAATTCGGGTGGCTGGCATACAAACGCAGGCAATATAATCTATTCTCTATGCACGCATTGACTTTAATTGCGGTCGGGCAAATTGAGCGGGCGTAACAGTCTCCTATATTCAAATGATACATGCACTGAATTCGAGGTAAATCATACATGTCACAACAGATAGGTGTAACTGCAAAAACGTGCGCGGATGACGGATTCCATAACAGTTTTTTGCTGTCATAGAGTGCCAT
>NC_051405.1:27071266-27071707 GCF_015228065.2 Penaeus monodon
TGCTCAGTATGGCTCCGGGCACGACTGCCATAAATGAATAACAGACATCATTTCAATTAGGATTCACCGGCGATAAAAGGGCGGATCCCGACCCTTTTCCGTCGTCGCTCCATGAGTAGTAAACGTGATATTAAACATGTGAGGATTTTGCCCAATGTTAGCCGTGGCGATCCGGCCGTAAAGGTTTTAATTACATGATGCTACAAATAAAATTGATAATTGTGTAAATAACCAGTTGTTTACATGTCCAATAAAACTGACTGTGCATACTGAACTGTCCCTTATTCAGAGTAACTAAATAATTCATAGTTCAATAAATGCGCAACATTTGTTGGGGAACAGTTCATAACAGGCGTCGCGATCTCGCACAACACGCCGGGGTATGATGCACGTGAGTTCTGAGTTGTGGCGCGGGATTTGCGTGCAGGCACACGAAAAGCC
>NC_051405.1:27072702-27073115 GCF_015228065.2 Penaeus monodon
CCCCAACACCAAACTTCGTACTAACCCCAAAAGATTTAACAAAGATGAAACAGATGCACTAAAATAAACACGTTTCAAAACTGACGAATTTGTCAACAGCCTTTGTTTACTCGAAATGATTTGGTAGTTTGTTCGTGGCACAATTATCGGAGAATCTGTTGCTTTTCGCCTGTTGTGATTTCAGACAGGTATCTCATAGGATGTGGGATGTGAATAGCAATTAGAGCAGTTGAGTTTTGTTAGACTTTTGTTGCCGTGTTTTGAATGAGTAGGGGATAAAAGAGAGAGAAAAAAAATAGATTGAATTTCTTTGGTGCTTCTCTTCGGTAGAGATACGTGGAGATGCAGTGGTGCTGAGTGTGAGTGCTTTTGGAAATGTATGCAAATAGGTTTAAATGTTTTTTTTCTTTTTA
>NC_051405.1:27073482-27073689 GCF_015228065.2 Penaeus monodon
CATTGGATAAAGACGAAAACGAATAAATTTCAGGTACCGAGGAGGACCAAACCCGCTTTTTGTTATGTTACGAAGTGATTTGGGGGGTTTTTTTATCTATATCTAAAACGCTCGGAGATTTTGAAAAGAACTTTTTTTTTGTTCTTTTTCACATTTTGTTTACAAGTTACTTTGTGATGATAACCCCGGGTTGTGCTATTTTTATAC
>NC_051405.1:27073842-27074075 GCF_015228065.2 Penaeus monodon
CACATACATTTTGCATAACATATCTACCTTTCTGAAATAATATGTATGGAAAATCGGATGAAAAGAAAGAATAAAAAAAGGAAAATAATCCCAAAAAGTAATAAAGGAACCAGATATAATAAAAAAACAAGGGATACGGCAAATGCCCGAGATGTGTACTCGCCGGCGGCCGTTTCTTTTGTTTCCTCTATTTCTTCGCTTTTCCTTCTCTTTCTTACTTTTTTCTTTCTTTC
>NC_051405.1:27074759-27075091 GCF_015228065.2 Penaeus monodon
AAAGGACGGAGTCGAGCGAATATTGCAAGGGAACCCACTCATAACGCACCGTCGCTCGCTGTCGTAACCCTTTGCCAATGTAGCGATCCCCAAGACCTGTTGGAAAAAATAAAAACCCTTCATTAGAAAGGGGGAGATGCATACTTTTTGGGAGGGTAACATTGTTTTGTTTATGAGGGCGGAATATGGTACTTTTCCTTACTTTTGTAAAGTGAGATATTACTTTTGAGAATACCACATTTTTACTAGGGACAGGAAGAACGGTTTTATTGAACAAGAAGTTTAAAGAGTCAAAAAGAAAAATTTGGCACAACAATGTATGCCCAAAAAGG
>NC_051405.1:27075125-27075239 GCF_015228065.2 Penaeus monodon
GTAATACATCGTCGTTTAGAGTCTCCACACAGATCTTCCAAGAAAGCTGTGTTTAGGGAAAGGATCCAGTTTTCCCCAAATACCCCTTTGGGCGTTTGGATCTTTCATCGAGGG
>NC_051405.1:27075342-27075473 GCF_015228065.2 Penaeus monodon
TACGAGGTACAGTTAGTTTGTGTATTCATCTACGAGCATTGTGTTCAACAAAAGATGTTAATCGGAAAGAAACTCTTTAAGGGGTGAGGAGAGGTGGAAAAATTTTTCGTGGACAGAGGCAGGGAATTGCC
>NC_051405.1:27076577-27076662 GCF_015228065.2 Penaeus monodon
ACGACCAGCACCACTAGTTAATGACAAGTAAACAACACCTTTGACTAGGCTGTTGTACTTGAACTTTCCGGGAAAGGACTTTCTT
>NC_051405.1:27076929-27077135 GCF_015228065.2 Penaeus monodon
ATGTTTACACGAACACTTAAAAAATGAATAAGTAAAACAGCAAACATGCAAACACAGGCAGGACGAAGATTAATAACAATCAAAATGAATTTAATAGGATAATGAGGAAAAAAAGTTAAGCCGATGACTTGATTAGGATTTACAATGCTTATTTTTGCAAGGTAAAAATATAAAAAAGAAATACCAAAATTTGTTGTTAAAAATGT
>NC_051405.1:27077498-27077586 GCF_015228065.2 Penaeus monodon
AGAACAAAACTCAGTCATAATTTGGTTTTGACAAATGAATTCTGGCGATAAATACCCTAAGAGTTTAACATAAACGACAGCTGTACAT
>NC_051405.1:27077877-27078191 GCF_015228065.2 Penaeus monodon
GAATATATAGTAATCATGGCGGAGAGGGTCAGGGAAAACACATAAAATCATAAAAGAATATGAAATCATTTTTCTAACTTAAGCGATGAAAAATTAAAAGATTTCAAAGAACGCGTAATTACATTTAAAAGAAAAATATAATATACAAAGAGAATCTGAAGGGAAAAGGTGAAGAGAAGAATTATATGAAAAAAAAATCAGATAACTGGTGTTAGAAGTAAAACAATATTAATAAAATGATGACGGTGGTATTGAAGCTATGGTAAGGAATATGGTAATGGAGTTATGACGACGAAGAAATTGAAGAAGATGTG
>NC_051405.1:27078215-27078288 GCF_015228065.2 Penaeus monodon
GACAGGGAAGTGTTGGAGAGAACGGAAAAGGAATATTCATCTCGGGTTTAATGACCCTTCGCCGCGCACAAGA
>NC_051405.1:27078353-27078974 GCF_015228065.2 Penaeus monodon
GCTCTATTCTGTCCCTCTCACTCCTCTCCAGTTCTTTTTTTTTCTCTCTCACTCACTACATTTTATTCTTTTCTTCCTCCCTCACCTCCTTCTCCCCTTTCTTGTCCTGTTTCCACTCCTCATTCCCGCTCCTTTTAACCCTCCCATCCCTCTCCTCCTTCTCCTATTTCCTCATCTCTTCCCCTCACATCGCCACTCCCTTCCTCCTTCCTCACCCCCTTCCCTTCCCTTCCCCACTCGCTCCTCCTTCCCTCCCTTCCCCCCATCCCCTCCTCCTTCCCTCCCTTCCCCTCTCTCCCCCTCCCTCTCCCCTCCCCTTTCCCTTCCATCCTCCTCACCCCTCCTCTTTCCCTCTGTTCCCCCTCTCTCTCTACTTCACCATTCCCATTACTGAATAAGAAATAATGATGATAGTTGAAAAAGGAGAATTAGGCAGTAACTGAAATGTTTATACGTGGGTGTGAAGAGTAGACAGATGTGATGATTTTGATGGAAGCAAGAGGAAAGGAAGAAGATGGATGATGGTATTCGGGATAAAAAAAGAGGCAAAGAAGATATGACAAAAAGATACGAGAGAGGCAGAGGCAGAGAGAAAAAATGAGAGAAGTAGAAATCCCCATT
>NC_051405.1:27079289-27079474 GCF_015228065.2 Penaeus monodon
GATAATGGCGAAAGGGACGAAATAGAAAGAGAAATGCAAGCAGTCAAGTAGATGCCGCTTAGCAGGGAAGACCTTCTCCTTTACCTCGACCCTTAGACTCGGGGGAGCGAGAAAGAGATATAAACAAGTGAGAAAAAGGTGTGCTTAATGAGGAAGTTTCACGGGACGCCGACACTGTAAAGAAT
>NC_051405.1:27079666-27079819 GCF_015228065.2 Penaeus monodon
ATGACACAAAAACGAAGGAAAGTGGAAGGGGAAATGAAAATAATGATTTATTGTGAGATGAAGAATATTCTAATGCAAATTGGCTTTTAGATTAATCTTAATATATAAGGTAAAGGCGACTCTTGAATAGTAGTAAGTGCTGCATGTTAACAG
>NC_051405.1:27080157-27081530 GCF_015228065.2 Penaeus monodon
GGCTGAATGAGATCCTGAAGAAGAGGAAGGGAGGCGTGACATCAGGAACACACTTCGCGGCGGGGAAACTACTCGAGTGCCGGAGAGGAGGGAGGAGAGGGGGAGGGGAGAGGGAAGGGGGAGAGGGGAAAAGGAGAGGAAGAGGGGAAAATGAGGGAAAAGGAGAGGAAGAGGGGGGAAGGAGGGTGGAAGAGGGGAAATGCGGGAACAGGAGAGGGAAAAGAGGAAAGGAGGTTGCAAGAGGGGAAAAGGAAGTTGGAAGAGAGGAAGGGAAAGAGGAGAAAAGGAGGTTGGGAGAGGAGAAAGGAGGCTAGATGATGGGGAGAGGAGGGAGGAGGGGAAGAAGAGGGAGGAGGAGGAGAAAAAGAGGGGGAAGAGGGAGAGAAATGATGGAAGGAGGAGGAAGGGGAGGGGCGATGAAGAGGGGGGAAAGAGGGAGGAGGAAGGGGGGAGAGGAAGGAAACGATTGAGAAAAAGGGAGGAAGAAGAAGAGCAGGAGGAGGAGGAGGGGAAACAAGGGAGGGAGAGGAAGGGAGACAGAGGGCGAGAGGAAAAGCAGGGGTCGGGAAGAAGGAAAAGAAGGGGCAGGGGGGAAAGGAAATAGGAGGAGAAAGGGGAGGAGAGAGAAAGAAGGAAAATGAAGGGAGGAGAAAGAAGGGAAGCGAGGAGGAAGAAGAAGGGGAAAAAGGTGGGGAGTTAAAAGGAGTTAAAGATAAAGAGGGGAAAGACAGATGAAAGATAACATGGACAGAGGAAAGGTAGAAGAAGATAAACGAAAACAAGAAAAGAGGGTAAAGAAAAATAAGGAAGGAAGAGAGGGAAAGAGAGATAAAGGGAGGTAAATGAAGAGGAATAAAAGGAAAGAGAAAGAAGGAAGAGAGAGGGAAGGAAGAAGGAAGGGAGAAGAGAAGGAAAGAGGGAGGAAGAAACAGAAAGAGAAAATAGGGAGAGAGGAAGAGGAAAAGAGGAAGGAAGGGAGGGAAAGAAAGAGGAAGAAACGGAGAGAGAAAGAAGGGAGAGAGGGAGAGGAGGAGAGGAAGGAAGGGAGGGAAAGAAAGAGGAAGAAAACGAAAGAGAAAGAAGGGAGAGAGGAAGGAGAGGAGGGGAGAGGGAGGAGAGAAAGAGAAGGAAAGAGCAGAGAAAAGAAAGAGGAGAGAAGAAGAGGAAAAAAGAGACGGAAAGAGAAAGAAGGGAGTGAGGGAGAGGAGGAGAGGAAGGAAGGGAGGGAGAACGGAAGAGAGCAAGAAGAAGACTGCGAAACGGACTCAACATCGGCCGGTGACGAGATGATGGACAGGAGTTTATCCGGACGACGGTGATTAGCGCGGCTCTCGATCCTGGCGGGAGGATGGAGGCTCTGCCGCCGCTGGCTC
>NC_051405.1:27082096-27082242 GCF_015228065.2 Penaeus monodon
ATTAGTTTTAGTGAAGGGACGGCCACCCGCACGACGGTCTTGTTCAAATGGCCCTCGATCTGCCCCTTGTGAAAGAGCCGGTTTTGCAAGTCCGATTGGCGCATTTTGTAGAGTTTTGAATACCTTTGTGAGGAACTTTTCGCATT
>NC_051405.1:27082288-27082372 GCF_015228065.2 Penaeus monodon
TTTTGTTTTTGTGACCTGTGCGTTTATTTCCGTCATTGACTTTCCGGTCAGGTTTATCGTCCTCGATTTGTATCTGCGGTAATA
>NC_051405.1:27082642-27082784 GCF_015228065.2 Penaeus monodon
TTACCTATCTCTTTTGTTGTCTCTCTTTCTTTGATATTTCTTTAATTCGAGAAATCTGTCCCGGTGGCTTTGGGTTCGTTTGAAGCGCAGATGAGGCTTATCGAGTTAGTTTGAGGATTTCGTTCTCTCTTTATCGGATTAT
>NC_051405.1:27083096-27083520 GCF_015228065.2 Penaeus monodon
AACCTATCACCCCCCCACATAAACAAACAAACAAACACCCCCACACCTCACCCCCACACAAGCATACCCTCTCCCCCCACACTCACACAAACAGAAAAACACCAGTGAAAAAACATCACCGCACACATTTGATCGAGACGAAACGACCGAGGCTGAATTCTCCATTTCACCTTGGTATAATAGCCTGTCCATTACTGTTCATTACAGGGAAGGCTTCATTTTATTACTACGAGCAATACAACATCTCTAACTGATGCCATTACTCTCGTATAGGGAAGTCAGGAGCGAAGGGGGGGGGGGAGTTGAGACTGACAGTGATGATGAGAACTTAATTGGTTTTTTATTATGTCAGAATGTTTTTTTGCGTGTGTTTTGATAGTATTATTATCATTGGTTATTTCGCATATTTTGTATAATTTGGAGT
>NC_051405.1:27083942-27084316 GCF_015228065.2 Penaeus monodon
CAGTGAAAATAACCCCAAAACCATAACATTTACGTTATCTTTCACATAAAAAACACAAATAACAACAACATAGTACAGAATAAAAATAACGAACAGCGAAGTACAAACCAGCGGAACACGGAGGGAAAACTTACGCACAGTGACACCGCAAGTGACGCAAATAATATTCAAATGAGACTTTTTTTCCGTATAATGAGTTACGTTCGTTAATGAGCACATCCCTGATATATGGTCCGCTGGAGCATACTTGTACATTTCAGGCCAGGTTCGGGGGAAAAAACAGCAATATATATATTTGTATATTATGCTTTACCTTTTCCTTTATTTCTCTTGTGGTCTGATCTCGTACAGTAGATTTAGTTGTGTGTATTTCG
>NC_051405.1:27084354-27084541 GCF_015228065.2 Penaeus monodon
GTGAGATTTTTGTGTTACTAGTATGTGGTGTAGTTTACATATTGATATCTACACGTATTTTGTTTAGCTATTGTTTGCAATATTTTTGTAGATTTAACTATTTTTTTTCTAGGTTGTGTTTACTTTATTTTTGTAGGATTGGTACTGCAATTCACCCTCCCTTGTTACAGTAACTGTAGTCATTTTA
>NC_051405.1:27085675-27086310 GCF_015228065.2 Penaeus monodon
AGGTTCTCTTCATCTTTGCACAAAATTACTTTATGAATTTATTTACAAAAATAAGTCTTTTAGAAAAAAGTCAATTGAAACCTTCCATGCCCATTTAGAGCAACATATCCCAGGAAATTCTAGTTCCATCTTACTTTCCTCCGGGTCTAAGCGTTCTACCAGCACTTCCCTCAATATTAACAGTTTCTACTAACATTCTCTTTCCCTTTTCTCACCCTTGTTGCTGGATGCCCTCACCCGCTCCCTCCTCTCCTCTTCCCTCCTCGCTCTTAACCCTCTCGTTCCTCTCCCTCTCTTTCTCCCTCTCTCCCCTCCTCTCTGCCTCTCCCTCTCGTGCCTCCTCCCCCTATCTTCCCCCACCCTATCTCCCTCCCTCTCTTGCCTCTCTCTCTCCCCCTCTTCCCCTTCTCTCCTGCCTTCTCCTCCTCTCGTCACGCCTCCTCCTCCCCTTCCTCGCTTCCCTCCTCCCCTACGAGTCTGCAGAATGACAAAATGCGTCTGCCATTGCCCTTGCATGTCCAGCGAGCGTCCGTGGACACCAGTAATTTAAGCGGGATGTCCCAAGCGCTCATTTACTCATTACTGTAATGAGGGAAACGTGACCGTGGACACGTGTTTTGTCCTCGAGGTGTCCC
>NC_051405.1:27086654-27087115 GCF_015228065.2 Penaeus monodon
CCCCCCCTCTCTCCATCCCCTTCCTTCTCACTCTTCAATAACTGCACGTAAATGGAACCTCCCCCTCCTCCTCGACCCTCCAAACACACACTCCAACCACACTTCAGTTCTGTCAACCACTCGACATCACTTTAATTTCAACCTGTTTTAAATTTTATCTGTAATTCGTTCCATCATTCAGTTCCTCATTATCTACAGGACATATATGTTAGGATGCATGTTCGTACTTTGATCTTGTCTTTGATTTATCTGATACAAGACATGGCGTCCCGAAGGGTTAATTCTGTTTAAAAGAACTCGAATGACTTTACTAAAAAGTGATGAAATGGAAACAGTATCACACAAATAAAGGAAATCCGGAAACCCATTAGAGTTTCACAAGCTTCCATATTCTTTTCAGCAATTTGGCCTCTCACCTTCTTTCTCAAAGCAAAATGAGGACATAGAAGATAGTTCTCATA
>NC_051405.1:27087580-27087749 GCF_015228065.2 Penaeus monodon
ACGGACGAACTAAAATCAGCCACACACCCATCGCAGCGAAGGACAGAGGAAGGCGCGTCGCCACGGAGGCCAAAGTGAGGATGGCGTGCCGCAGCGGTGAATATATTAAGGGCTGTAATGTTCGTCAGGAAAATGACTCCGCTTATGTGCTGGGGCGTCGCTCGCACTC
>NC_051405.1:27090646-27090956 GCF_015228065.2 Penaeus monodon
AACACCAACAAAACAAAACAAAACAAAAGCGCGGCGGCAAGCGAAAAACTCCGCAGCACGGAAGGAAGATCAACATCGAATTAAGCGCTCCTGCCACCGAGACCCGGGGAGCAGATAAGCAACGCACAGCTCTCGTTAGCCGGGTTGTAACACTAAATGAATATACAATGAGATGGTTCGCCGAGGCGGGGAAACTCCGGTTTACCTACAGGTTAAGTTTGCCTAATTGCGTCGCGCCCGGACGAGTCTCATGCCTGCGCCGCGGGAGGCGCTGCGGTCGACGTTTTTCTCCAGTTTTTATGTTATCCAC
>NC_051405.1:27091677-27091869 GCF_015228065.2 Penaeus monodon
AACATGCATCGTCCCTAAACTGAAACACCCTCCATAATCTACCAAACACAAGTCATTTGCCACAAGGAGATTCTGGCACATAAGCGCTGACCATATTCTTTGAACTGCTCACCGTAATCCTTCTCATCCCTTGGAGATGTTCGGCAGCCGAAGGAGAGACGGAAGTGTGTGCGAGTGAAGGTGAGATGGGAG
>NC_051405.1:27092380-27092510 GCF_015228065.2 Penaeus monodon
AGCACGACGGAGCATGAAAACAAAGCCAGGAAGACACACAAAATCAGACACAAAAAAAGGAAAAACAAAACATAGAAGAGAAAATAGACACATAAAACGAAGAGAAACAGCCAGAAACGGCGAGATAATT
>NC_051405.1:27092730-27092917 GCF_015228065.2 Penaeus monodon
ACACCCCCACATCCCCTATAGTAAAGGGAATCACACCGATTCGCCTAAAAAGTCAACACAGGGAAGCGCTGATCGAAGTCTGAGACATGAGAATTATACGACCCTCTTAAAGACCTCCGCAGGGCAACGTCACGGCTCAATGGAAAGGGGTTGGGGGCGAGCGAGTGACACAGTAAGCCATGGAAGC
>NC_051405.1:27093296-27094131 GCF_015228065.2 Penaeus monodon
CAAAATGAGAGGAGAGAAAAGTACGAGAAGATAAAGAAAGTTAAGTAACAGGTAAAACAAGAAAGGTGGATGAGGAGGAGGGTGGAGAATTGGATGGATTCAACCAAGACAGAAATTGTGTTCACGGCCATTTGGAACAAGATGAACAAATGTGCGAATGTGAGACTGAAAACGAGGGTGGCGAAATTGGAGACAGAGGGAACGAAGAAATAAGAGAAAAAGAAAAATGAGAAGGTCCTTAAAAGAAAGAAGAAGAGGCTGAAAAATTGAAAACACGTAAAGGTAATGGAAAGAAAATGAAGGCAGAAAGGGAGAATAAAACAAATGGATAGAAGGTGATGATGAAGAGGAGATACGAAGAAGAATGAGAAGATTGTAGAAAGAAAATTGATGTCTCCCCATTTCCCCTTACATATCTCCTTTCCCCCTTCTCCTTCCCCTTCCTTCTCATCGCCTCTTTCCCCTCCCCTTCTCCAATCATCTCTCCCTCTCCTCACTCCTCTTTCTCCTTCCCTTTACTTCCCTCCTCCCATTCTCTTCCTTCTCCCTTCTTCCTTTCCCTCCCTCCTCCTCTCTACTTGCCCCATTCCTCTCCTTTCCCCTCCCCCTCACCTCCCTTCTCTCCCCCTCCCCTCCTCCCTTCCCGCCCCCCTTTCCCTCCCCCTCGTCGCCAACCTTTCCCCTTAACCTTCCACTCTCTCTTAAGTGGCACCAGCTATGTAAGAGTGGCACTGAGCTCGTGGTCTAAGAGAACGCACATAAAAACGTTCTTTCGTGCTGCATAGCGGAGTGTGCATGTAGACAGCCATTACACAGGCATCAAGACTATTTTGCT
>NC_051405.1:27094281-27094504 GCF_015228065.2 Penaeus monodon
AACACTTTTTTATACTTTTCTGGAGGGTCATTCGTGAAACATGAAGCAGGTATTTCATTGTTCACTTGTCTGGTGTAATTGTCGTCATGCGCCCTCAGAGGAAAGGCGCAGCCTGCAGGGCCCTTTTCGTGTGAGCTTGTGGTACATGCTTGCGGTCTTTTGTGCTTGTAGATTGTATGTTTGCTTATGTTTATTTGTTTGCTTATCTGTATGGAGGGAGGAT
>NC_051405.1:27094748-27094880 GCF_015228065.2 Penaeus monodon
TTTTCTTCCTAACCCCTTTTCCACTTTCCATCACCTAAAAGGCAGCTTCTATCGGTCACTCAACCATGCAAATGGAAGGCTATCTCCTCCACCCCCTCCTTCCCCAAGGAATAGGGAGTTTATGCTTAATTC
>NC_051405.1:27095070-27095162 GCF_015228065.2 Penaeus monodon
TTGCTTAAATGTCTCGGTAATGGTGCGCAATTTGGCCTCCCCATCACGCACTTGTGTATTAGGGGGGGGGCAACTGCTTTGGTAAGCAAATG
>NC_051405.1:27095866-27095963 GCF_015228065.2 Penaeus monodon
AATACAGAGGAAGAAAACAAGAAAAGGAAATGATCATGTCAGGAAAATGTTTAATGCTTTTAATTGAGCGAATGAGAAAAGGAGGCGGTATCTCCTT
>NC_051405.1:27097107-27097392 GCF_015228065.2 Penaeus monodon
CCGTCCGGCAGACGTGTCTTCATACCATTCTATCCATTTCCCATTTTCTCATTTTATCCCATATTTTATGTACCTTTTATCCTATTATCTTACTATCTCCCTTTTCGTCATCCTGTGATAAAAAATATAGCTATCTGTCGAACCCATCTCTGTTACATATCTTTTATGTTGTATCAATACAATTAAAGAAATCCAAACGCCATTGCAGATTCTCCAATATATCGCATCTTCTCTGACAGCCTTCACCTTTGAAGAAGAATGCGGAGAGACCTCTTGCAATTATAC
>NC_051405.1:27097427-27098086 GCF_015228065.2 Penaeus monodon
TGGAAAACGCAGAAGGAGTTGCTATTCATCTTTCATGCAACAAAAGCAAGGAGCCTTTGCTTTAAGCTCTTGGGTGTCATGTAACAAAAGCAGCATAAAATGGATCCTACAAAGGGGGTTCAAGAACTTTCGGTTTGTGTTTGGATCCGCTTTGTGTTGCGAGATGTTTATTCTGTGCTTAGTGGTATACAGTTCTTTGTGTAACGTATGTATTCTGTCTAAAACTGCCTGTATTTTCCATTTGTTCATCCCACCTTGGGCGAAATATGTATCATTTGTTATGAATTTCATTTATAATGTATGATTATGAAGAAGGGAAAATAAAATCATAAGAAGTGAAATGTATAATAGGTTTGGAATCCTCTTCCCAACAGACGCGGGTAATCATTCATGTCTCTCATTTTCTTTTTTCTTCTTTTTGCAAACTCTTTCTCTCATCTCCAACTCTTCCTCTCCACTCATCCTCGGCAAACAGGCACATGTCAAGCTTTAGGTATTTTTTCTAAGTAATTTTATGGCTTCGCAAGCCCTCTTAGCCGACAGGTAAACATTGGCTGGCAGTCATAAAAATGCTCTGCGCTCTCTGAGAAAACACTTGTAGACAGAAGCTCCTTGTCTGTAGACAGTCTTGGATGCGTCTGTGTGTCCAAGCGGAGGTC
>NC_051405.1:27098138-27098270 GCF_015228065.2 Penaeus monodon
TTGAAGATGCGTTCTCCTGTGTCAATTATTTTTATCATTTTCCTTGCATGCCTTCCCAAGTAGCTCTTTAACTCTGACGCAGAATCTTAACCAGTGAATAACGTAGTGGAATTTATAAAGATAGAAAACCTG
>NC_051405.1:27098549-27098692 GCF_015228065.2 Penaeus monodon
CGAACAGCCTGTGATTTCCTGATCCTGGGCCGCCCTTCACTCCGTCAGTGTCCCACAGCAACTTCACAGTCCGGTATTGAATTCACTTTACATTTAGAAGCAACACACCAGGTTTCGAGTCGCACGAGGAAAGTTCCAGGACC
>NC_051405.1:27099982-27100095 GCF_015228065.2 Penaeus monodon
TAACGCATTAGTCTACGAAGGACAATTGAGGAAATCATAACAGATCTTGAGGTAAGGAGAACGAGAGGAGGTGACTCGGCCGGCGAAATGCGAGCTGAAGGCTGGGGGGAAAG
>NC_051405.1:27100736-27100887 GCF_015228065.2 Penaeus monodon
AGCCGACATTAAGCAACCGAACAGACGTAAGGCACCCAACCCTCAGCGCTTATTTATTCAAGACGAACACCTCAACGACCGGAGAATAGGGAGGTGATTGTAAAGGCAGCCGCCGTGGATACTTAACCCAAGATGATAGATAGATAGATCA
>NC_051405.1:27100973-27101050 GCF_015228065.2 Penaeus monodon
TGTGAGAATAGCCTCTTCCAGTTCTTGAAGGAACAGGATACGTCTTGAGATACGCCTCGGTACACACTGCACTGTTT
>NC_051405.1:27101456-27101576 GCF_015228065.2 Penaeus monodon
GTTATGAGTTCGGGTCGTGTTTTTCTTTGTCGTTTAATTAGATCCTCCGTACATTCGAGGAGAGAAAGGTCGTTGTTGCAGGTCAGTTACTTGCAAGGCAACATATACTTTTTCATTCTG
>NC_051405.1:27102006-27102214 GCF_015228065.2 Penaeus monodon
TGCCAAAGCTTAGCAAAGACTAAACTGAAGGAACAGGGAGATAGATAACCGAACAGATATGATAAGATATAACAGATTTATCGCTCCTCATTTTCACGTGATATTAATCATGTTGCTGGAACCATAAACCGTTTTATTATGGTCACATTAATTACGTCATTTTTGACCGCAGACAATTTCCTCTCCCGAGTCGCTCCTGGTTTGCTTT
>NC_051405.1:27102813-27103077 GCF_015228065.2 Penaeus monodon
AGGAAGAAACAGACTAGAGAAGACCAGCGCTGAAAAGCCCAAAGCCAAGAGGAGCAAGAGAACCGTCCTCTTGATCCTGAAGGCGATCTTGTCACTGTCTCAAGAGCTCTGCATCCCGAGAGGCGGCTGAGGCGGCGATGACATGGCCAGCGACAGAGAAAAGAAAGTTAATCTCAATGTTTACTGCTGATGAAAGGAGCTGCTTAATGAACTGGGCGCTCTTGTTCCTAGTTCGGGGAGGGGGTGGGCGAGACTGGGTCCATT
>NC_051405.1:27103249-27103572 GCF_015228065.2 Penaeus monodon
AACCGTCATCTAACCCCCATTCTCACACCTCTTCCAAACCCCTCCCTAACTACACCCCCCCCCCTAAAACATAATATATCCCCCTTGTGTTATCGCCTGGAGCCACGGCCTCTCTCCTCCGCTCCTCCGACAACCGCCTACGGTATAAATAACATCACGAGACCCCTCGCTTCCTCTCGCCTAAAGTGGAGCCACATTTCATAGCACTCGCCGAGAAGGAGAATAGCCGACCGGGGCCACGGCTGATGCATAAAAGATGTATAAAGTGCCAAATTAACGTTTTGTGCGGCCTAAATCTTGTTTTAAGGGTGGGAGGGGTGCGA
>NC_051405.1:27103793-27104187 GCF_015228065.2 Penaeus monodon
ATGGGTGTGTTTATGGTGAAATGTGTGCACACATACGTTTACTCACATAGACACCACATCAAGAGAATCTAGAAGCAATGTTTATAGAGACTCCCAGTACAAGGGTTGATAAAGAGACTCCTATAGCCCTCCTACCTTAACTGATAGCTAATACGCACTGTATTTGAACATTGTCTCTGTACCTATATGTAAATGTATCTAGCCTAGCAAAATTTCCGAGCCCCTGCATCCTTCGGGTACGTTTGACACCGTGTACTGGACCCGTCTATTACCCTTTCCATGCTATATGGGCAAGAAACACCACTTCGCGTGTGTGAGATGTGAGAAAGTGTGAGACCATGTTTGTGTATATAGGTGAGAAGGGTAAGGAAAATTGTGGATGGGGTTCAAATGG
>NC_051405.1:27104521-27104618 GCF_015228065.2 Penaeus monodon
TGGCAACTTGTTAGCGATAATGGGTGTTCTCATCTCACGCAAGAACCTCACCTCTTGTCACCTTTCCTTCTCTTTATCTTCTTATCCGGGGAAATGG
>NC_051405.1:27104689-27104978 GCF_015228065.2 Penaeus monodon
GAATGGAACCCATTTGAGAAGGAGAATAAGAGACATAATGTATACACAGAAACATGAAAGAGCAAAAAGGGAAGGGAGAATGAGAGACACGTAGAGGCAGAAGAGAGAAAAGGAGGAAGGGAGGAGAATGCAAGAAGAAAACATAAAAAGAAGTAAAACAAAAAAATAGAAAGAAAACGAGACAGAAAATTAAATCGAAGAACACCCTTTGAAATTCCTTTAAAACAGAATTACAAGAAGATGCAAACATAAGCAGAATACAAAGGAAATTCAAGGAAAACGAGCCATG
>NC_051405.1:27105038-27105183 GCF_015228065.2 Penaeus monodon
AAAAGAATTGTTTAATGGCACTGAAACGTTTTTAAGTTTTAATCTCCCAAGAGCACTGACTGTCGAGGGCGAGACAGAGGAGACGTTTGGAAATCTGAGCTCGAGTCTGTTTGATCAACACTAACCTCTCTTGCAACCTCTGCAA
>NC_051405.1:27105236-27105304 GCF_015228065.2 Penaeus monodon
CTTTGTTGATTTCCCTTCTCCCTGCGTTTATCTTTCTCTCTTTTCACACACCCTTGTCTTACATAGAG
>NC_051405.1:27105762-27106282 GCF_015228065.2 Penaeus monodon
GTCTCTGTGTGTATAACAAAATGTACTAAACTATTCGTGATTTACTTCAGATTCACTTCTAAACAAATGATGCAAGACTTTATAGGAAGAGACGCCCCCGTTTCGAAAGTAGCATCATGAACGTCCCTTTTTATATATTAAATCCGACGAAGCCTCGAAGTCCAGTACATCTCAAGGGCGACACTTCATCCCGGGATTATGAATTTCTGTCCCGAGGGCATTACTTCAATACGCTGATGATTAAGTCCTAACAGCGTTAATTATACCCCATTGCGAGGCTGCACACATTGTCGCTGGGTTTATGGGGAATACAGCGTTCATTAGGTATTAGTGAAGGAAGGCGCTCTATAAGGGGCGCTGTACTAATCTTCGTATTAAGACTCACTCAAGAGGAAAGCTCCCTGATTCTCTTGATGGGCGTGTGTTGATGCATGTATGTATGTGTATATACAGATATGTAGATTGATACGTGTAATTAATGAATAAAGAGATAAAAAAGTAGGTGATAAAAGTTAAGATG
>NC_051405.1:27106639-27106902 GCF_015228065.2 Penaeus monodon
GGTTATGCATTCAACTGCCCCCCGCCCCCCCGCCCTCCCAACAGCAGCTCTCAAATTTCGAAGGATCTCTCCAGCCATCCAGTAGTTGCAAATCTCCTACTTGTGCACCCAACTTCCTCCGGACTTAACGGGTTTTCCTGTACGCTTAAAACAGCCACTGAAGGATAGAATTGTCGTGGATTATAAAGGTAGATGGGGAAGAGAAGGAGAGAGGGGAGGAAAAGGGGGATAAGGAGGAGAGATGCGAGGAAGGGGGATGGGAA
>NC_051405.1:27107265-27107645 GCF_015228065.2 Penaeus monodon
GGGAAAATACGGAGGGGGGGAGGAGGAGGAGGGAAAAGGGGGAAAATACGGAGGGGGGGGGAGGAGGAGGAGGGAAAAGGGGGGAAATACGGACGGGGGGGGGGGGGAGAGCTTAAGTGAAGAGGAACTAGAATCGCGTTAAGGAGGAGTCGGGGAGGCGGGGGGGGGGGGGAGTCGAAGAGGGCGAAGAAGAAACGAGGATGAAGGTAGAGGATCGAAGAGAAGAGGAGACAGACAGACAAGAATGAAGAGGAGAAAGCCAGAGACGAATGAAAAGGAGAAAGACAGAGACGAATAAAAAGGAGAAAGACATAGAGGAACGAAGAAGAAAAACAAAATAGAGATACGAAGAGGAGGAGATTAAGAAAATAACTGAGACT
>NC_051405.1:27107692-27108076 GCF_015228065.2 Penaeus monodon
TTCAGAAGAGAAGAGAATGAAAACTAAACACAACATTCAAATAAACAAAGAAGACAGACTTAGAGATAATTACAAAAAGCACGAAGACGGAGCAGAAGAGAGAAGATCAAGATTATGGAACGTTTCACTACGTCAGGGAATGACTAATGACGCAATAAATTTCCGGCGTAAGTCTGAGGGCCGTAACCTGGTTGGACGCGAATAGGAAACGACCAAGGTGCTTAGGACGAAACCACTTTGGTTCTCTGGCTGTCGTTTTAGGCTTTCCCTGTTGTCTCCCCTGTGTCTCTTGCCGTCTTTATCTCTTCCTCTTTTCGCTTTCCGTCTCTCCGTCTTTCTTTCTGTGTTTCAGTCTTGATTGTTTTCGCTTCTTTCTGATTAATC
>NC_051405.1:27108542-27109505 GCF_015228065.2 Penaeus monodon
CGTCTGATGAACTGAATTAGCCTCGTTAAGACTCAAGGAAGAGGAAAAGAGATGCTTGTCACTTCTTTTTTTCCTTTCCTTTTTTTTTGGGGGGGGAGGGGGTTGTTGAGGGGACGAATGAGGAGGGGGGTGAGGGAGTGTAAGCAGAGGAAACCAATGGCACCGTCTTCGAAACGGCCAAGGGGAAATATATTAAAAGGGGCGATGTTCATTCATTCATTTCTTTTTTATGTCAAACGCGAGAGAAATTATATACGAAAATGCTGGAACAATTATAAAGTACAAAAAAACGAGATAGAGAGAGAGAGAAATAAAAATGAACACCACGATAATCATGCTAATGAACTCTTAAAGAGAATATGCAAATGTTGCAAATTATGTACAAGAAAAAAAAATATATATATACCCGACATCATCGCCATATTGTAATTTTAAATACTTTAATAAGAAAAGAGCTATTTTCACTAACTATAACACTGATGATAATGGTGATCATTATCATTTTTGTCTTCATTTAATTTTTCACTATTATCTTCATATTCAATCTTGTTATTATCCTTATTTTTCTTCACCGTTATCATCACAAATAACATTATTGTGATCTCAAAAACATCACATTTATAATCATCTGCTTCGTTACTATCATCACTTGAATGTTCTCGATGACTTTATCATTTACACATAAGCTCTAACGTTTCACTACAACTATTATAGTCATTCTTGTAATATATTATCATCATTTATCAAGTTTTGTCTAACTACTTATGGAAGTATTGTTCAAGTGAAACCTCGAAAAAAAGCCTCTTTCGATAGTGTTACATAAGTGAGGCTTCATATCAGCTTGAAAGTCCTGTCCAGTAACTAAATACTCGAAACCGCTATTTTCGAAAATCTTGTCTTCTGGTTGAAGCCTCGAAGCACACCATTACGGGTAGGATTGTTTAGACGTTCGAAATAGGATAC
>NC_051405.1:27109532-27109638 GCF_015228065.2 Penaeus monodon
TGGCCACTGTGTTTTTAATTCCGGAGCAACAGCGGGATATGTTGAGTGTGGAAGCGACTGTCAAAAACTAGAGAATCCCCACTTCTCCCTATCCTATTTTCCATGC
>NC_051405.1:27109701-27110236 GCF_015228065.2 Penaeus monodon
TTCTCTCCACTCGACAGCCTTGCGCCGAGTCGAGTGCGGATCGTTCGACAAAATCTCCCCATTACAGTTTGTGCGCGGCGTCGACCGAGATCCGATACGGTGTTATAGCACGTAATTGTCAGGGGCTTTCACACAGAATATGATGAACGCTTATTAGTCACTCGAAATACGACGCAGGTCCTACGTTTGATATTCTCTCTGGTCCGCTCCGAGCCCTAACTTACTAAGCTAGGGAGGAAGGGGGGGGGGGGTCAAGGGGAGAAGGGAGGAGTATAGGGACCCTAGTTCTGATTGCTAGTAAATTACGGGTATCGATATTAGGAGAGTATTTAACGTGTGCCGAGCTTATCTTGTTGGAATGTAAATGAACAGAGCGGAACATATGTAAGTTGAAGCACTTCGCTCACTTTCGAAATTCGTCCGACCCTCATTCAAGAGGATAACTTTCGGTGATCAATATCATTCAGAGTTTGTTTGTTCTAACACTTCGAAATGTGATGTATTTAGATTTATTCTTCTTTGTCACCTCTTTGCA
>NC_051405.1:27110289-27110696 GCF_015228065.2 Penaeus monodon
TTCATATCTTGACAAACGAATTTGTTTAAGTATAAAATCATCCAAGACTTTCTAACCACAAAGACAAAAGGGCTTCCTCATGCAACCGGCTATCCACCCACAATAAACATTCTCCATAAACACTCACCTCCCTGAGTATCAACATTTCGAAACCACAAAACCCGAGCTCCCTTCGCTTGCCTTCGAACAGTATTCAAGCATCATATTTTAACTTCCTACATGCATCAGTAATTACAACAGATTCTGCTTCGTGAATCTTCCTCAGTCTCAGGCTCTGGAATGTCTGAAAATTCCCCTCGCCCAAACAACGTTACCCTGCAACAAACGTTTGCTCTACCTTAGAAAAAACACACCAAAGTACGCTGAGGTTTATGAGATACCGATGTAACGTACGCTATAGTTGCGTG
>NC_051405.1:27111044-27111330 GCF_015228065.2 Penaeus monodon
TGCACGTAAATACAGATAAAAGATTGATAAATACTCATGCATAAATCTATACGTGCACATTTTTTTCAACACTTGCAATAGTATTTCCGTTAACGTTTTGCTTTCAGCCACTAATATTCTTTTTTTTCGAAACATTTTATTTTTTTAACTTGAAACTTTATTTCAGGGCTAAGCTTAAATTCAGATTATTTAAAATATGAAAATACTACCATTTTTCATTTATTTTTCAGGGGACAAGAGGAAAGGTAGTAGAAAGGAATGCAAGGAATAAACACTATATATTCAT
>NC_051405.1:27112133-27112299 GCF_015228065.2 Penaeus monodon
TTATCTTTTACAATTCCTCTTGAAAGTTTATTTGATTGTCTTTGCCTATCTGTTCTAAAAATTTTTTTGGGATGATGAATATTTGTGAGTAGATTCTGTTCTAAAAAAAAAAAAATCAATATAACCCTGTATTAAGATTAATCACATTTCTTCCCTTGGTACGACC
>NC_051405.1:27112670-27112953 GCF_015228065.2 Penaeus monodon
CTCCGGAAACGTGTAGTAAATCAGGCGTTCTCTATAAAAAATAGAATAATAAAATAAAAAAACAATGAGGGACGAGTCGGGAAATCAGATTGTGAAAGACAAAAAAAGGCGAAAAGGTTGGAAAAAATTACGAAAGTATCGTCTCACAGAAAATAGGAGCCTGCTCTTAGTTACGTCACTCACTCACAAAGCGCCCTCGATTTTTTTTTTGTTATCTTTTCCAAGAACTGGAGAAGACGATGCTGTTAATGATACAATCTTCTTAGATTTTTTTTTCTGATAA
>NC_051405.1:27113104-27113202 GCF_015228065.2 Penaeus monodon
AAGAAAAGTTAAAACAAAGCAACACCAACAGGAGAATATATACAAAGACCCTTGTAGGATGTCAGAGAAAATAATACGACGGACGGAAAACTCACAAG
>NC_051405.1:27113250-27113488 GCF_015228065.2 Penaeus monodon
CTTCGAAATTTCCGGCGAAACAAAAGACGTCCAGAGGGTAAATTAGCGCAGGAATTTTTTAATCAATGGAAGAAAAGCGACGGAAGTGAAGGACGAGGAAAGAAAAAGAAAGAAGTGAAAAGCTAATAATGACTAAAAAAAAAATCTGATTTGCAAGAACGAAGAGTACCTGGGTCTTATTTCTGAGTGTGAATCTTTTATTTTTATCTTTTAGGTTTGTCTGTCAGGGTCTTTTCGG
>NC_051405.1:27113934-27114228 GCF_015228065.2 Penaeus monodon
GGTGCATGTAGGTACACATCGCAAAGGTGATAAATATTGCCCAAATTATCACCAAATTTCCCTCTGCGGCCAAATCCCCGGCCGCAAATAACGTCCCCCAGAATACCCAAGGAACACTCAGCTGATGCATGAATCAAGGTAAGACAAGCTCGGCTTCTCAAGCAGGTGAGAGGACAGGTCTGTCTGCAGCAACTTTAGTGATAAAGGTTGCAGTTGCATGCGTTTTCTCTTACTATATATGTACAACATTTATCTATATTAGCATATTATTGTTCGACTCTCTTCCTCCCACGT
>NC_051405.1:27114477-27114641 GCF_015228065.2 Penaeus monodon
CTTCTCCCACTTTTATTCCCTCCATTTATCTCTATATTTCTCTCTCCCTTCTCGTTAGCATACGTGAAAGGATTGCAAGCATATCTATCATGCATGGTTTGCTTTGGGCGAGCGTGGAACGTGCGTTAGCATGGCACAATTAAGACTAGGCTGGGAATGCGAAA
>NC_051405.1:27115039-27115415 GCF_015228065.2 Penaeus monodon
AGGGGGGAGAGGAGTAGTACTTTCATCATTTTTAATTTGACAGCTTGGAACTGTCTTTTATTTATTGATCTTTGCCAGATGCAGTGGCTTTGTACATCAGTGTTGGATACGGCTAGCGTCTCATAGAAAGAAGAAACAACCTCACGTCATATCGCACAATATCCCACAACCTCACACACCAACGCAAAACCTAATACAAACCTTCAAAATAGCCCACAGCACCACAGCAAAATCTTACAGCTTCACACAGCGACACAGAACTTCATTATACGTTTCCAAATATCTCATGGAATTTGACAGACACCAGAAAATAAATGAAAATTCATAACACCAGAATTTCACATTAAAAAAATGTAAGAAAATCATTAGACGGTAG
>NC_051405.1:27115581-27115926 GCF_015228065.2 Penaeus monodon
GCAAATAAAATTAATCTAAGCTTGAGCAAATCCCATGTAGTGACGAGTGATGCTAGTAATTAGAATTAACTATTGGCCTTGTTCCCCGTCCCAGCTTGCCTTGTTAGTTCCGATGGCCGAGAGGGATTCAACCATCCATACTTGTAATTAAAATTCCTCGCCACGACAAGCCCCGCGAACAGGCTTCCTTTTGGTTCCTGTGTGCAAGAGCTTGGTGGCCTCTGCGCTCGCTGGGGGTGCAAGGGCGTGCTGGAACGGGGTTGCTCTGCGCTTAAATGATTTAAAGGAAAACGGAAGAATATACGGTACTTAGACTGGGGTTACATGTACTCTGAAAGTAACACA
>NC_051405.1:27116975-27117180 GCF_015228065.2 Penaeus monodon
CTCATGGGGAAAAGTACTCTTTCCAAACACCGATTCATTTACACACCAGATAATTAAATACTAAATATGGGATTTGCAGGCTTAATGAAAGTAATTGAGATTACCAATTTTAAAACTGCAATACTCTCATTTTGACATAAAAGCAATTACTTACGGCACAAGAACTCATTTATCTAACTCGGGTAATGAAAAATTCTTGTTTAGT
>NC_051405.1:27117705-27117828 GCF_015228065.2 Penaeus monodon
AAAGGAAGGGGAAGAGGAAGAAAACGAAAGAAGGGGAGGAGAGGATAAGAGAAGGAGAGGGGGGAGAAGATGAGAGAATAGTGGGGATCAGAGAAAGAGGAGGAGAAAATATGTGTTCAAAAC
>NC_051405.1:27117880-27118098 GCF_015228065.2 Penaeus monodon
ATAAAACTAGTAGACGGAGATACATTCAGAAAAAAATGAAAATAAGAAAAAGGAATAAAACGCTAGAAGGAAAGGGATATGAAAATTGAGATTGAGGTGAATAGAGATGAATTTGACAGAAATAACCCTGAAGTGTCCGATCAAAGGATGAAGGAAAAATTAAAACAAAAATATAGGAAGAATTTTAGCTTTCCACGTCTCTCAATGAATTAATAAAG
>NC_051405.1:27119205-27119370 GCF_015228065.2 Penaeus monodon
AATATCAACAATTCCCCCGAGAGAGGCAAAGCGACCTCCGTCACAGCCAAGAATCCCTAAGTTGAATCTCTCCGATTATGGAAAAGTTTAGGACCCGAAGCATATGGAGAGGAAAGGTTGCATGAGGAAGTTGTCGACCTTCTGATCCCGAAAAAGTCCTTCGTC
>NC_051405.1:27119751-27120002 GCF_015228065.2 Penaeus monodon
CATTAATGGCACTGTCAGGAGGAGGGTGAAGAGTCAGCAATAAAGGCAGATAATGTGACCATCAGAGGTAGTGTTAATGGAACTCAACGTCACTTGCAATGGAAGTCAGTCATAGTAATGGAAACGTCCGATTTAACGAGGGAGGCCAAGTGCATTATAGAAGAATGGTATCTGTCCTCATCCCCCCTTTTATGGACGTTTCTTGCGTTTCTTATTCTCTGCAAGGTCTTTTTTTTTGGGGGGGGAGGGTG
>NC_051405.1:27120227-27120314 GCF_015228065.2 Penaeus monodon
ATCCTTCATCCCTTCCATTCATCCTCCTCCTTTTATAATCCGACACGTCAAAAAAGGACCACATAAATAAAATCCACATACGAACAA
>NC_051405.1:27120380-27120559 GCF_015228065.2 Penaeus monodon
TGCCAACTCCAACGACCATCTACCACATAGACCCCCCCCCCAGAAAAAAAAAGAACAAGAAAAGGGAAAAATACCAAAATACCGCTGGAAATTACAATATAACCGAGCTCTGTGACGCTAATAAGGGCGAAAAATTCATAACAGATGACTTTCCTCACGCGTTTTCGCGCTTTAAACAC
>NC_051405.1:27120852-27121016 GCF_015228065.2 Penaeus monodon
CTATTAAATTCTTAAAGTTCCACCCTTGGAATGAGTCTTGGTAATAGGTCTGTCCGATAAGAATTTCCAGAGAGGTAAAAGATAATTGTGGGAGAAACGAGATAGGATAAATCAAGAGTGACTTGAGAAATAATAAACAACAAAGTTAGAAAGGGATACAACTG
>NC_051405.1:27121233-27121661 GCF_015228065.2 Penaeus monodon
GAGCAGAAAGGTGAAATAGATCAGCATACAGTATACAACGAGCGTGGAGAATGTGGAGCTGAAGAGAGGGGGGTCAAGAAATATATGAGAAGGAGTGTATAGTCCAAGTACTCGTTAAGGAGAATGTACTGCGTGTCTTTGTGTAACTTGAAAGGAGTATCAGTAGGCCTACCCACCCTCCCTAGGAAAGTAATAAATCCCTTGGTATTATGTGGCCATCCCCTAATGCTATAATAAAGTAACTACTGGTATAACTATTTCCTGTAACTGCTTCCCCCAACGAAGGGTATTCCATGGAAAGCGTGCAGTTTATCATTCCTTAGAAAAGGTAGATATGGCTATGAATGTGGGTGATATCATGGTGTCTGAATGGTGGCTGACAGACATACGGAGAGACAGACGAACAGGTAGAGGAACAGATGGAGATG
>NC_051405.1:27121842-27121960 GCF_015228065.2 Penaeus monodon
TAAAGAAAGAAAAGAAAAAAGCAGAATACGAGTACATACTCGATGCTGGTGAAGCGTGGAGATGGCAGAAAAGGATGGAGAACCAGGAAAAGCACAAAAAATAATAGATCCCCCCAGG
>NC_051405.1:27122021-27122148 GCF_015228065.2 Penaeus monodon
CCAGAAGATAGGGTGAGTCGGCGAAAATATCACGCGCGGTGCCAAGAGCAGTGTTTGCAAGTGACAGTTTACGAAATAACATCTATGGTCTTGGAGCGAGAGTGGCTGGTTGGAAGCCCATGGTGTT
>NC_051405.1:27122175-27122365 GCF_015228065.2 Penaeus monodon
GAGGCCAGGCACGCAGAAGGCAATAGAAAAGGTTGGAGGGATTGCCTTCGTTCCAAGCTGTTTTACTCGTGTACGTACATGCGGAATCCAGTCATGATGCACAAACGTACAGGTAAACACACATCTGTCTCTTTCGGTTTCATTCGTGTGTACGGAAGACATGCACAATGCACTAACATAAAGAGAGAGG
>NC_051405.1:27122514-27122941 GCF_015228065.2 Penaeus monodon
CCCATCTGTTCCGGTTCTGTACGGATATTCGGATCACACTCAATGCAGAAACACAGAGATGAGCACAAATCTTTCTGATCTTCTCTATCTGTATGTACATATGCACTTTATGAAATCGAAAGTAGCATCGGAATCAATATTCTATTTCTTTAGAGTACATTTGATATGAAATGTGTTTTCAGTTTTATACTATTAAGTACAACATCAACAACAAAATAGAATTTAGTTCAGGAAACTCCTTTTCTGAGAATGTCAAGAACTGCAAGAATGATTGGGGAAAAAGAGCAACATAGTGTGCATTCTGATTGATAGAGCCAGGGTGGAATTGAACATCGAAGTGCAGTCGGTGCCATTAAGAAAAATAAATCTTACCCTCGAGAGACATCAAAGAATTCGCATTTTATAAAAAAAAAAATCATGAGTTAGA
>NC_051405.1:27123621-27124140 GCF_015228065.2 Penaeus monodon
AACTTCAACAGCCTGAAACTCCCATGAAGCACAAACTTTGATTCCTAACCAGTTCATGCTTTCACCGGTATGCGACGAAAACGGAATATGAAAGCGCCGCGTCACGGAATTTAGACTTTCCATCGCGGGGAAGAAACAGATCTGGTACGTTATGTTATACGTTGTTATGCTGAGACTATTTCGTTCCTCTGCTACGTTATGCTGTTACATTTCTCTGCTACATTGCGCTGTTACGTTACTCTACTGCGTTATGCAGTTACGTTACTCTACTGCGTCACGCTGTTATGTTACTCTGCTATGCTAGACTGCTACATTACGCTGTTGTGTCACTCTGCTCGTTACGCTGCTAGATTACTCTGCTATGTTCAACTGGTACGTTACGCTGTTATGTATTCTGCTATGTTACTTTAGGCTTATACGGTGCGTCATTTCTCTCGTGGAATTCATGGACTTGTACGAATGATATCAGAGAAAATATAAAATGAAGAAGTTTGGAAAGTTTGAAATATTAAAGCAACG
>NC_051405.1:27124447-27124563 GCF_015228065.2 Penaeus monodon
TTGGCTTCAGTATACGATAATTTAAGATAAAAAAAAATTAAAGCAAATCCTGTTCCATAAAAACACCGCATTTCTCAGTACAGCATTACAGAAAATAAAATTGGGATCATTATACT
>NC_051405.1:27124897-27125089 GCF_015228065.2 Penaeus monodon
CACGCACCCACGAAAAACCAAAGACATTAATACAAAGATAAGCTAACGACTGTAGCCAGATCTTTAGTTTTCTAAAATACCCGAAGGATGGGAGGCGGTGGGGAGAGAGAGAGGGGGGGGGGTGTATAGTAGAGGGGTCTAAAAACGAAAAAAAAGCATAAGAGGGATAAGAGACCGGGAAAAATACGCACT
>NC_051405.1:27125124-27125365 GCF_015228065.2 Penaeus monodon
TGGTTTAGGTAATCCCTTTTTTAGGGGTATTTTCTGTGGATTTAGAAGCTTAAAGAGACATAGTTTAAGAGTCTGAATAAACTGAAGTCATAAAGTTTAAAGTTCGGAAAGACATTAGAGGGGCTGGGGGAGACATCTGCTCGTCGATGGGACTAAAAAGAAGATAAATGCAAAGGGAAAAATCGTAATCCACACCCGCACACACTTATATACACAGATGTGAGAGTGCTTGTGTGTGTTT
>NC_051405.1:27125873-27126125 GCF_015228065.2 Penaeus monodon
AATATCCGTAGCAAGGGTTACATAGAAGACCAATAACACATAACAGGGGAGACAGCGATAGCACGCAGGAGAGCAGGTCATTAAGGGCGAAAACGCACTGTAAACGAACTGAGAAATAGCCTTTGCATCAGTAACAAAAGAAATAAAGACGAGAGTGGGAAATAAAAGACGTTAACAAGCGTACGAAGAGAGAAAAGGGAAGGACAGATAGATATTTGAGTTAGAAGAGAGGAAGGAAAATAATAACAGTAC
>NC_051405.1:27126508-27126659 GCF_015228065.2 Penaeus monodon
AGTCGATTAGGGAATCAAAACAAACCACAAAAAGAGAAAAAATATAAGCAAAAGAAATCACAAAGAAAAGTGAACATGGGAATAGAGATAGGGAATGCGAGGGTCAAAGATAGAGTGAAAAAGAAACCGATTTCAATTTCGTTCATGTTGC
>NC_051405.1:27127384-27127570 GCF_015228065.2 Penaeus monodon
TTTCAACCTGAACTGGTCTGCTTAACATGAATAAGATGTTTTCTGATCCCGACGTCTCACCTCATAATGCATTCGGAGCCCGATTCACGCCGTTTCAAAGGAAGTTCATAAAGTGTGAGATTCTTGATTGAAGTCGGGGTGTCATATCATCCCCATAATTCTGTAATGCATGTGGGGTAATGTATG
>NC_051405.1:27128227-27128471 GCF_015228065.2 Penaeus monodon
GAGGTCACGTTCTATTTCAAAAACTGATTAAAAACGGCAGACGCAATGAATATATGATCCATCTGAATACAACGAAAACGCAACCTTCCCCCGAGAGCATTAAAAAAGTTAACACATATTGCATCCCGCACTCTCCCTCTTTGTTTCTTGAGATCGTCTTAAACGTGAGTTCCATCTTGGTTTACTCGACAACCTATGATTCTTTCTGTGTAAACGTTTTCCCTTTTAAGGGGATCGATTCGAT
>NC_051405.1:27128875-27128970 GCF_015228065.2 Penaeus monodon
TGATAATCCTGTAGCATCCTTAATCAAGACAAGCAATATCGTTGAGATACTCCCTACGTCCCACATGCGTGAGTCTCTGCATGTCATTAACTATC
>NC_051405.1:27129733-27129851 GCF_015228065.2 Penaeus monodon
TTTGAAGTTCTAATACGGCATTTATCATCCAGTACATGGGTTAAATAAAAATTAATAAATGAAAAATAAAAAGATAAATAAAAAAACAACAATACACCATCAACGAAGAAAAACAATA
>NC_051405.1:27130118-27130205 GCF_015228065.2 Penaeus monodon
AGACGGCCAAGTACACGCACTGGGAGAGGCCATTTCTCGCGCATTCCTCGGGGGGTCGTCCAGAGAATAGTTTACTTACCACGCTGG
>NC_051405.1:27130272-27130403 GCF_015228065.2 Penaeus monodon
GCACTGCGGAAGACGTGGACTTATCACCTTACCTGTTGGGGGAGAAAAGAGAGATAATTTTATTCTTATGTTAATCATATGTGTTTATATATGGACATTTATATGATGTTTAGTTATGTGTGTGTATATAT
>NC_051405.1:27130430-27130506 GCF_015228065.2 Penaeus monodon
AGTTTTTATCGACTCATTTGTTTATATCATTTGTTAATATGTCTGATTAATCTATTTACATATAAAGATTTTTATA
>NC_051405.1:27130624-27130716 GCF_015228065.2 Penaeus monodon
CCTAAGATGAAGCAGAAAAGTAAAAAGTATAAACAGACCAAGAAACAAAAAATACGTTTTAGGATTCCTTTGCATATACAAAATCAAACATA
>NC_051405.1:27130962-27131090 GCF_015228065.2 Penaeus monodon
CTTAGAACGCGGTGAATATTCTACGAACATGAAGAGAGATAAAATTTTGACAATGGTGGAGAACGTTTAAATTATTAAGCCATTTTCTTCCCTGTGTTAGTTATGGAGATGGTGTAGAATCTATTAGA
>NC_051405.1:27131157-27131571 GCF_015228065.2 Penaeus monodon
TCATTATAGCTTGTGCTATTGATTGTTATCAAAATTGTTATTATTACATTTTGCTTCATCTTTATTATTTCTGTTATCAGCAACATCATTTAACTTTTGTCATTAATGCTGCTATTGAGTTAGTGTTGTTATCTGCCACCGTCTTTGTCTGGTCTATGGATTACTGTAGCTTCTTCCAGTGTTATATGAATCTTCAACAACAATCATTGGCATTCTAATTGGTGTTATTATCATTATAACCAACCATCATGATCATATTATTTGACATTTGTTATCAAATCACAAGGAACTTTTCCACAATCAGCTGACAGCGTACAAGGCTCTTTATCACAAAGTTAAAATACCATGCAACACATACTCCCTAATACCTGTTTACGCGCAAAGCATCTCCTACAAATCTTACTAAGGAGTAAG
>NC_051405.1:27131644-27132021 GCF_015228065.2 Penaeus monodon
ACAGTTCCCAAGCTCAAACGCAGATTCACGATTTATACGAGCCGTTCAAATATATATTGTTCCACTAAGACTGTAACTCAGCCGGCTTACCTGCACATAATTCTGCCAGACTTTTCCACAGCGGCGTAAATACTAGGTAGGGGTAGGTGGATGGAGGTGGGGCAGAAAGGAAGGGTGGAGGAAGGGGAGGAAGGGGAAGGGTGGAGGAAGGGGAGGAAGGGGAAGGGTGGAGGAAGGGGAAGGGTGGAGGAAGGAGAAGGGTGGAGGGGAAAGGGAGGAAGGAAGGGGTGGGGGAAGGGAAAGGGTTTGGAGAAAGGGTACTGAGGATGGGAGGAGAGACAAGATGGGGAGGGGTGGCTGTGGGATAAAACATGATG
>NC_051405.1:27133193-27133614 GCF_015228065.2 Penaeus monodon
GAAACACACACTCCCCCCCCCTTAGCCAGATGACGATATATTGCGTAGATTTGTACTCTTAATTGTCGAGGTAAGAAGAAACGCGTGAGTAATGTGAGCCGAAGCCCATGCCAGCGTGAAGTATGATAAGATTCGGACCACTGTATTACAATGGCAAGGGAAAGGGACAGACTTCAGCAGCCATTGTGTCCGAATGCTGATTCGTTGAGTTATATTATGCCAGAACTACTACGAACTACGAATGGGCGTCAGAAAGGGTTCGGGTGTGTCATAACATCAATTAAAAATAAAGGAACTGGAAACTCGGAAACATAATGACAAAGGTGATGATAAAACAAAGGAAATTGTGATAATTGAGTAAAATAGTATGATGATTTATAAAACGTTTGTAATCAGAGCTACGCTCTGTAACAACAACGGC
>NC_051405.1:27134130-27134284 GCF_015228065.2 Penaeus monodon
TACCTGGACACAGCAATAAGACAGATTACGCCCTCAAAGACGATAGGATTCTCTTGTCAACAACCTCCCTCACAGCTCACCCTTTCTCTCGCCAGGCTTAGTGTAAGACCCTTTGCTATCTTCCTTCCTCTTCTGATACAGACCCTTATTCCTG
>NC_051405.1:27134826-27135131 GCF_015228065.2 Penaeus monodon
TTACAAAATCTTTATTCCAGAGCTAGATGTCACTTTTTCAGCAAAATTTTATCTCAACATAATCAACATTTTGGCATACAAAATAATACCCTAAATCATGATTATAATTAATCTCCCCTTTCACAGGATAAGCTACAACAGGGAAGTAACTTTTTCAGTTGATGAATTTCATTAAGTCCAATTAATTCATAATTTTTTGTATGGCTATCTTTCCGGGAAGCAAGAGAGGAGGATGAACAGAATGATAAATTGATATTTATGCAACGTATTTGATAGGAATCATAATCTGACGAGTATTTTGATGT
>NC_051405.1:27135760-27136011 GCF_015228065.2 Penaeus monodon
ACGCTGTAACAGAGATAAGCTACAGACATAATACCGGTTCAGTAAAACATTAACCGCGTCCTTCCCTTAACTTATGAAATGCTCACCATTAATCCAGAAGTTTTGTCACTATTCTTATGAGTCTCACCGGCCTCTGGTATTTGTACAGAGACACTATGAGAAACAAGCTTTAGAAGTAGGTATGAATTATAGAGACCGTGATATATCAAGCGAGTGAAAGAAAGAATGGAAGGAAAGACGCAGGGAGGGGA
>NC_051405.1:27136650-27136952 GCF_015228065.2 Penaeus monodon
CTTTTCAAAGAGATTCGCACGAAAAGATTTTGCCATATGAATTCCTCACGACGTCAAGAGCTGTCATTCTGCTGTAGCGATAGACAGGCTAATGCACTAAAAGGTATATGAAGAAAGACATACTGTGTCGTTTTTGTATGTTTGAAATATTCATGTTTGTGTCCTGATTCCATATATGTTTTAAGAGTATTTTTCCTTTTTTTATACAACATGTCAGGGATGTGTTTATTGATGTTTATTGTCGTGTGTGTGCGTGTGTGGTGAACCGTGTTACTTCGCTTCCTTCGTTTGTGATGTCTTTA
>NC_051405.1:27137416-27137536 GCF_015228065.2 Penaeus monodon
CATAACCATAGGCTTAAAAGATCATTTATCTGTTTTATAGTAATTATAGCTGTATATGTCCAGTATATCAAAATGTTCTATTGAGAAATAGATATATATTTAGTTCTGTAAATGTCACCA
>NC_051405.1:27137659-27137789 GCF_015228065.2 Penaeus monodon
CGCACATAACTACACCATCGACCCTAAAGACATCACAAACGAGGGAAGCGAAGCAACACGGTTCACCATCAGAATGAAGAGGATTCTCAAAGGCCATAATGAGAGGTAATCGACGATTCACTCCCTCCTT
>NC_051405.1:27138829-27139045 GCF_015228065.2 Penaeus monodon
TGTCGTTATGTCCCCCCCCCTCCCTCCCTCCAATTTATATGCCCCCTACCACCCCACCCCCCCCATCTCGTCTCTCGCCTTTGATCCGCATCTCGGCAGATAAGGCAGTTCCCTCGTTCCCTCAGGAGCGGACGAGGATGAAGTGAGGGGAAGAAAGGGAACGAGGAGGTTGACGTCGATTGTGAAGGTTCTCGCTCCCCTTCTCTCCCCCCCCTT
>NC_051405.1:27139611-27139856 GCF_015228065.2 Penaeus monodon
TTACACGACTGTCTGAAGGACATGACAAGCATTCTCCCGTTTTCTATATGACGCTTTCGCCGACAGCATAACAACATCCCCTTCCGTATATACATTTACTAAGAATGTTTATATGTCTTTCAGGGAAGTAATAAAGACGTAAAAAAAAAAGGTCTATGGACCTTAAAAAAAGATCAACAGACGATATTCTCGTCTTCTTTTCTCCCGTATTAAAGATTCAGCGCCGACTCCCTTGCCACCTGTTC
>NC_051405.1:27140024-27140120 GCF_015228065.2 Penaeus monodon
TTAAACTAACCCTAGAGTACTATTTCTGAGACATTCCTGGCAGCCACGTGTCTAAAGTCTTTCTCTAAAGTCTAATTCTTTTTCCAGATTTCATCA
>NC_051405.1:27140863-27141291 GCF_015228065.2 Penaeus monodon
AATCCCTTTAATCACCCATACGTCATTCTCAACAATATCCCCTTCACAAAATTACTAACAAACAAAGCGTCACTAATTAACTTTTGGATTCCAGCAAACGCTCTGATCATTAAGCCGGACAGAGGGCGTCAGAAGCAGTAACAAATCATGAATCCATCAGGAATTCTGGGAAATAAATCACGTTAATATTAAGAAAGCGTTGCATCGCTAATGGCATGAATAAATGAGGCCATACTTAGTTCTCTACGTTCTATAAAATTCTGTGTTTATTGTTTAAATATTTACATTCATTGTAATGAGCTCCTATGTAGTAATTTTCTGTGATTCATTTGCATAAAATAATGGCACTGAATTAATTTTTTATTTCCTGGCATAAGTTTTTTTTTTTCTTTTACTATATACAGCTTAACCCGAGCTAGAAAAATTGA
>NC_051405.1:27141936-27142493 GCF_015228065.2 Penaeus monodon
TACAAAGAATAACTCAATATCTACCCTGCTAATACATACTAAATGCACCCAGATTTTAGAAACTGAAACACAGTATAAATATCGAAGGATTTACGTCCCACCCCCTACCATTTCCTCCTTCTCAGCCCGAACACGCCCATAAATCGGACACATAGTTTGTCAATACGTAATGTCTAAGAAAAAAAAGAAAAAAGAAAAGGAAGTCGGGTTTAGTTTAATTACTGAAGCGATGCGCTTTTGAAATAAATGGAGCAAAGTAAACTTATCCTGGGATTTCGGATTAGTTTCGACAACGTGAACATTCATCTACTATTTTTTTCTCGAACAAATTTCCGTTTAGAGTAATGATAATGTTCTTTTGTCTATTAGGTACTTTCGATATGTATAAATAAAACTACGCCTGCAGTAAATCTTTGAATACAGCATTAAGAGCATTCGTTTTAAAATGACCAATAATAACAATGAGTCAATTTTTTTGTGTTCATTGGATCTCTTTGTTTACTGCAATGTAGGCCGATGAACTTGAATAATTTATAAGCCTAAGTCAGTATAGGCTT
>NC_051405.1:27142640-27142723 GCF_015228065.2 Penaeus monodon
GGGAGTAGTATGGATAACATAATATGCACGCACACGGATATAGAATCTAGTTGATATTCTTCGTTTAATATAATGCAGGAAGG
>NC_051405.1:27143676-27144088 GCF_015228065.2 Penaeus monodon
GTGTTTGTATACTATCCCAGCAAGCAACATACGGTATAGGGAAAGACCCGTCGCGTCTCGTGGCCCAAATTCCCCTTCATGATCATGTAAACAATAGCAAATGAATAACTCACACAAGGAAAACTCTCCCGGACCGGTAACAAGAGCCATTCAGTCAAATCCAGATGAATAATACATGCCATGATTGCAGCGCACAGCAAACTTTCCGTTGACTTAGAAGCAATTGACGCGGTGGTGCTGGGAGGCAAGGGGAGGGGAAAGAGGGAGGGAGAGGGGAGAGGGGGATAGGGAGGGGGAAGGGAGGGGGCAAGAGGATGAGGAAAGGGGGAATCATCGGAGGAAAAGAGAAGCATATGGGATTCCGATACAACGAGGCTGCGAAGGAAGGAGAAAGACAGAGAATCCGGGGAAG
>NC_051405.1:27144829-27145253 GCF_015228065.2 Penaeus monodon
TTGCTGTGATTAGGAAACGCGTCACACTTGATGAGCCTTTTTGGATTAAACATTTTTCCTAATTAATTTATTAATTCATTTATTTACTTGTCTTATCTGTCTATCTATCTATTCATCCATTTTTTTTTTTTGCTTTTGGTTATTTTGAATTGCTGTTTCGCATTCATTTTATTACATTCTTTTATGTTTTTTTTTATTTTCTAAATATTTTACTTCCTTTTTCAACTATTCATTTATATTGATTTCATTTTTTTTCTCTCTCTTTCTTTCTTTCTTAATTTTTATTCTTCTCTTTTATTCTTTTTATTCATCATTCTAATTGTTCTTTACTTTTTTTACTTTCTTTTTGTTAACTTGATATGCCATTTTTCTTCTTTTTTTGTAGTTGATTTGTTTGGCATTTCTTACTATTTGCTCATATTAT
>NC_051405.1:27145483-27145761 GCF_015228065.2 Penaeus monodon
CGTAGGGGGGGGATTGGTCGTATCTATTTTTCTTTGATCTTCTTAAAAAAATAAAAGAGAAAAAAAATCTTCCTTCATTATCATTAAGGGTTTTGCATGAGCATTTTTTAGGGTTGTTAATTAGTTAGGTATTTCTTTATTGATTTTGTCGATTTCCTTATTTCCTTAGTCTAATTTTCCTTATATTTTTATCACTTTATCTATGGATCCTCTGCTGTTCAAAACAAAGAGCTTGTTTTTTTTTTACGTCTGTCTTCCCATTTTTCATATTTACACAA
>NC_051405.1:27146095-27146268 GCF_015228065.2 Penaeus monodon
CTTCCTATTTTCCTCCTCTGAACAGCGTTTATGCGTCGCGGAGGAAAGACTCCCGACAGATTTACAACGAGGGCGCTAATTGGCTACAAATTACCTCGCCGACAGAGCTCGATCGCCATTGGCTGAAGGACGGGTACATCTGCTGTACGATTATTCTTATATTGTGTATGTTC
>NC_051405.1:27146485-27146817 GCF_015228065.2 Penaeus monodon
CATGCGTGCTTTCCTTCCTGCGTTTACGTATACGCACATACTCGCACATAACCGAATGATCAGCCACTTTCTTGCATACATTATAGCAAGAGATTTGCGCAACTTCTACCCAATCATTTCTTAAAAAAAAAAAAAAGGTGCGCTGATTCGGGCAACCTCAATTTCGTTTTTTTCCGCGCAAAATGTCGTAACTTTGATTGCATTATTTAGTCATTTCTCGCCACGATTTCCCAGCTCCGTCTCGCCTCCATCCCGTGAGTTACTCCAACTCCGGCGACAGCGCTCGCTCAACGATTTCGTCAACTTTCACAAACTCTGTAAATGAACTCCTT
>NC_051405.1:27146961-27147168 GCF_015228065.2 Penaeus monodon
TTGTGTGTGTGCCAGCGCTGTGCGTGGCGGCCCTCTTTCCCTTTCAGAACTACGAAAATGCAGAAATAGTTGTGGAATCTGATTAACTAATTTTTGCCGGAGCTTATTCACATGGTAATCAGCAAAAGAGGTTGCTCTTTCCCCAAACTTTCATTTTTCTCTTAACTTCACTTGATTGATGATCGGCACACGGGAATCAACCTTTAT
>NC_051405.1:27147287-27147617 GCF_015228065.2 Penaeus monodon
GTAGACACACCCTTATCTGCTTTCATCTCATTCCCCTACTTCGTATTTTCTCTTAACTGTCCTGTGTCCTGACTGAAGGTGCTTTCAGATCTACTTGCTGAAATCACCTGCTGAAATCACCTCCTGAGTCCCCTACTAGAGTCACCTACTGAAGACACCTGCTGATTCACATGCTGAAGTCACCTGCTGAATTCACTAGCTAAAGTCACCTACCGAAGTAACATGCTGAAGTCACCTGCTGACGTCACCTGCTGAAGTCACCTTTCGGTCTCTCCAGCTGAGAAAGATTGATGGCTCGACGGAATTGATAAAAGGATAAAGATCATTGGC
>NC_051405.1:27148172-27148622 GCF_015228065.2 Penaeus monodon
AGCATCTCCGTGTCTACAAAAATTCATCCCGCGCCCAATTATGCATCCCGAAAGAGTTTTTCGTGTCTGCCTGCTCTCTTTAGACCAATTTCCGTCTTGTTCCCTTTCCTCTTCCCCCTCCCCCTGCTCTTGCTCTCTCCCCCTTCCACTCCTCTCCCTCTACCCGCTCTTATCTCCCTCCCTCTTCTCTCTTCTTCCTTCCTTCACCTCACTCTTCCTCTCCTCTCCTTCCCTCTCCTCGCTCTTACCCGTCTCTCTCTCCTCCTCTTCCTTCCTTCTCCGCGCCTGTCCCTCCCTCTCTCTCTCCTCCTCTTCCTCCCTTCTCCCCCCATCTCTCCTCCCCCATTAGCCAGAGGAGCATAGTTGGTGTTCCTCTAGAGTCTCGTTTTCGTTTTTTTTTCTCCTTCTTCTTTTCTCCTTCTTTGTAATTTTCTTTTGTCGTTCTTTTCT
>NC_051405.1:27149106-27149195 GCF_015228065.2 Penaeus monodon
CTTAACAGAAGCACCGGGGCAAACCTTGGCTATCTGGCTGTCGGCTTTTAACACGGCACGTGCCTTGCCTTCTCGGAAAAAAAAATGTT
>NC_051405.1:27149415-27149499 GCF_015228065.2 Penaeus monodon
TTACTCTTTTCTTACTAATCCTTTATCTTCGACAAGTATATAATGTTGTCTCACTTCCCATTACTTTACTCGTACTTGTTATGC
>NC_051405.1:27149963-27150076 GCF_015228065.2 Penaeus monodon
GCCAGGATGACTCGAGATGCGTTTAGCCATGAGAGGATCGTGAGCTAAAAGCGACTGAGACCACGGAAACAGAAAGCATGTAAAAAAGTATGACATATGAGATGATAAGATGG
>NC_051405.1:27151036-27151111 GCF_015228065.2 Penaeus monodon
GGATGACAGATCCTACGAAGTGTAATCCGATATCCGCCGGAAGTTAGTCGAGCATGGAGGAATTCCTCTCTCCAT
>NC_051405.1:27151548-27152030 GCF_015228065.2 Penaeus monodon
CACCCTCTCCATCAACATGCAAAGCTAAGAACACTCCTGGTTGCAAGATCATGCACTGGCATACGAAGATACAGTATATAACGTCTCAGTGTCAACTACAGCAACCACACTGACCGGCGTCGACACCTTACGCTCACGAAGGATTTCAGAAACTGTAATTTGAACCTGAAGTCGGTGATGCTAATCGGTTCCTGGTGGTATCTCCAGCTACCAGTCGATACTCGTGGTATTATGGTACCAGGATTAGTTTTCGCACCAAGGATAATATTTTTTTTACATCCGTAATAAAGTAGTTTACATATGCGATGGATTTAGATTTAAAAAATAAAGCTGGGGTACTTTATGCAAAATTAATCTTGTTGGCACTCTCTTTGTTTTCTGTTCGGGATGACACAAGGGAGATGTAAATCGACTGTCATTTATTTCAATAAAATACCCTTATTACTTATGCCATATTAATTTCCAAAGTATAGACTGGAGGG
>NC_051405.1:27152069-27152157 GCF_015228065.2 Penaeus monodon
CATTGGAGAGATTTTTTAATCTTTGAGGTGGGGATGTTCATAATGAAATTTAATAATGTATGTCATAAATGTAGATATTGAAAACAGG
>NC_051405.1:27152294-27152519 GCF_015228065.2 Penaeus monodon
AGAAAACTAAATCTTTCGCAAAGCATACTTTTAATGCCAAATAACGTCATGTCGAATATCATCTAGTGGACACCTGCGCCTTCTGTGAAGTGATCTTGAGGTCGAGTCCAAGAAAATGTCAGTGGAACATCTGGCTGAGTTTGAGAGGCAGAACGAAAGAGAGAAACATAAAAAAGCTAAGGTCTGTCATATATAATGAAACCAGTGCCTCATCTTTTCCTTCCA
>NC_051405.1:27152541-27152719 GCF_015228065.2 Penaeus monodon
ACTCCACTGCCAATCGGGCCATTTGTGTGCGTATGAAAGGTCATCGTGACTCGTGGTTAGATAAATGTTGTAATTCAGAGGAGATCAGAGAACATACGCTCCCACGCTCGCTCGGAACTACACACGCACACGTATATGCGCACAAATACACACGGTCGTTTGTATACCGGCACCTGAG
>NC_051405.1:27153221-27153661 GCF_015228065.2 Penaeus monodon
TCTCCTCCTCCTATCGCTAGGACATCAACAGCGAAGCCTCTCTTTCTTCCTCTCTCAGCATAGAACCAAGAAAGCCCTTAGCGTCTTCAGATACTCCACTTCTTCCTTACTTTTTCCTATTATTTATTTTCTTTCTCTATTTGTTTTTCTCTCTTCAACTTTTTTATTTCTTATTTTTAACCTACATTTTTGTCTCTCATTTTTCTTTTGGATTCATTTGTCTTTTTTTTTGTTTCTATTTTCCTTTTTCCATGTGAAATATGTTCTTTTTTTAAATGTATATCTTCGTTTTTTAAAATATTCCTTTTCTCTCAGTCCCTCGACTTATATATATTTTTTTATTTTGTTATTCTCGTCTTTTCTTACTTCTTCCTTTTCTTTGATGTTACGTTATCTCTTGCTTCGCTTGTCACTCCTATTTCCCTTACCCTTCCTAGTTA
>NC_051405.1:27153735-27153883 GCF_015228065.2 Penaeus monodon
ATTTGTGGCTTTATCCATTTCTATCTTTTTTATTTTCTGTATATTTCTATATTTCTTTTTTTTTCAACAATTCTTCTTTCATTTCCCTTCACTTTTCATTTCTGTTTATTTAAATTCCCTTCTTTCTTTCACATTTCTGTGTAATTAA
>NC_051405.1:27154624-27154841 GCF_015228065.2 Penaeus monodon
CCCATGTGCGCGTTCTCTCACACAAAACCTGCTTTTGGATGTTAAAAATGCAACATAGCATGGCCCTTGAGACCCCAGCTTGTGGCATCATGAGAGGAGGGCAAGCAGTGTGACTTACTTGTAATTTTTCCTCTCCTTTCTCTCATTTTATCTTCCTCTCTTTGTATTTCTCTGTTTACAGTTTTCTTTCTACTCCTGTCTCCTTTGTTCTTCCTTA
>NC_051405.1:27155195-27155385 GCF_015228065.2 Penaeus monodon
CATATCTTCCCCTTTTGCAGACATCTTTTACTTCCTCTTCCCACCTTTTTCCCCCTCTCTATCCTCCCCTCTTCCAATCTGCTCTTCTTTATTTCATACTTTTCTTACTCTCTCTCCATTCGTCTTCTCTATCTCTCGAAATTTGTATCCGCGACATTTTGTATGCATATTTACAAACTTTTGTACGGTT
>NC_051405.1:27155649-27155970 GCF_015228065.2 Penaeus monodon
GACTCAGGACCCAGGACTCCCCTCCCCCCATCAAGACTAAGAAATCGATACGGCAAAGCACATATGCGGTCATACATTTATTCCCACGTACTTGATGTTCACAGCAACGGTCACGAGTTCTAGTACATAAATTGTCAAAGGTCATTCTCATATTACAGTCATTTATGCATACAGTTCCCAGCTGGGCATTCAATACTCCTTTGCAAATGGTTGAAACCGGAGCGTTGTAAAGAGGTCTTATGAAGGAGGAGATAAAGATCATTTGACTCCTGATAAATGAGTCAAAATTGCAGGAGGGGGCGAAAAAGTATATAGTGGGTA
>NC_051405.1:27155994-27156094 GCF_015228065.2 Penaeus monodon
GTCTAAGTCACTTTTTGCATTACATCTTTTGCTTTCTAAATATAAATGATCTATTCGCTTCGTGAAGAGAAACTGGGAAAATCAGAACAATAAAAAAAGT
>NC_051405.1:27156219-27156517 GCF_015228065.2 Penaeus monodon
TCCTGAACAGACAAAATTATACAGCAATACCTCTTTGCTATTATCACAATTACTACATAACACAACCTTTAAGCAAGTTTTGCCGTAAAGCCGAAAACAACGACCATCAAAACTCATAGCCTCCCTCACAGAAACTCATAAAAAGACTATTCGAAATTCTTGGAATTTATAGTGTAAAGATTTAAGAACTTTCAGTTTCGCAAATAACGTCTCGGCCATTTTCAGGGGTGACTCATACATTTTGATACGATGGGACGTTATACGCTTCCAACTGTGCTAACAATAGGAAGTCCTGTAC
>NC_051405.1:27159017-27159356 GCF_015228065.2 Penaeus monodon
GTACACACTGTAAACAGTTCCTCTCTCCACACAAGCCTGGCCGTACATCCACCTCTCTAGAATCCCGGGACCGAGTCACAGTCACCGAGAAGCACATATCTTTTCGAGAATCGCCCTTCATATCCCATTTCCTTTGACCATCTTCTCCTATTAGATATATCCAGAAAATTCTTTTTCCTCTGAACCCTCGCCTTTATCTCTTCCCTCCCTTGGATATCTAAGGGAGGGAAGATCTCCATAAAATATTATGAGTTCGACCATACAAGACGTTATCGCCTCTCTAACTATTTTTTGGCGAAGGGTAATGTATATCCGTTTGTGTGAGTGTGTGTATACATA
>NC_051405.1:27161000-27161199 GCF_015228065.2 Penaeus monodon
TGACAAAAGCAATAAACTTCGCTCAAATTTATAAACAGAGGATCCTTCCGTTCGGCTTTACTTGTTGACACGACCGATTTCACTGCTAATACTCCGAAGGAAATACACAGTGCTTTATCCTTTCGGCTGCCAGCGAAGGGGAAGATAGGAAAGAGAAATGACTATTGCTTTCCTTATTTTCCCTCGCTATTTCTGCGGA
>NC_051405.1:27161527-27161816 GCF_015228065.2 Penaeus monodon
TAACCCGATGTCCTCCAGCGTTTTTCCTCCCCCTTACCTCTTTACCCTTCTCTTTCTCCATCCTCCTCTATCACTTTTTATCTGCCTCCTCCTTTGCTCCTTTAATTCCATCCTTCCCCTCTATCTATTTCCCCATCCTCTTTCCTTAGCTCCCTCTGACCCATTGCATTTCCTCCGAACCATTTCCCAATCGCCATATCTCCCCTCCTTTTCCTCTTTCTCCTCTTTTCCCTCTCTCTCTTATGCCTTCATCCCTTTTCTTCTCCCTCCTCCCTACTCCCTTACCATT
>NC_051405.1:27161974-27162084 GCF_015228065.2 Penaeus monodon
TTTCCCCTTCCCTTCACCCCCCCCCCCTTCCTCGCCATCATCTCAGCAGATGTCTCTTCGCCAAGATCGCCCGACCACAGGGATGCAAATGCGGCCCGGGTCCTGCGGTG
>NC_051405.1:27163066-27163172 GCF_015228065.2 Penaeus monodon
CGGTGAAAAAAGAGCCGAGACCTTCGTTCGCCCCAAAACTTTTGCCCTTATAATAGACGATGAAATTTTCTGCTACTTTTCCTTTGGTTTCTGCGTCTCCTTTACA
>NC_051405.1:27164338-27164496 GCF_015228065.2 Penaeus monodon
TTGATACAAGTACACAAACGCCGTATTCCGCAAAGGTATCTGGGATGTTCCCCGTCTGGCCTCCAGCCTCTCGGTCGCTTCTGACTGCGTGTCTTTTCGGGCGGTTTTTTTCCCCGGGGGGTTTTAAAAATCTAAATTAAGGAAATCCCGGTTTAAAA
>NC_051405.1:27164694-27164878 GCF_015228065.2 Penaeus monodon
AAACCCCGCGCCCCCTCGACCCGCTCTCTCCTTGTCGAAGTCTGGCTAAAATCTACATTATTCATCCCAGCCAGGAACGGCAGTCGCAGGATCTTTAAGAGAGCGTCCCGCGGGCCTGTGTTAGCTGAGATCTCCAAATGTTGAATATTAGATACAGTCTTTTTTTTTTTTTTTCCCCTTTCCC
>NC_051405.1:27165715-27165936 GCF_015228065.2 Penaeus monodon
CTACCGCTTTCCTCCCCAGCCGATGACGATATTTCTAATGAAAACCTAATTTCCATATGTGATCATCTCTTATTTCATCCACGAAAAAAATGACCACCTCCTGGGAATACGTCGTGCATACTGAATGTGGTTGGGAGACTGCATTCACATTATGGCCTTTTGGTCTCGTAGTCAAGTTCGGAATTTGTTAAGGTTTGTTTCAAATGCAAAAAAGGTATGAA
>NC_051405.1:27165976-27166127 GCF_015228065.2 Penaeus monodon
AGCAAGTATGCCTACTGTGTCGGTTTCAAAAATTAAAATACACACACACAGAAAAAAAAATTAAACAAGCAAGTATGCTTAATGTGTTAATGTTCGTTTCAAAAACTAAAACACACCAAACAAAAGATCGTATTGTGTTAATCTTCGTTAA
>NC_051405.1:27166154-27166543 GCF_015228065.2 Penaeus monodon
TGACACGTGTTAATATTGGTTTCAAAAGACAAGGTAAAAGATAATACAGAGCAATAAACACACATCAGAGGTTATCAGAATTAAAAATATTTCTAGAAAATTAGAGACTAAACTTAATTAATCCTAGCAGTAAAAGCAAAAGTATTTTGTCGGGCCTAGTTCTGATTCAGTGGAGGAAAATGAAGTAGAAAATAAATGGGGAAAATGCGGAGAAAATGAAACTGTGTGTGATGTCACTCTCGTTTCCTAATCGAGCTGGGCCACGAGACGGGGGAATTCGTTAAATGTATAAAAATAGAAGTCTAATGTTATTCCCTTTCCCAATTTTTTTTTTACAACGTGTGGTTTGACAGGATGATTCAGAGTACATTCTAATCCCATTCTGGCTC
>NC_051405.1:27166742-27166914 GCF_015228065.2 Penaeus monodon
CTTCCATGAAAATATTCTTATAAAAGGATGGAAACCCAACATAATTCACTCCACAGAAAAGAAATATCCGTAGCATGACTTTGGAACAAACTTACTTAACAGTTCCTTTCGTGGTGTTCAAACTTGTAAGTACTTTTAGAAACTATTCCCACATACATGTCCTTTTTACCCC
>NC_051405.1:27166953-27167315 GCF_015228065.2 Penaeus monodon
GTTTATTATTTTTTCCTGTAGTGTATTTACCTTCATTCAGATGTCTTCAAAACAACATTTTCGCCCCTCAAGTTCTAATCTAATTGCGTGCAAATTGGTGAGTGATGGTTAGTAAACGATTAGCTGTTATATAAATCAGTGCACGTAAGTGCTCTGTTAACATCAATATAACTCAGCGCTATGTTAACTGTGATATAAGTCAGTCCTTTGTTAACTGTAACATACCTATTTGTCATGCTAACTGTAATATACTTGGCAGTCTGTACTGTGTAACTGCAATATAAGACAGTTCTGTGTTAACTGTAATATAAGTCTCTGATATGTTTTGTAATATAAATCTGTACAAGTGTGTGGTATGTACA
>NC_051405.1:27168048-27168324 GCF_015228065.2 Penaeus monodon
GCGTTATAACAATAGCAACATGAAATGCTAAACTTTATAAGAATTGAACGAACAATGAAGATTTACATATGCAAGATAAAAGCATAAAATTAATAATTGAACGATATAAAATGCACTCACCTGCATCCAAATGCTTTATCCGAATGCCGTCTATTAGTCTGATTCATAAAATACTTGCTAAAGCCAGTCCCGAGGGTTTCGAACACTGAGGTACACACACACATACAGAGCAGTACTATTGTGTGTTATTTCACGTAGAATATTCTATGTTCTCCG
>NC_051405.1:27168698-27168990 GCF_015228065.2 Penaeus monodon
GTATGTATGTGTATATGTGTGTGTATTTTACAGTACGTAACTCTCTTCTTTTTGTGTGTGGGGGGAGGCCTACATATACAATAGTATTTCACATAATCGAGGCAGTTTTTAAATTGTTATATGCGCTTAAGGCTAATCTGAAATTGTCCTGTGTTGCTTGTCCGACAAGCCATGGAAAGCACAAACGCACCACCCCATGATAAACGACTGACACAAGCGAATACGACTAAGAACAGAGTCATATAGGTACACATACACACATTTGTAAGCTTCTACATACATATAGGTATCA
>NC_051405.1:27169308-27169378 GCF_015228065.2 Penaeus monodon
TCCGCTATTATCACATGTACCCCGCCGCCGAGAGCTACCCAAACCCCAATCCATTGTGCCCCGTCTTTTA
>NC_051405.1:27169425-27169627 GCF_015228065.2 Penaeus monodon
AGTGACTCCAGTTCGGAAGCGTTTTGTGACGTCATCCATATTCCGTCTATCCGATAAGGGCATTATCTCTAATATTTGTACACAGGCTTAACTGATACTGGTGGAGGCTTATGGAAGATAATACTTGAGGGCTTTTTCGCCTGTTCTGGAAAATCTTTATAAACTGTTTCATGTTTGTTGTGCTTGTTTTCTGTTGATTTAC
>NC_051405.1:27169869-27170863 GCF_015228065.2 Penaeus monodon
CAATGTCAAAGCAAGTTTAAGATTATGACGACTTCCTTCATTATATTAGTTTAAAAAGGCTTGTTATTTTATGAAAAGTTCACAGTTCACAGTTCACAGGAGTTTCGTTCATTTGCATTTTCTCTGCCATTATTTTTCATTATTTTTTTCCCTTGTAAACAACTACAACCCTAACTCATACTGAGGGGTGTCGCTTACAATATCAGCATTAGTATGCGTTACCACGAAATACCAAATGCTCGCTCACTGTAATTGGATACAAGTTCCCCAGCTAACTGTTAGCAGCCTCGACACCAGAGAGCGGTCGCCTAGACACTGACGCATAGCTCTCCAAGCTAAATTAAATCCTAACTTTAGCCTGGGAATGGGGATTGCATTCGGCCGCGTGACATTCCTGCTGGTTCTCGTCGGTTTGATAAAGTACCTGTTCATACCGGCTATGGGGTGAGCATACGAACACGAGAAAGGAGCTTCGTGCATAACAGGAGGTCAGAATAACACAGAATAAAGCTTGGAGAGAAAATATATTGTTGATCTAGTTTGGAATCATTGCATGAATAGGAGTATATTTTTACTCCGAAACGTAATGTATTGCGCTTTTCTCTCTTTACTATGTTTTATATAAGGTTTGGGTCTATTTTCAGCTGCTCGCTCTACAAATGGGAGAAGAATAGTGTGTCTGTTCAGCACTTTAAGGTTTGTTCTATGTAAATATGAAACAATGACTCACAATGCTAGATCCTCTTTTCTTTATTGAGGTATAATAGTTTGCGATACCTGAGTATATTTTACTCGATTTTCTTTAACTCACGTGATTTGACATGAAAAGATACCAAGAAAAAGCTACTGGCTTATAAATAAATGTAACAGGAAATATATATTGCTATATATATATTTTTTCATCTTTGTTTGTTATTTCCTCTCTATTTTTCTCTTCTTCTAAGGCAGTAGAATTAAGTATGGTTATGAAACAAACATACAATACTAGAATTTC
>NC_051405.1:27171222-27171427 GCF_015228065.2 Penaeus monodon
AAAAAAAAATTCCTTTCACTTTCCCTTTAACTTACCTGGATCATGTAGATCTGGTTTCGATTTCATTTGGGGAGAATTCAAATAACCACATACCTGAAAAGATATAAAACTGTTTTAAACATTTACTTGATATGTGTCAACAATTTATTTTGAAATATTAATGTTTAAAACATAAAGTGCATATCACAGGCCATGAATAAGAAAT
>NC_051405.1:27171688-27171823 GCF_015228065.2 Penaeus monodon
GTTTTCGTCTATCTCCTGTTCTGATTTCAGTTCAAAAATTGTGAAAAAATGTGTAGCAAAGATCCGTATGATTTTTTAACTCATATTTTCGAAGTGTTTTTAAGTATTTGCAATATCATGTGTCCCTCTTATAGC
>NC_051405.1:27171991-27172562 GCF_015228065.2 Penaeus monodon
CAGTCAGTGTGAAAGTGATTTACTTAACTCGAAAAGAATATCCGACAGAAGTATTTCAAATTCGCAAAACCGTTCCATTTCTCTCTCTATTTTTCGTATTATGTAATCACTGGAAAATCAGCATTATACTTTTACTACCTAAAGCAGAGCAAATGTTTTATTACAACTCTATGTAACAAAATATTCCAACCACTTTAAATACAACCTTGTCATGACCATCTCTATAACACCAGTTATTAATTTTGTGACTAAAACTACTTCTGTCAAAATGATAGAGATGGCTACCAATGATAAGGGTCATTTTCGCCCTTATTTCTTTATTTCTACTCTAAGACTTTGATTTGTTACCGTGACATACGTGCGGGAGGGAATACAGAGCTACAATAATTCAACGCTGGCATCCTGATCTGTCTCAAATTCCCTGGACAAGCTTTTCGAAATTCTGTTTTGGAAATGTGTGGGAGGCGAGGGAAAGGACGGGAAGGAGGAGGGGGAGGAGGGGAGGGATGGGAGAAAGGGGGGAGAGGAGAAAAAGGGAGGGGAGGGAAAGGGGAAAAGGAGAAAGAAGACT
>NC_051405.1:27172607-27173392 GCF_015228065.2 Penaeus monodon
AGGAATGGGGGACGGAAGGGAAAGAAGGGGGTAGGAGAGAAAGTGAAGGAGTGGGTTCGAGGGGAAGGAGGAATAAGAGAGAGAGGAGGAGAGACATGGGAAGAGGTGTGAATGGTGGGGAGGGAGGGGAAAGGAGAGAAAGGAAGGGATCTGAGGAGAAAAAGGAAGAAAAGGAAAAGGACAGAGAGGTGGCAGGGGTTTTAGAAGAAGGAAGAGACGAGAGAAGAGAAAGGAGAGAGAGAGAGGAAAAGAAAAACAAAGAAAGGGAGGGTTCAGGAGAAACAAAGTATGAGGGGACAGAGGTAAGGGGAAAGGAAGGAGGGAAGATACAGAGAAGCAAGGAGAGGCATGAATGAATTCGAGGAGAGGGTAGAGTAGGATAAAGAAAAGAAGGAAAAATAGAGAAGTTGATTCAAGAGAGGCAAGAAAGGATGGAGGCTCAAAGAAGAGGAGAAAAGGAGGGAAAAGAGAGAGAGGAAAGAAGAAAACAGGAGGATTTGAGAAGAGAGAGAGAGTAAAGAGTGGGTGGAAGCGAGGAGACTCGACCTCAACACAGCTGCGGAAGTAAAGTGCTGGAAATATTAGACACTTCATTTTCTCATTGGCTTTGCTATTACGAAAACAGTAAACAGTTAAAAGTATAGTCTGTCCTCTCTTTATCTCTCTTGCTGAGTACCATGTGTCTCTGTCACTCTTTCTCTATATCTATCAGTCTATCTATTCATTTAAAAGTTTGTGCGCATTTGTATTTGTTTGTTTGTTTGTGTGGTGCGGTGCGCGCGCGC
>NC_051405.1:27173464-27173724 GCF_015228065.2 Penaeus monodon
TCAGTACCATTTTATATACATGAAAAAAAAGTTCTGATGTTATGTTACTCAGATGAAACAGGCTTAGGAATATTTTTGCGAGAGCTATTTTAATTGCGTTCATTTAATGAAATGTGCACATGGTATCCACGGCCGGCCAGAGAGCAAGGATTGAAAATAAAAGAAAAGGCTATACATGTGTTGTCAATTGGAGACCTTTTTTTTTTAAATCTTCACATCAATGTTGAGTTTGGTATTTATTCAAAATGCGAGAAATCGAA
>NC_051405.1:27174115-27174318 GCF_015228065.2 Penaeus monodon
ATACTGGAGAGAACGTTTTAAAAAATTCATGTATATGCATATAAGGATGTTAACATAGTCGCATTCAGTATACACTGGAGCAGAAATACACACACGCGCACACATATGCAACGGAAGCATGAGGTGAAATGGAGTTAGGATGTACCCTGGGTCATCCATTGAAATCCACACACACACAAAAAAAAGAAATTTTGCAAGTGGAA
>NC_051405.1:27174347-27174491 GCF_015228065.2 Penaeus monodon
CATGTAATTAATTTTCCTGTCTCATGCACCAGGTAGATTCGCAAAAGAGAATCAGATCCGTAGGTATTTATGATCTATTTCTAAACTCTCCATTTTTTCTCTAAACAAATTCTAATTATCGGCGATCTAATTTCTGTTATAATT
>NC_051405.1:27175218-27175332 GCF_015228065.2 Penaeus monodon
TATGATGTAACTTTCTTAATTTTTACTAACACAAAAATTGTAAATCTCGTTAGACCAGTGGGAAAAATATCTACCACTGAGTGTTAACAAAAGTGTTAGCATTAAATACACATG
>NC_051405.1:27175434-27175620 GCF_015228065.2 Penaeus monodon
TACGCATTCATACACATTCGTTTGTATTTGTTTGTATCATGTACGTCGCACATGGATACAAGCAAACACGTACACACGCAGTTCTCTCTTCTCTTCCTGGTTCACCGGCCTGTGTCCCCGTAGCGTAAAGTTTTCGACTCTGTATCCGAATCACATACCCCCTTTAGGCCGATTCGTGCTAGCCAC
>NC_051405.1:27175651-27176437 GCF_015228065.2 Penaeus monodon
ACGAGAACCTTTTACGGCGTTGTAGGTTCTGGTGACGTCGGAAAGTGGAGATTCGGTGTCTGAATGCACAAGCACATCGGACTTGCGATTGGAGAGCGTTCTTTGACCTCACGAAGAATATTGTCTCGTGGTTGATATGGTTAATAACAGAAAGAAGGTGGGCACTGAATATTTCCTTGTGATGAATGTTATGCACAGTTTCATTGATGTAGAAAATGGCAGATATTTGGGATGGTAGATGTGTGTTGTTAGATATGAAACGCCTACTTAAAGCTATAATTGTTGTTATAAATAAAAATCGACATATATTTAGCATGGTAGTAATTGATTATTACGTATGGAACGACTATTTACAGCTATATTTTTAGTGTAAAATAACAGCTAAGATTTAGCATGGTAGTAATGAATTATTAGATATTAATCGACTAAATAACTCTAAAGTAACTCTGGAGAACTTTACCTGGAGAACTGGCAGAATCGCGTACAAATCGAAGAAAATGTAGTCGACCGGCATACGTGTTTCTTCTACATGTATCAGGACCGATAACACATGTAAATCCAAGTAACAGAAATAATTTGAAAGTGTGTAAGTATTTCGCGCGTGTTTTAACCCGTTACCCGACTCTCCCGTACCTGAGAGGATCGCGTTGTCGTGACGGTGAGCGTGTGTCTTTGGTCTCTCCTCGGGTGTGTTATGGACACGAGAGTCAAGACTGGCGGCTAATAATATGGGCATTGAGTTGCAACTTTGGAGGTGCGCACGGTATTTACGCTTTGCAGACTAGC
>NC_051405.1:27176534-27176707 GCF_015228065.2 Penaeus monodon
AAAGGCAAACACACACACACAACAGAGAGGGAAACCTGCCCGTTCAACAGATGCTATTCATTCTGCAAAGTTAACAGGAGTTTCACACTGTTTGAGTATTCTTCCTTTACAAATTCGTAAAGATTTCATTTTTTAACTCATTCTATTTACACATATTCATTCACTGATAATAC
>NC_051405.1:27176940-27177278 GCF_015228065.2 Penaeus monodon
AGGAGGACGAGGAGGGAAAATGGGAAAAATTAATGGATTACATTACGCGAGTTACCTTAATCAAAATTTCGAAATTCCTTATTTATTCAAGATAGAGGGAGAATTAAGAACAAAAGTGCGTAAACAGCTGATTTAGAAATTAAGATAAGAGTAAAAGTAAATGAATAAATAAAGGAAACCTAATCGTCCCGCCCTTTAAAAAAAATGCCTATGATCTTTCTTCTCGTTAGATTATGCAACTTTTATTTATTTTTTCCTCTTTTTTCAATATCCCATTTCTATCTACACGAATGGTAGATATAGGTTGGAACCTGGTCAGCAGCATGATGTGAAGGATT
>NC_051405.1:27177544-27177827 GCF_015228065.2 Penaeus monodon
ACCACCTTATCTTTATCAATGATAACTGATATCGTCAATTATTATGAGTCGGATTTCCTTCACTATCGAAAGAAAGTTAAAAGGACCAAATCTCTTATCAGACACGTTAATCAATACACCAGTGACTGCTGATGGAGACAGATAATCAATGCCCAATATCACTTTGACTTTTCATTCATATATTTTTCCCCCCCTCCCAATCGTAATAGCAATTCTAATTATAGGGACGATGATAATGAGGTCCTTATGTATTTTTCTGTAACTGCGGTCGTTATTTCAGGTA
>NC_051405.1:27178674-27178963 GCF_015228065.2 Penaeus monodon
CTTTCAGATGTCATCCATGTAAAAGATTGTATATCAGTTACCCGATGTAAGATTGATGTCCAGGTTCAGCAGCTGTTACGGGATGCTGCAATTGCCGACAGAGATGGAGAATTATGCCACACACAAAGGGAGAGAAGAATGTCTGATGTGGCTGGTGAGTAATGTGTGCTCTTGTTGAGAGGAGATGAATGTTCACTTTGCATGGTGATGCTTTGATGGATGGTGGGAGCGAGGGATGAATCTTCCTTTTTATTCACTTCTTTTATATTTGCCATTTCTCTCTCTTTCT
>NC_051405.1:27179186-27179459 GCF_015228065.2 Penaeus monodon
TTTTACAAAAACAAAAGCGCAACAACTATATGTGAATGTAGAAAAGCGAGAGAGTGAGAGGAAAAAAAGGAAAAGAAAATAACGCAATACTCTTTTAGCTTTATCGTTTCCATGTGTTGCCCTGTAAGAGTAACTGATGGGTGGCAAAATTGGAACACGATTATCTGCCCTGATGATCTTCAATATGAGCGGACAGGTGAATGAGACTCGCATTGATGTCGAACCAGGTTATTGAAAATAGTGTAGGTTGTATTTTCTCTCTCTTTTCGTCCG
>NC_051405.1:27179834-27180049 GCF_015228065.2 Penaeus monodon
TTCTTGATATAATCATAACAAGGATGAGACTGAAACGATGTATCTGTATGGATCTCTCTGCCTCGGCTTTGCTGTTATCTAATGAAATCCAAATAGTTAGAATAAACAAGCGTGTCTTTATAGATGATTATACGGAGAATGGGCGGGGGAACACAGTAATTATACTATGGAGGAGATTCATTAATATTATGCACTCTAATTGCTTTTGGGTATCG
>NC_051405.1:27180230-27180310 GCF_015228065.2 Penaeus monodon
GATACATACATGGCCCTTTACTCTTACTTTCACATATTGACACACAAACTCTTGTGTACGAGATAAATTGTACACTATTC
>NC_051405.1:27180539-27181111 GCF_015228065.2 Penaeus monodon
AGTAAGGCAGTATGTGTGAGTCTGTGTGTATGAGCATCAAAGTATGTGTAAATATATTATGCATATCGATTAGTTTCTACGAATAAAAAACAAAAACAAACCAAAAAACGACAAATCAACCACAGCAGCACCAACGACGAACGAGAGAGCAAGAGAACAGAGCAAGAGACACCCCAAACGCAAGGCGAGAGACGCCACACGCACCCAGCAGCCCAGCCTCGAACTCCAAGCGAGTGTCGTAAAGTTGGCCCTAGGAGGGAGAGGCCCCGAGATACATCGCCTCGCCCTCCAAACGCGGCGTCGAGATGCTACCGGGGTGTCTTCAGAGTCAACAGAGCCTCGCGTTTCACCAAACAATGGAAGCGTTTAAAAAGCCCTCGTTGTTTGTTGAGTAAATCCTTCCGTGTTGACGTAGACGTGTAGTGATATTGAGAGTCGCTGCTTTGTACAGCGTGTGAGATAATTCCGGATAATGTAAAAACAATATGTTTGCATACATGTAAGGGGGTTAGATCCTATCAGAAAGCTAAAGGAGAATATTTGAATATATAAACGTATACATACATACCTAA
>NC_051405.1:27181226-27181896 GCF_015228065.2 Penaeus monodon
CCCATTTATAAACACACGTATCTTGTTTTTTGTGTTTATCTGTAGAAGAATAAAATAAATACTTTATATATTACTTCAGAATGGCAAAACTAAATCATGTAAACAATTAGAGAGGCGAAAAAAAAAAGATTAATGTTTTATTTAATTAAAGAGGACGGTATCTTACTCATCCCGCGCGGAATTTCAGTGAAACAAATAACAAGATGCACACCGGGGATTTGTAAGTGAAATATGGCGTGGAGAATCCGTAGAGATTCCATTGGCATTAGTTCAGGGATGATATATGCCCGAGCTCTTCAGTGAGTTTCTATTTAACTCGGCAAAACTTGGAGAATGTAAATGAGTTAAATCAGTGTCTTTGCCGAATACCATTTCAAGAAGATAGTTCTTTTACAAACGAGATTTATTTTAGTATACACTAAATGCTTGATAAATCAATTAGTTATTGTATTGGCTCTTCATTTATTCATTCACTTATATATTCCTGCAATAAAGAAAGAAAGAGTAATGGTAACAAGTAAAGTAAATAGGATTGAAAAAAAATGGAAATGAATATACGATTGACAAACAAACAAAAAAGAATAATCACGTATGTAAAAAAATCTATACTCCTCATTAGTACCTTCAATCATTAGATTCGACATAAAGCGAGAGATCGAGAGAACGAGCC
>NC_051405.1:27182078-27182480 GCF_015228065.2 Penaeus monodon
ATAAAACTAAAACTAATAAAACTAATCTGGGCAAATGCCTGTGCTCTGTATTTCTCCCAATGTGTAGACGTATGACCATATATATATGTACCTCTTTACAAATATAAACATATTATGTACTTTACATTAATGAACAAGTAAAAATCAACTATAATGTGAAGAAACATCAGTTAGGAATCATAACTTCAAACGAGACTGATTTTTCCTTAGTACATTTTCGGATTTCCAACCTACCTGTGTGTGATAAAGGAATATTATTACATTTTCTATGTACCGGGTTTTAAATTAGTGGTATCCCCACTGTGTTTTAAAGATGCTCCCAGATCTTTTCCATTAAGAACATCCCTTTTAATTTTAGTAGAGATGAGAAAAAGGGGAATTCTCCCGTCTCCTTCCCCCTTT
>NC_051405.1:27182534-27182653 GCF_015228065.2 Penaeus monodon
TTTCCTTTTCTCCCCTTTTCTCTCTCTCTCTCCTCATTTATTCGGGACTGTTTGTATGTTCGTCTCTGCAGTTATTTCTCTCTCACCTCTCTTTTTCTAGTATGAAAAGTGCGAATGAG
>NC_051405.1:27183293-27183597 GCF_015228065.2 Penaeus monodon
TTTACCCACATAACCACACACAGGGAAAACGGCCACAGATATTAGCACCCAAAAAATTAAAGTGGGGAAAAAAATATCCGGGTCACAAGAAATATTTGTCAAAAAACCCGCCCCGTACCCAATTATAGACCATAAAATCACGTTCTCAGAAAAGGGAAAAAGGGCGACCGTCATTCGCAACGGGTTGTAAAATACTTTAATTTATCGGACTTTCCTCGGCCGGAACAAAGGTCGCGCAGTGCCTTGCTGAGACTTGGCACAGCTGTACCGAATACTTCATTTATTATTGTAGTTATTTTCCCCT
>NC_051405.1:27184087-27184398 GCF_015228065.2 Penaeus monodon
CACACACATATACACCCCATACATTCATGTTTCTGTGCGTGTGGAGATGCAGGTACACACACACATACACGCGCATTATTATCTGTGCGTAGACAAAGTGTGGAGGGCCACATCATTTCCCGGGGGGTCTCAAACTTACCGAGTCACCTCGGGCCACCTTGCTGACCCCGAAAAATCGGAGCCCCAAAGGAAAACCCTCTCGAAAACAGTCGGGAATCTGTATCATCTCACAGCCCAAAAAATAAACCGAATTTCAAAGGAAAACTATTTTGCCCAATTTTCTCGGGGGCCATATTCTTTCCCGCGGAAAA
>NC_051405.1:27184523-27184952 GCF_015228065.2 Penaeus monodon
GTGTGTTTTCCGTGTTGTGTTTTTAGCTTATTTCCTTGTGGTTTCTCCTGTTTATTTCTCTGTTTTCTCTTCTTCTGTCCTTCTTCTCGTCTCTCTTTCTTTTATTTTCCATTTGTTGCCTCTCCTCTTCTTCTTAAATGCCTCTTTCCCTCTCTTAAGGTCTCTTTCTGTATGTCTCTCTCTTTCTTTTATTTTCTCTCTGTCGCTTCTCCTCTTCTTCTTGAATTCCTCTTTCCTTCTCTCTTCCTTTTCCACCTACCCTTCATCTCCTCCTTCTATGCCCTCACGCCCACCCACCGGAGTCACCGCAACCCGGAATTGTTCCTTTCTCTCGGGAATATCAAGCGTCAAGGACAATCCCGTATTTCGGATATCTCATTAGCAATATTTCGCCAGCGGAGTCGATGCTTTACGGCTGCGGTGTAACCA
>NC_051405.1:27185048-27185289 GCF_015228065.2 Penaeus monodon
TCGCTCGTCCCTCTCGTCTTATTGCCTTTAGTTTTAATCGCTGTCGTTCATCCCTTTCTTTCATCTTTCTCTCATATCTCTCTCTTCCGCGTCTCTCTCTCATCTCTCTTCTCTTTATTTTCTTCATTCTCATCTTGCTTTGCCCTTATTTCTTCTCTTCCCTCCTTCTTATCTGTTCTTCTCCTCCCTTTGTCTCTCCCCCCTTCTCCATTCCTGCGCTTGCCTCTCTCTCTCTGCTTCT
>NC_051405.1:27185781-27185921 GCF_015228065.2 Penaeus monodon
GAAGAATGGGAACAGAAAAACATCAGATGGAGATCAAGTCACCGATTCATCTTAGGTTTCTTTTTTATTATTCTCCGTTGCTTGTCACTGTTTCTGGCCCGTCATTTGTAATGGATACATGTATGTGTGCAAGTGTGTAC
>NC_051405.1:27186118-27186382 GCF_015228065.2 Penaeus monodon
TTTTTTTTTAGTGAGAACGTGATTGTATTTGTATATACGTTCGTGAATCTTTCCGTTCATGCGTGTATGTATGTACATCCGTATACGCACGTACGCATGAATGAATACGCACGTTATCACACAGTCATTCACTCTGCCACATGCGCATTCATCTGTCTCTTCATATCTCCCGAGTCTCGCCCTAATGACAGAGCCAGATCCTGGGAAGATATATAACAAGCATCTTCTGCATGAATGAGGAGGGTTGACTTCAAAGACATCGAA
>NC_051405.1:27186757-27187395 GCF_015228065.2 Penaeus monodon
ATTCAAGGAGAAAACTGAACACGAGAGATAAATCAGATAAATCCTAGATTTCAGGACGTCATGTTGCCTTACGGGGAAATCAAGATGTCGTGTCACGGTAGCGTGACAGGAACGAAAGAACAAAAAGCGATCATTTATCCCATTCTGGCTTCCTGTGTTCTTCCTTTGTGGATTTCGCTGCTTCTCTTCTCCTGTTTCTTTCTATTTTCTCCCTCTTCTTATTTTGTTTTTCGTGCGTGTGTCTTTTCTTTCGTTCTTCTTTCTTTCTTCTTCTTCATCTTCTTCTTTGCGGTGTATTCTTTAGTTTTTCATTTTATGCGTTTCTTTTCTCCTTTTTTCATCATCTTCTCAGCACGTCTCTCGATATCCTCTTGTTCTTCTTCTTGTTCTAAGTGTTTTGTTTTTCCTGTTTTCTCATGTGTGTCTTCTTTTCTTCTTTCGCGTGTTATTTTTATTTATATTTTATCTTTTTCTACAAGTTTGTTCTGTTTTCTGTGTGAATTCTTTTTCATTACACTTTGCCGTGTGGTTTTTCTCCTCTTTATCCTCATCTGTTTCCTCTCTTTTCTTTCTCTTTAACTTTGTTTCTCGATATATCAAGTTCCTCTGTCGATTTGCAAACTAATAATCTTTAAAAC
>NC_051405.1:27188194-27188656 GCF_015228065.2 Penaeus monodon
GTAGGGGGGAGAATTAAAACATGATGAACACACCCTTATATATTCCATCATAATATACGTAAGCATCCCCCTTGAAAAAAAACTCTTTTAACAATATTCCCAACTGCAACAAGCTCCATATTGCTGAAGGGTTGCCGCCATCACCCGCTGCTATAATCATAACAGTCCGCTTTAGTACTGGCCATCGGCGCGTGAGGTGAAGTATGCAGCTATTTCTCTCTATTGCATTGGACCAGCGGTAATCTTCGCCATAAGAAACGGAAAAATCTGCAGCCATTGGCATCGGGCGCTGCTCGTCGCCTTCCTTTATATCTTGAATTTGCACACGGTGGCCATTGGCTTGAAATCAGCTGTTATCCAGAAGTTCATCAGGGGAGCTTTGTGGCCTTTATTGCTCGTCGTTTTTTTTCACTTTTTCGTATCGGTGGCTTCACTGGATGTGTACACATATATAGGCATACA
>NC_051405.1:27188844-27189707 GCF_015228065.2 Penaeus monodon
CATTTATATACGTATTTGCCTTTAATCTACATATTCCATTATGCCTTATATCTATTTTCTATTTGCATCTAAAAGTTCAATAACCTAAGTCTGTATCTACATCACTCCATCAATATTTTTTTTGTGCTCTCTACTAAATATATACAACCAGGTAGCAATATGATATACAGTACACATTAATATAACCTTGTAAATAGGTATTCAAATACTCATATACTTTATACGCGGACATTACTTTTGGCTGTATGTATCATATGCCTATAATCTATTTCGTTTTCTTTTCTGTCATTCGCTTGTCTGTGTTTCTATTTACAGTTTCGTGCTTATCATTACTCCCCTTCTTGCAAGCCTCATATCTCTCGTCTCCCCGTCAATTTCGTCCCGAAGTTTCTTCTCCTTTCTTGATATTTTTATTTCCTTCTCTCACTCTCCCCCACTCTCCTTTCTCTTGTGTCCTCTCTCTCCACTTCCTTCTCCTCCTCCTCCTCTCACTCCCTTCTCTTCCTCCCCTCACTCCTTTCTCCTCCATCCTCACTCCTATCTCTTCCTCCCCTCACTCCCTTCTCCTCCTCCCTCCTCACTCCCTTCTCCTCCTCCCTCCTCATTCCTTTCTCCTCCTCCCCTCACTCCCTTCTCCTCCTCCTCTCTTCGCATCTTCCTTCGGGAGTATCCTCCTTCAGAAACTTCTCATGTCAAATTTCCCAACAGTTGAGATATAGTATTATCACTTTCCGATAATCAATATACTTGAGGGGAAAGCTGTAAGTTATGGCAGGAAATATTAGTCCTTGGAGTGCCCGTGAGTTTATTGTGAGTGTGTCTGTGCGTGAGTTAATTGTGAGGGTCTGACTGTGTGGGATTGT
>NC_051405.1:27190405-27190497 GCF_015228065.2 Penaeus monodon
TCCCTTTTTTTCAGCCCAGCAACTTCACACAATAAATTACAAACAACAAACAATGCTAGAGTCAGCTTGGAAGGCTGGCATTTTGGCTCTGT
>NC_051405.1:27190706-27190806 GCF_015228065.2 Penaeus monodon
TAGTTCTCTTTTATTTCTTTCGAATATAATCAACGAAAATAGCGGAAATGAGTAATTTGAAAATGGCAATACTGGTATTGATAGAAACAGTGATAATGCT
>NC_051405.1:27191192-27191320 GCF_015228065.2 Penaeus monodon
ACGCCCATCTCAAACGGCTTAGCATGTGGCATTAGCTTTGATCAGCGTGGGCGTGAAGGGAGCGCGGCTGTGGGAGCGAGATAACGGGCGTACTCCTCGACGGTACATCATGCCAAGCTTCTACCACG
>NC_051405.1:27192229-27192750 GCF_015228065.2 Penaeus monodon
GAAAGGAAATCCTTGGCATTTAGAGGTTTAAGAGACACGCGGTCTGCTCCTGATTTTTACAGGAGATTTACGATATGTATGTATGGTAGTAGATGGCAGTGGGCGCAGCGTGGCTTGGCTGGAGAATCACTAGAAACTCACAGGTGACTCGTTTCCTGGAGACTCACTTGTGCAGCTTAGTTGAGGGTGAGGCCGGTGTGTAGGCGAAGACGGCTGGTTGGAGACTCACCGAAGAGTCACAGGAAACTCACAGAAGCCTGAAAGACTTCCTGTAGAGTAATTAAGGACTGGCGTAGGTGGTAGACCCAAGGTCACAGATCAAAGACGCAGGATCTACGTGACCTGACTTCGCAGAGACGGTTGGCTTCGTTTTTTCTCCTGGTCGAGGTCACTTGTCATCTCAGGCTGTCACCCATGACTGGTCACCCCATAGCAGTTATGATTGGTAATCCTGCTCATTAGTAGTGTGTGATCTAGGGACCTTCAACGTCTTTGTGAAATAGGCAGATAGGCAAATGACC
>NC_051405.1:27193095-27193437 GCF_015228065.2 Penaeus monodon
AAACAAGTCCTTCAAAGTTGCTCTTCATTATCACTGCGCCAAGGCCATTGAGGAACACAATGATGCAACAAGCACAGGGGGTCAATACCTCACAAAACAATTGAATGCACAAACAAATCGCGTTTTGTCCATTGCTCAATTCCAATAATGAATAATGATCGCTGGGGAACAACAAATAAATAAATATACCTAGCAAATAAAATGGCTGCCAATCAGCGAGATCTAAATTATTTGCAACAACGCGACGGACACGCAAATAGTCTCTCGATAATATTTGATCACTTTGAAATTGGGTTTAATAAGGCAGTCCCCGCTTTACCCACATCATTTTTCTTTACCTAT
>NC_051405.1:27193788-27193877 GCF_015228065.2 Penaeus monodon
ATTAGATCCTGTCAAACTAGCATAAAGTATTTATTAGCGAGTCAATTGTTCCGGGCTTTTCCCAAAACTAGTTGATTCAGAATGGCATT
>NC_051405.1:27194186-27194305 GCF_015228065.2 Penaeus monodon
ATTATTGACTGGGAATCTATATGTTACTGCCCGCTGATTTGCTGAATAGAATAGAGGCAAATAAGTGATATAAATGCAATATCGTCAACGTTTCCGATCTGTCAGTTTTTGTTGAAGGA
>NC_051405.1:27194645-27194754 GCF_015228065.2 Penaeus monodon
AAGGAATCTCAACATCGGCTATTGAATAACGTCGCGCTTCAGAATCGGCTTATCGTAGCGAGCGTCGATAAAATTGATTTCGTATCACGGCTGATTCTTCGCTCTTTCT
>NC_051405.1:27195038-27195197 GCF_015228065.2 Penaeus monodon
GTCTGCCCCATACCTACCACTTCCGCCCCTTTAGTCCGCGACCTACACGCTTAAAAGTTCTCCAAAGACCCAGAAAGAGGATTTCGCTGTACACGCATTTATACGCACTTTTACCGATGCTCACCACGCTTAACTTTTCGCTCTGAAGTAGCTCTCTTA
>NC_051405.1:27195329-27195420 GCF_015228065.2 Penaeus monodon
TACTCGGCACGAATCCAACACCATTTCCCTTACCATGACCTGCTTTCCCTCATCTATCCTCTTCTCTGACGCTGAATATATTATTTGCACT
>NC_051405.1:27195626-27195812 GCF_015228065.2 Penaeus monodon
CAGTTACAAAATTGATTACATGTGACTTTTTGTTACTAAGGGTAACATGATTTCAACCAAACCAAAAGAGCGAAAAAAAAGACTTTACAACCTTACAATACAAAAATAATCCGATAATACCACATCTACATTCTACATGCCCTTCCCCCCCCCCCCCATCCCTACTCTCCCAAGGTGGTATGCACG
>NC_051405.1:27195834-27196198 GCF_015228065.2 Penaeus monodon
ATGTTGTTCAGCTGTCGGATAATATCTACTACAGGTAATCAATACACATACAACATAACCCCAACACCTTGCCCGCATATTGCATGTGAGAAAGTGATCTCTTCCCTTTATATATATAAAAAAAAAGACAGACAGACGAATAAAATAATAGGAAAAGACAAGAAAGACAGAAAGAAAGAATGAAAGAAAAGGGTCTTTTGATTGCAAAGTAAACTCTCTTGACATTCACCGATAAAGTTTTCTCTTCCTCTCCCTTCCTAACGACGAAAAAAAAATGAGAATAAAGAGGAATGTCGAGTTCATTTTACTCCCTTGTTATTTATTTTAGCAATGGCAAGAAAGAGCAAGACAGGGGGTGGGTGTG
>NC_051405.1:27196255-27196842 GCF_015228065.2 Penaeus monodon
TAGGGAATGGGGTTAGATAGAGGGGTATAGATAGGGCAGTGGGGGAGGGGGACAGGGAGGAGGGTGGGGGAGGGGGTAGATAAGATGGGGATAGACAGAAGAAAATAGGTGTGAGTAGAAAGGAGTGTGAGGGAAGAAAGTAGATAGGAGGGAACGGACAAGAAGTAAATAGGAAGACGGAGGAGGGGGCGCGATTGCGAAAGGACAGGTAGAGGGAGAGGGGATGAAAGTGGAAGGGACACGGGGACAGAGAGATGGGGAAGGAGGGGGGGGGGTTAGAGAGACCTAGTTGGGGAGAGCGAAGAGGGTAGGGTGGGGGGTATGTAAAGTCTGGGGGAGGGACGAGGAAGTAAAGAGTTGAGAAAATAAATAAAAACGAGGATGAATACACTATGTAAATCATTGTTCGACGAAGCCAAGAAAACAGAGAGGGAAGGGAATGAGAGAATAAAGAATCTGACAGCTGACGATATGACGCTAAGTTTACAAGTCTGCCAATTTCGTCTGTCTAGACTACGGCTACAGCGAGTTCACAGTAATACGTTAAGTGTGGCTATGTTCTCTCCTCCTCTCACTCTCACGTGGTT
>NC_051405.1:27196995-27197076 GCF_015228065.2 Penaeus monodon
TTGTTTATCTATTTCATTCTCTCTATATATTCATTAACCTTTATAATTACATACGTAGCATGTACACATAAACACAGATAA
>NC_051405.1:27197126-27197191 GCF_015228065.2 Penaeus monodon
ATTACATAAACCAATAACACACAAATCAGTAAAATTTAATGGTAGCAAAAAACGTAAAATCACAC
>NC_051405.1:27197366-27197592 GCF_015228065.2 Penaeus monodon
AATCAACTTTATCGATAACAATAAAGCACAAAATCCTACGACCACGGAACTCAAGAATAACAAGAATTGATCTTGTCACATTCTTCTTGTTCTTCTCATATGTATTTTCAATCGAGAAAGGCTTCTTTGTCATGTATTGCACCGTCATAATCGATATGCCAATCTCACACGACACTTGGGTGAGCAGTGGAATAATATCTGGTCAAAGGAAACATGTTTGGAGTTG
>NC_051405.1:27198003-27199178 GCF_015228065.2 Penaeus monodon
GTTCAAAGTAACCAATATAATCACAATCATTTATATACGCACTGTTTATCAAAGACATTTGAAATTGAAATTTGAGTCGCAGTGATTGATACCATTAACTTTCCCAACCGCAAAATGATTTACTGAAAATTACTCTTTAAAACGGAAAGCAAAAAAAAAAAAAAATAGCCATTGGAATTGCATATCATAGCTTAATAAGGGTGGCTGTGTGAATTGCATATCACAAATGTAATTCAATCGCATATAATAACATGTCCCGTTGATGATAATTGAACGGATGGAGAGGGGGGAGGGTGGGAAGGAGGAAGGGGGGGAGCGAAAAGGGACAAAACGTTTACCTCAAGCGAACGTTTAGGCTTCGGTCAAACGTTTTGTGCTACACTCAACGTCTGATGCATTAGTCATTATTTTTTGCTGATTCTGCATCGTCTTTTTCTTTTTCTTTGTTTTTTTGTCAACGTTTATGCTTTCACGAACGTTTGGTACTTCATTCAACGTTATTGCTTCAGTTATCGTTTTCTGTATAGAATTCCCCATTTTTCTTCGTGTTCATGAACAAAAATCTGGCATAAGAATGAAATAAGATAAATCATATTGGGGAATATGAGTGATCGTAAGAGATAGGCGAAATGTCCAAAAAAATATTAATGACTTATATTTTTCTTATGTACGTAAATCAATGTTCTTTGAGGGCTGCAGCGAGCGATCACGTGAATAAATGAACGATGTTCCTCACTCTTTTACCACCTCCTTTGCACAATGTAACATGAAAATATACGAAGAAACATCCACATATTATACAGATACAAATATGCAGTAGATATGTATATATATGCATGTATAACCAGCATGATAAATTCACAGTTTTATGTACTTGCATTCCAAACCGAACCATTTCTGCAGAAAATGAAAAATGTATAACAGTGATATACAGTCTTGGCATTCGGTATTCACAGCAGTGCCATTCTAAGGAGCATAAAGACCGCTGGCACTGTTACTGGCCCATTTCCTGATTTATGGATTTATAGAGATATACGACATAACACTAAACTTGATCGAGATTGCGGACGAGAATGGTAAGAGGTGGAGAATGCAATGATACTTATTCATGTTGCATATCTGATAAGATGTAGAAATGAAGGCCAGGATTGGGTCTGATGGTGACATGACTGATA
>NC_051405.1:27199463-27199927 GCF_015228065.2 Penaeus monodon
ACAATAGCGGGATTGAGAAGAGCTTAAAAAAAGTAAATAATAAAAAATAATAGTAATAAAATAAATAACAGAGTGACAAGCATGAAACAGATATGGTCAAGAAAGAAAGAAAGAAAAAAAAATATTTGAGATATTTCCTAATTGTTTGCTAGATAAGGACACAGGCGTTAATATAGATCTGCTGAAACAAATGAATGTTTATATTTTTCTCTCTCGCGCACCGAGAAACCTTGCAGTATATATGGGTTATTGATATTGCCAGGTGAGTGAGGTTCTGCATCTTGGCATATCTGAAGACAAAAGAGTACTACGCAAATAAACAACAAAAAAGAAGATTAAGGATAACAGATAGTGAGATCCTGCAGCTGCTTGGTTTATGATTCTATTTTGAACACCTGACGTAGGTCTAGCCAACATTTTTTTTTTACAGCACATCAAAAAGCTTACTCGTTCTCGTGCCAGAC
>NC_051405.1:27201344-27201509 GCF_015228065.2 Penaeus monodon
CTGTAAGCCCTATTAAAACTCCGGATGGAAATTGTCCGAATGTTACACGGAGCTGGAAATCCGAGGAAGGGAAAGTCGGAAAAGCTTTACTCGAAATGACCAAAGAACTCGCAATGAAGGAATATAGGAAGCCGCACAGTTACTAGCAGCAGTTGTAGATACAGG
>NC_051405.1:27201738-27201992 GCF_015228065.2 Penaeus monodon
TGACAGCCTACGAAATCACCCCGAAGTGAGAGTGATGGCGGCCGAGAGCTGGATCTTTCATCCAAAAAGGACTCCTGCAAAAGGAGGGAGACAGAGATTCGCAACAGGTGCAGGGAGTAAGACGCCCAGAATCCTCGAGGAGCTAAATAATCCTTAAGTTTGCTCGTCGGCGCCCTTGAAGGCTGACAGACGCGGGATGCTGATAGGGGGGAAGTTGAGGGAAAGATTCACGCGACATTTTTAAAAGGAAGGTG